>NW_011495071.1:1040594-1044554 GCF_000754665.1 Bison bison bison
GAAAAGATATGTTCTTATTCACAAAATGGGAGAGCAGGTAACAGCAGCCAAGTGTGGATAAGGACACTGTAATGCTTCAGAACCCTGGAAAGCTCAGGAATTCTAAGCTATCTCTGAAGGTTGAGGAAAAATTGGTATTCAGAGTTGGCATCTAGCCTGTCTGCTACAGTTTAAAACAAAGTGAACAAAGAGCTGTATAAACATAGTATGAGTTTATAGAAGCAAACAGATGAAACTGCTAAGGATTGAAAATGGTTTTCTGGGAAGCGGGAACTGGGATGTGAAAAAGCATTTACAGGTTTTGCTCTTCTGAGAGCCCTGTGTCATTTGGCCTTTAAAATTAAATTTTGAAAGCAATTATCCTTAAATTAAAAAATACATTTTAAAAAAGCAGAAAAAAAAGAAAATATTAAGCATATACAAAACTTAGTTTTGTTTTTTTTTTACAGCTGCTTTTGAAATGCTTTTGGGACTAACAGTATGCAAATACTGTAGATATGAATGTAAAATTGTAAAATCTTTCCAGGTGACAGGTGGGTAATATGGGTCAAAAATTTCAATGTGTGGAACATTTAGTCCAGCATTTTCACTCTTCAAATTTGTCCTGAGGAAGTAACTGGACAACCAATGCTTCGAGTATAAAATAAAAAATTGGAAACTATCTATATGGCCTACACCAGAAATTTGATTTGAACAAGTAATGGCTCCTCCATACAGTGAAATTATATGTAAATACTTTAAATGATGGGTTGTGCACCTCCCAGATTGTCAAAACTTCTAAAAGCCTGAAAACAAAATTTGCTGGGCATGTGAAACCGTGAAATGTTGATATGGTGCTGTTGAGTGTGCAGTGGTACACTGTCTTTGGAGGACAAGCAAAAATTGACATTACACAAATGAAAAGTTAGATACACACTTTGATCAGCAATTCTCATAGGGAGTCTAAACTGACTCCCATGAACTATACAGTACATGGAATTCTCCAGCCCAGAATACTGGAGTGGGTAGCTGTTCTCTTCTCCAGGGGATCTTCCCAACCCAGGAATCGAACCTAGGTCTCCTGCATGGAAGAGGGATTCTTTACCAGCTGAGCTATCAGGGAAGCCTGAAACCCTCTATGGATTTTTACAAATATTACATCCTGGAGTGGGAGTGGGGAGAAGGGAACGAACACAGCTACTACATAAGTTTACGACCTACCTACATAAGTTTATGAACAAAGAAAATGAACCTATATGAATAATGCAGCTATGAAAGCTGACTACCTACCAAATCCAGTAGTAATAACTGTGGATTAGAAAAAAAAAATGGTGACTCACATGGTTAACAGTTCACCTGCAATGCAGGAGACCCGGGTTCAATCTCTGGGTCGGGAAGAGTCCCTGGAGAAGGGAATGGAAACTCACTCCAGTATTCTGGCCTGGAGAATTCCACAGACAGACGAGCCTGGCAGGTTACAGTCCATAGGGTGGCTAACAGTCCCACAGGACTGAGTGACTGACACTACAGAAAACAAAGCACAGCCCAAAGACAATTACACCTGTGACAGAAACGTGGGATCATCCAAAAAGAGTTCTCCTTTTCCCAGGTGGCTGTGTCTCTGAAAGTTGCTCAGTCGTGTCTGACCAGAGCCTGTCTGGCTCCTCTGTCCATGGGATTCCCCAGGCCAGAATACTGCAGTGGGTAGCCATTCTCTTTTCAGGAGAATCTTCCCCAGGAACTGAGCCTGGGTCTACCGCATTGAAAGCAGGCTCTCTAAGCCACCAGGGAAACTCTAATCAGCAGAAGGAAAAAAGAAAAAAAGCCATTGCCAGTATTACAAGGCCTGGGTTCCGGTCGTGGGTAGTGAAAAATCTGTCTGGTTTCTTTGCTCAGTTGTGTCTGATTGGCCATCCGGTCTTCGCTTGAAAAAGCCCATTGTGGTTTTATGGATATTGGGGTTTTCCCTTGTATCTCAGCTGGAAAAGAATTCGCCTACAGTGCGGGAAACCTGGGTTCGATCCCTGGGTTAGGAACATCCCTGCAAGACGGGGAGACTACCCACTCCAGTATCGTGGCCTGGAGCATTCCATGGACTGCATCGTGCATGCGGTCACAAAATGTCGGACACGATTAAGCATCTTTCACTTTAAACTCACTGAAAATCAAACACGCAAACTGAAGTAATAAAGCTTCAAGAACCTAAAAATACTGCCCAAAATCATTAACTTTTCAACTTCTAATTTTCTACAAAAGAATATTGGTCTTGTTTAGTCTCATAAGACCTCCAAAAATTGTCTGGTAATGCAAATATTATTTCTTTCTTGGCCCCTATTTGATCTAGTCTCCACCGCAACACAAGAGACTACGATCAAGCAGGAGCAAGAAATGGAGTATGGGTACCGCATTGTGCCTGGGCCATACTGATAAGACAGAGCTCACTCCTAAAGCAGCGAGGATGAGAAGCAAAAAAAAAGGATACATCCCTGTAAAGAGGTTGTAGCAGATCTTTCAACATAAGGGTACAAAGGCTCATTCTTCAAAATACGTTTAAAAGAAATCTACGATAACCTGAAATAATAAATTGAAGGTATTGCATGCAGTGCATTCTGGTTATGCAAATGAATGCTGAGTCCCCGCCCGCAAGACTAGCCCCTTTCCCGCCCCAGCTTCCGCAAAGCCTCCCAAAATTTTCGGAAGCTCACCTTATCCCTACTTGGGCCTACCTCACCAAATCCTCAGTGAGACAAAAGACTCAGTTTGAGTAGAAGCAAGGACAAGAGTAAACATACCATAAAAAGCCTGTGAACATACTGATGAGGTGACACTCAATCCTAACACAGTGAGGCTGAGGAGCATCAAGGGTAAGTCCAGGTCAAGAGTTTGCAGCAGATCTTTTCGCCTAAGAGGATGAAGGCTCATTCTTCAAAATACTACATTAAAAAAAATTATGATAAATTGAAATAATAAATAGAAACTATATTGCGTGCATTGCATTCTGGTTATGCAAATGAACGCTGATCTGTGCCGCTGAGATTTGCACCTTTCCCTGCCCCAGCTCCTGTGAAGCCCGCTTCCAGCCCCTTGTTCCCAGGCCCCTGACTCCATGTCTTCTCCTCGACATTCTGAGTCTGTTTTGTGTCGAATAACGGATGTTGTTGACAGCTTAAGAAAATGATGTAGGAGTGCTGCATTTGACAGATAAGGTTCACTATAATGTCAAATGAAATAGAGTACCCTGTGTGCTCAGTCCTGCCCAGACAATTTGCGATCCCATGGACTGTAGCCCTCCAGGCTCCTCTGTCCATGGAATTCTCCGGGCAAGGATACTGGAGTGGGTAGCCATTCCCTTCTCCAGAAGAAGCTTCCCCAGGATTGAATCTGGGTCTCCCGCTTTGTAAGCAGACTCTTTACTGTCTCAGCCATCAGGGTGACTCTAGTCACTATTAAAAAAAGAACAAAAAAAAGTGCCAAAATAGGAGAGCCCGGTTCCATCCCTGGGTCGAGAAAATTGTCCAGTTCATTTGCTCAGTTCTGTCCGACCTGCTTTCCTATCCTTCACTAACTCCCGGGGCATGCTCAAATAACTGACCACCGACTTGGTGATGCTATCTAATGGTTTTCCCCAATGTTGTCCCTTTCTCCTCCCATCTCCAATCATTCCCGGCAGCAGAAAAATCTCCTGGAAAGCACAGTTACGATTATGAGAACCATACTGGCCAAAGACCAAGCAATTTTATGGACTGAAAAATCTTACATGCCCCTGAGAAACCTGTATGCAGGTCAAGAAGTAACAGAACCAGACACTGAAACCCAGACTGGTTCCAAATCGGGAAAGGAGTAGTCAAGGCTGCATATTGTCACCCTGCTTATTTAACTTATATGCAGAGTACATCAAGTGAAAAGCCAGGCTGGATGAAGTACAAACTGAAATCAACACTGCAGGGAGAAGCATCAATAACCTCTGATATGCAGATGACC
>NW_011495071.1:1044654-1045349 GCF_000754665.1 Bison bison bison
AATATACAAGGCCCAGGTGCCAGTCGTGGGTAGTGAAAAATCTGTCTGGTTTCTTTGCTCAGTTGTGTCTGATCGGCCATCCTGTCTTCACTTGAAAAAGCCCATTGTGGTTTTACGGATATTGGGTTTTTCCCTTGTATCTCAGCTGGAAAAGAATTCGCCTACAGTGCGGGAGACCTGGGTTCGATCCCTGGGTTAGCAAGATTCCTGCAAAAGGGGGAGACTACCCACTCCAGTATCATGGCCTGGAGCATTCCATGGACTGCATAGTGCATGTGGTCACAAAAAATCGGACACAACTAAGCGTCTTTCACTTTAAACTCACTGAAAAATCAAACCTGCAAACTGAAATGATAAAGCTTCAAGAACCTAAAAAAACCACCCAAAATCATTTATTTTTCAATTTCTAGTTTTCTGCACTAGAATATTGGCCTTGCTTAATCTCACAAAACCTCCAAAAATTGTCTGGTAATGGAAGTATTATTTCTTTCTTGGTCCCTACTTGACCTAGTCTCCACCACAACACAAGAGATTAACTTCAAGCAGGAGCAAGAAATGCACCATGGGTACAGCACTTTGCCTGGGCCATACCAATAAGAGGGAGCTCACTCCTAATTCTGAGGATGAGAAGCACAAAAAAGGGTACGTTCCCGTGAGGAGGTTGTAGCAGATCTTTCAACATAAGGGGATGAAGG
>NW_011495071.1:1046233-1046922 GCF_000754665.1 Bison bison bison
AGCCTTGACTAGACGGACCTTTGTTGGCAAAGTAATGTCTCTGCTTTTCAATATGCTATCTAGGTTGATATAAGCCATCAGGGTGACTCTAATCACTATTTAAAGAAAAAATATGTGACTCCCAAAATAGGAGAATTGATTCATCAGAAAAGACCCTGATGCTGGGAAAGATGGAAGGCATGAGGAGAAGGGGACAACAGAGAATGAGATGGTTGGATGGCATCACCGCCTTGATGTACATGAGTTTGAGCAAGTTCCAGAAGTTTGTGATGAACAGAGATGCTGGCATGCTGCAGTCCATGGGGTCGCAAAGAGTCTGACATGACTCAGGAACTGAACTGAATTTAACAGGGCATGACACACAGTTTCATTGAGTTAAACAAGACTGTGGAGACAAGGCAGAGGAGAAACAAGATAACCGAAAGTGAGATAGACAGCAACCATGGGTTAAAACAGCATGAGTATGTTTCCAGAATGGGTAATCGGAAGCCCGAAAGCCTGCAATCTACAGAGTTTCAAAATAATGAGACACGACTGAGAGAATGAAAAGAGCTAACCAAAGCCTAACAAACAGGAAGCTATTAATTATAATAGCCCAAGGAAAAAGACCTGTCTCCAGAACTTCGTTTGGTAAAGTCTGTTTTTGTACACAACCATATTGGCTTTGTTTACCTCACAAAGCCTCCAAA
>NW_011495071.1:1047022-1048182 GCF_000754665.1 Bison bison bison
AAAGCTGACTTACTGGAAAAAACTCTGATGCTAGGAAGGACTAAAGGTCAGAGGAGAAACAAAATGACAGAAAATGAAATAGATAGCACCATGGGGTCTAAGGGTATGTGTATGAGTAAGTTCCCACAATGGGCGACAGGGAAACCCGAAAAGCTGCAATCCACGGAGTTACAAAATATTCAGACTAGACTGAGAAGATCAACTGAGCAAACCAAAACCTAACATACGAAACAAACAGAAAACTGTTAATTATAACAACCCCAATAAAAAGACCTATCTTCAAAGTTTCATCTCGTAAGATCTGTTTTTGTATACAGCCATATTGGCTTTGTTTAGCTCACAAAGCCTCCAAAAATTGTGGGAAACGTAGTTTACACGTCTGTCAAAGCCTAACCGCCAAGCACCACAAAAGACCCACCTTGAGAACGAGCACTCCTAATACAGTTAGGGTGAGCAGTGTCAAGGGTAAGTCTGGGTCAAGAGTTTGTGGCAGATCTTTTTACTTAAGCGCGTGAAGGTTCATTCATCCAAATATTATGTTTAAAAGAAATCTATGATGAATTAAAATAGTAAATTCAATCTATATTGTGCGCAGTGCATGCTGGTTATGCAAATGAATGCTGAGTCTCCGCCCCCTAGATTCACGCCTTTCCCCGCCCCAGCTCCTGGGAAGCCAACTTCCTGTCCCTTATTCCCAGGCCCTTGACTCCATGTTTTCTCCTCCTCGACCCTCTGAGTCTGATTTCTTCTCAATAAAGATTTTGTTGACGGCTTAAGATAATGATATATGGGTGCTGGATTTGACACAGAGAAGGTTCACTATAATGTTGAATGAAATAAAGTGCGAACCTCCTCAGTCGTGCCCAGACTATTTGCGACCCCATGGACTGTAGCCCTCCAGGCTCCTCTGTCCATGGAATTTTCTAGGCAAGAATAGTGCAGTGGGTAGGCATTCCCTTCTCCAGGAGAAGCTTCCCGAGGATTGAACCTGGGTCTCCCGCTTTGTAAGCAGACTTTACTGTATAAGCCATCAGTTCAGTTCAGTCAGTTCAGTCGCTCAGTCGTGTCCGACTCTTTGCGACCCCATGAACTGCGGCACGCCAGGCCTCCCTGTCCATCACCATCTCCCGGAGTTCACTCAAACTCATGGCCATTGAGTC
>NW_011495071.1:1048425-1049785 GCF_000754665.1 Bison bison bison
GTTTCATTGAGTTAGACAAGGCTGTGGTCCATGTGATCAGTTTGTAGAAGTTTTCTTTGACACGGTTTTCATTCTGTCTGCCCTCTGACAGATAAGGATAAGAGGCTTATGGAAGCTTCCTGCTGGGAGAGACTGACTGGGGAAACTGAGTCTTGTTCTGATGGGCGGGGCCATGCTCAGTAAATGTTTAATTCAATTTTCTGTTGATGGGTGGGGCTGTCTTCCCTCCCTATTGTTTGACCTGAGACCAAACTAAGGTGGAGGTAATGAAGATAATGGCCACCTCCTTCCAAAGGTCCCAGGCAGGCACTGCTGCACTCAGTGCCCCCAACCCTGCAGCAGGCCACTGCCGACCCACGCCTCTGCCAGGGACTCCTGGACACCCACGGGCAAGTCTGGGTCAGTCCCTTGTGGGGTCCCTGCTCCTTTCTCCCAGGTCCTGGTGCGCCCAAGGTTTTGTTTGTGCCCTCCAAGAGTCTGTTTCCCCAGTCCTGTGTAAGTTCTGTAATCAAATCCCACTGGCCTCTGCAGTCAAATTCCTTGGGGGTTCTCAGTTCCCTTGCCAGATCCCCAGGTTGGTAAATCTGTTGTGGGTCCTAGAACTTCCTTAACAGTGCGAAAATTTCTTTGGTATGATTGTTCTGCAGTTTGTGGGTCATCTGTTTGGTGGCTCTATGGTTGGGGTTAATGGTGACCTCTTCCAAGACGGCTTATGCCACAGGCTGAGTGACCAGGGCTCCTGAACCCAGAGCCCCTGCCCCTGAGGCAACCACTGCTGACCCACCGTCCCTCCACAGGAGACACTCAAACACAGTTCTGGCTCAGTCTCTGTGGGGTTTCTGAGCTCTGCTGTGTGCAAGGTTTTCTTTGAGCCCTCCAAGTGTCACTGGCGGGTATGGGATTTGATTCTAAACAAAATTTCACCCCTCCCACTATTTTGTTTGGTCTTTTCCTTTGCCTTTGGACGTGGGATATCTTTTTTTGGTGGGATCCAACATTCTCCTGTTGATGGTTGTTCAGCACCGAGTTGTAATTTTGGACTTCTCCCAGGAGAAGATGAGGGCATGTCTTTTTCCTCTTCCATCTTGTATGGGAATCTTTGGTCAGATTCTCGTAACACTGAATGGGGTTTTCCAAGAGATATTTTGGTGCCAGGAAAGATTGAAAGTAGGTGGAGAAAGCAACCACATTGCAAAAAGCAATTAGATGGCATCACCAACTGAATGGACATAAGTTTGAGCAAGCATGAGTGTTGGTGACAGACAGGAAGGCTGGTCAGATAAGACTCAGCAAATGAACTGCACAATTTTCACAACCCAGGGATGGAACTGGGCCCTACTATATTGGCAGTCACCTTTTT
>NW_011495071.1:1050341-1052433 GCF_000754665.1 Bison bison bison
TGGCAGCATATTCATGTGCTCATTCACTAATTAAGTATTTATTGAGCACCTATTATGTTACATGTGCAACATTTTAAAACCCTGTTGGTACAACAGGGACAAAACAGATGATGCCCTGCTCTCATGGGGTTTGCATTCTAGTGGAAAAAACATATAACAAATAGTAATGCAATATATTAGGATGCCATGTGTGCTATTGGTCTGCACCGCACAGGCCTGCAAACCTTGAAGTTGCTCAGAGACAGTGACAGAGACATTGGTGGTTTATTGGACAGGGGATCTTAAGCAAAGTGCCCTGAAGTAACACCCTACTGTTTGTGGCAGGTAGCAACCGGGATGTGGCAGCAGTCTTCACTACTCAGGGTAGTCAGAGGCTACTGTTCATAGGGGGCAACTCATGTCAAGTGGGCTCATCAGTAACCAGGGGCTAATAAGCTCTGTAATGAAGAGGATTGGGTAGTCACGTGAGTGAAGCAGGGACTGGTGGGGAAGGGGGTATATAGAGAGCAAGAGAACAGCTACCTTGAATCGCCTGACCATAAAGGCACTTTCAGATCAGATCACATCAGTCGCTCAGTCACTATATAGAAATGTAAAATAGCAGCAGCGGTACCAAGTGACTTGTAGAGAGGGGACATCTGAGCAGACAGCTGAATAGAGACAGTGGCGTTGGGGGCAAGTCTCTACAGGTCTCTTGCATTTCTGCCCCACTTTTAAGCAAAGGCATTGACAGCTTTTGTTCCAGATTATCTTTCCAAGGATGTCTGTAGAGCAAACTGCCCTTGGAGTACAGAGATGATCTCGCCCTCTGAGGCTAAGGGCAGATTTATTTCCTGACCAACTAATAAAGATAATGTCCCCCTCCAGGGCAAAGTTTGGGCAGATTCGCTTGCAGCCTAGTTAAGCGATTGGGGATTTCCTAAACTTAGTTCCTCAGCTTTGACACAGAGCCTCTATGTTACAGTGGGCCTTTGGGCCCACTTCTTTATCACCTCGTGGAACTTGAGAAACAGGAAGCTCCCACTGCTGGCTGTGTTTGTCTCTGTTCTGCCCACCTCTGGGAAACTGGCGGCCAACTTGGTGGCTTATAAGTAGGGTATTTCTTAGACTACTCAGTTTTTTTTTTGGGGGGGGATTGCAATTTTATTCTATTTTTCTTGTCATTGTTGTTCTTTAGTTGCCAAATTGTATCTGATTCTTTTTACGACCCCATGGACTGTAGCCTGCCAGGCTCTTTCCATGGGATTCTCCAGGCAAGAATACTGAGCGGGTTGCCATTCCCTTTCCAGGGGATCTTCACGATCCAGGGATCGAACCTGTATCTTCTAGCAGATGGATTCTTTACCATCTGAGCTATCAGGGATGCCCCTTTTATTTTTTAGTGAAGTATAATTGATTTACAATATTATATTAGTTTCAGGTGTATACCATAGTGATTCAATATTTTTATAGATGATACTCCATTTAAATTTATTGTGAAATAATGGTTATATTTCTCTGTACTGTACAATATATTCTTGTTGCTTCTTTATTTCATATGTAGTAGTTTGTATCTCTAAATTCCATACTCTTATCTGGTGGTGTTTTTTTTTAATTGAAGCATACTTGATGTACAATGTCGTGTTAGTTTCAGGTGTACAACACAGTGACTCAGTTACACATACATTTGGCCACTCAGTTTTGACAATTAATTTGGTCTCATAGACACTGCAGGAGGCCCTTGGTTATTAGGAGCCCCTACCAAACCATTATTTCAGCACATGCTCAAGATCGCCATCTTGGTGAGATTAAAATCAAGAGTGCTTTGAAACAGAAACATCTGACTTAAAAAAAAAAATTCTTCCAGCTATTACTAAACACTTCAAAGCACTGAGGGAAGGCAAGCATTAAGCATCATCTAAATAGATGGTAAAGAGTTCGCCTGCAGTGCAGGAGACCCGGGTTCTATCCCTGAGTCAGGAAGATCCCCTGAGGAAGGAAATGGCTAGCCACTCCAGTATTCTTGCCTGGAGAATCCCATGGACAGAGGAGCCTGCCAGGCTACAGTCCATGGGGTCACGAAAGAGTTGGACATGACTGAGCAACTAACACT
>NW_011495071.1:1052533-1058616 GCF_000754665.1 Bison bison bison
GTGGAATTTACTCGATGTTTAAATGCTCTTTTGATGAATTTGTGGGGGAGAAAGTGTTCTCCCCGTCCTCCGCCGCCGCCATCTTGGCTCTTCCCCTACTTTAGGCAGTTCTGTGTGGCCTGAGTTGTTAAATAAACTGACTTTACAGCCTGAGGATCAGGATATACCATCTGACTTACTCTAGATACACCAAGTATTTCTTACTTCTGTGCCTTTGGGCAGATGCCTCTGTCCAGAATGCCCTTGCCCACTTGGCGAACTCCTACTTTGCTGTCAGGGCTTCCCTTGTGGCTCAGGCAGTAAAGAATCCACTTGCAATGCAGGAGACCCGAGTTCGATCCCTGGGTCAGGAAGATCCCCTGAAAAAGGCAATGGCAATCCACTCCAGTATTCTTGCCTGGAGAATTCCATGGATAGAGGAGCCTGGTGGGCTACAGTCCATGCGGTCGCAAAGAGTTGGACACAACTGAGCAACTAACACTTTCAAACATCTGCTGGATTAAACTAAGGATGTGCCATGGGGTCCCATAGAAGGCTTAAAGCTACTTATCTTATCAAATGCTGTTCTTAGCTATGAAATGAGTTCTGGCACATATTCTTTGCTATTAGCAAGCCATGCTCTTTTTAAAGACATGTCTTATTTCTTATGCACTGTAGAATTATGCACAAGAGTAGAAAAAAGGTTTGGCAGCCAAGTCCCTTGACAAATCACATCAAGGTGAAGAAGAACAAAACAGCTTCTACAGACACATTTGTAGTCTCCAAGCAACAGTTACAGTTTTTAACAACAGAGGGACAATATAATGAGATTTGACTATCAGAATTTTCCCCAGGTCTTTCCAAATTCATAACAGGTTCAGCTGTATCTACTTGGCACACCTCCGAAGGGGAATAGGATTAAGATAGCCTTGTGTATCAGACACATTACAACTCTCTATGGACACAGTACTATCTTTCCAGGAAAGCCCAGCATTTTCCAGTAGTTTTAAACTCAAAATCCAGCTCCAATAATGAGGAACAGGTATTGTTATACAGTTGTGCAAACCCATAGAATATGTCACACCAAGAGTGAATGCTAATGTAATCTATGGACTTTGGGTGATTATGATGTGTCAATATGGGTTCATCAATTGTATCAGATGTCCCACTCTGGTGGGGGTGTTGATAATGGGGAGGACATGCATGTGTGAAGCCAGTGAGTGTATGGAGCCCTCTATACCTTCCTCTGTGAACCTACAACTGCTGTTTAAAAAACTGTCTCAAAAAAAATCCAGCCCTACATGGAAGAGGGGCTACACTAAGTGAGCAATGATTTGGCCAACTCTGAATTAAAGACTCAAAGAGAAGGCAAATCAGCTTGCAGTTTATTTTCCAGTCCTCATCTTATTGGTCCAGTAAGCTTATAACAATGATTATGGTAGCACCAGGGTGCTGGAAATTCACACTATACCACATTAACTGGCATCAGAGACATGTCTCCAGTGCCTACCCCTCCCCTGCACACCCCAAATCACCCTGCATTCACTGTGTGCATTTTACAAATTAAGGGTGATGATCAAGAGGCAAAAGGGCAGGCAGCTAGAAGGGCTGGAGTGAGCCACAGCAATGTCACTGAGCCCCAGAGGAAGCCTTTGTGATGTTCCTGATGGAGTGAGGCAGTGTGAATGTTTAACAGTTCGATTGAGGTATAATTTCAGAAATACCATCAGCTTCTCCCATTTGGAATGTACATGTAATGACCTTTGGGAGCCATCCTGAGTTGGGCTACCATCCCCACAGTCCTGTTTAGGGACACTTGCGTCACCCTGCAGAGACCCCTGATACCCATTTCTGGTCACCCCACGCCCAGCCCTGTCTCTGTAGATTTGCCTTTCTGGATGTTTCACACAAATGGAATCATATAATATGAGCTCTTTGTATCTGGCTTCTTTCAGTGAGCATAATGATTTTAAGGTTCATCCAAGGCAAAGTAACATTTTGCTACAAGGAATTTTATGTCCAATCCTTAGGGTTCTTAACAAAATTCACAAACCACAGACCATGCAGCTCATGAGAAGCAGAGTTTGGGTTATTCTCCTTTCCTTTTGTTTTCTATTCCATAACATTCCTTAATAGCTCAGAAACCGTGGGGACATGATCACAACCTAAAGTTCAAGGATCTTATTACAGAGTTGGTGCCATCACATACGAGGGCCAAAGAGGGTGTGTCAGAGTGAGTGATGTAGTGATCTATGTCTTCCTGATACAGAAGTGCCTTCATCCCAGAAGATACCTTGGTAAGAATGGGTTTTGAGTGATCATCCCCTAGATACCACTATCCTCTGATTCCATTTTAGTTAAGTGATTGGATTCTTTCTTCAGGATAAATTGTAGTATAAATCCTACTGGATTTCACAATCATTTACATGGACAAAATAATGCTTTCCCCTTACACTCACATACAGCCTTTTCCACTATGGATTGTTTCACTTTTTTGTAGTTGTAGCCATGCCACCCCGCTTCCCTAACCCCGACCTGCCCACGCTCCCACATTGCATTCCTCTCTTGTCATCTTGGTTAAGCTGGGTGTTAAGAGTCTCAGTGACTTACTTATGGTAGGCTAACAGATTACATGCATGTACATTGTATCTTATTTTTAAAGAACTTTCCTTCTAAAACTGAAATCTGTCTTATGTATCTATACATTTTATACACCAACCAAGTGGCAGATCTGGATAATTCTTACTGTAGTCGGATCCAGCTTTTTGTATCCCCTTCCTACTTCGATACATAGAACACCAAGGAAGAGAGCATCACCCTGTGTTCATGAGGACCCTTGATTGTCAGAGAGGGTAGCTATGAAAGAACCTATAATAGTCAGCTGAGGTCTAAGGAATCCCAAGGAAAACAATTTGTTACCCTTGTGTTGTCCTGTAGGTAGGGCCAACAGCCAGCCAGTCTATATAAATAACAACCAGGAAGACAAGAAATCAATCCATTCTGGATTGATTTATTGTCTGGAATTTACTGTCTGGAATGTTTCTCTGTCTGTCACATTGGCCTGAGTTAGCCTTAGAAGATGGGAGATGTGGCCATCTTGGAACGACGACATGAGGTCTGATTTAGATGCCAGTGTGGGTAATTGTCTATGCAAGCAAATTCAGGAGCTGGCAAGAGGCACAGAGAGGTGGCATAACTTGTCCAAGGTCACACAACTGGTTGGGATTCAAATCCATGACAGGGAAGAGCCACAGGCCATTCATTCAAGGACAGTCCTATCTCTCTGCATTGCTAAAGGGGTGACACAGAGGCCAGAAGGGCAGAAGCCACCAAGATGGACCAGCAGAAGATCAAGGCTCAGAGTAGCAATTCCAAGGAGAACTCAGGATGTTGGGAGGGTCAGAAAGAGAGTGAAGAAGGGCTCCTAGCTAAAGCAAGAAGAAAATGCTACAATGGACCCTCCAGAAATTGACTGATTTCTCTTGAGGGAAATTTCAAAAGCCAGGGCAAGTGAAGGAGAGGAGAAAGGGCTGGCCAAGCTGTGGTCCAGGCCAGCGCTTGGGTGACTCCTAGGAACAGGGATGTTGACTGGGCCAGAGCTTCTCAATCTGTAACATGCACCAGAATCACTGGGGGATCTCTAGTGCAGATTCCAGTCCAGTGGGGCCCAAGACTCTGCACTTGCTCTGCACTTGTAACACGCTCCAAGGTGGTGCTCGTCCATGTACTGAACTGAGGAGCAAAGGACTAGGCTGATAGAAACTTGTTGTTCAGTCGCTCAGTCATGTCCAACTCTGTGACCCCATGGACTGTAGCACACTAGACTTCCCTGTCCTCCCCTATCTCCTAGAATTTGTTCAAACTCATGTCCAGCGAGTCCGTGATGCCATCCAAACATCTCTTCCTCTGTCATCCCCTTTGCCTCCTGCCGTCAAATTTTCCCAGCATCAGGGTCTTTCCAAATGAGTCGGCTCCCAGGTGTATTTACAGCTCCGAGCTTGGGACCTGGCATACAGTAACCACTATCCCTGTTCTTCAATCATTGTGTTTCTAGATACACTTGCTTGTTTTTCACGCATTTTGGGTTGAGTTTTCATTTGCTACCATCAGATGTGGGGCTTTGCTGGCCCTGCTGTGATCCAGATTAGCACTGTAAAATGTGGTCAGGCGCGTTCACCACAGTTCATGTTCTGGGCCAAGTTCCTTAACTGGGCTTAAGACCACCAGAGTTCCCGTTTGCGAGGCATTAAAGTGACTTAGTGAGCAAGCCCATTTGAGGGTCCTGTCTTGATTTTCAGCCATCACACAACCTGGCTCAAGTGCAATCAGAAGTAACAGTTGTCAAGCTCACAATTTGTTCAGGCTCTTGCCCTTGTCACTGACCTACATTCCTCATCTGGAAGTGATTTAATTTCACCTGACATTTGTTTGGAGGAGGTAGCCGAGTGGTGTCAAGGCAGATGGCTCCAGCCCTGTGCTGGAGAACTCTAAACAGATCTGCCCTGAGGGACTTGTTCTCAGCCTTTTGAATTAAGCTTTGGGGTTGAGTGCTAGGAGACAGCCCTGTCCTCTGGCATTGTGTGCAAGAAACAGGCTGGGGAGGAAGAAACCATGTTTATTTGCAAATGAGGAAGCAATAGCAAGAATGACAGAGATAGACAAGCCGGAGTGCAGACACGGTCATTGTGACCTCAGGGCCCACAGCCTTAGAGACAGAAAGTAGCTAAGAATTACAGACTGAACAGGCCGAGCGTTTTGCACGTCGGTGAGCCAAATCATACTCCATTATCCTCATGAAACTGTCCAATCCAGTAGCCACTACCCACATGTGGCAATTTAAATTTCAGTGAATTAAAGTGAAATAAAGGTATCTGGTTCTCATGTCGCACTAGCAACGTTTCAAGGGTTTCATAGCCACAGGTGGCTGGTGGCGTCCATGTTGGACGGCACGGACATAGAATGTCTGCCTCATTGCACAGACTTCTGTTATCCAGCAGACGTCTAAGTATGCAGCAAAGTGGTGTCTGTGCTCTCTTCTTTAAATATGCCCCTGGAGCCTTCTTTCTGGTCATTTTCCAAACACTCTGGGGGCACCTTGCCAATTGAGCTCAGCTCTCTGAACGGAATGGAAGGGAGCCAGAAACAGCTAAGCCGACAATGACCATCAAGTGCAAGCTCATTATTTTCCATGTCTTTTATTTTCAGCCACCCCTGCTGCCCTTGCCACCTGCTCACAGGGTGTCAGTAGCCCCGAGCAGCTCACATGCTGTTTCCACCAGGACACTTCACATACTTGAAAGCAGGACTTCCAGACTGAAGGAGAACCGAACACTTCTGTGATGAGGTTTTAACAGCTTCTCCATATGTGAGGCTCAGGCCATTCCTCTGGGGACTGGCCTCAGATGTTATAGTTTCCAGCGTTTTGAAGCAGCTTATGGTGTATTATAAAGGATCTCACCAGAGCAAAGAAGAAAATGTGCCCAGATTCAAAGCAGTTATTTATAGAATGGCCATTCTCTTATTTTTAAAGAAAATACATGTGCCATATGAAATACATACCACCATGGTCAGGAAATAGGAATAAGAAGAAGGAATAGAAGAATTGATAAAGAAGAATTGTTCCTTTTTAAATGTTATTTTTCTTAAAATATACTTTATATAACATATAACATGCATATGTGTATATATATGTATGTATGTGTGTTTGGTGTATGCAAAAAATTGTTTGTGTCTGGGTTCCCCGTTAATATCAAGAAGACCCTAGAGACAATCACGAATCAGACATCCACAGGGACCCTGGAAATCTAGAAAGGATCATCAGTTTGGATGTAGCTGAGAAAACAGCCCTGTTATTCCAGTTTCCCCAAGTGATTCCATTTTGGAAGGCCCTAGATGAAAACCATGTGGAAGAGACACTGACAAGTAAACTGTAGTCTGGCCATGGACTCCACGTCCCCCACTAACAGTCAGCCGTATTCCTATTAAATTACCAAATATTTCAGCAGTATATCCAGGAAGCAGTAGTGTCTGTCTGTTGTTTTGTTTGTTTATAGCAGGCTATCCTTCAAGAATGGATCTAAGACAAATACAAAACATGACATACT
>NW_011495071.1:1058716-1059269 GCF_000754665.1 Bison bison bison
TTTTTTTTCTGCTATTTCTTTTACTAGACAGTGAACAACTTGAAGGCACAGGCTTGGTTTCCTTTCTATCTGTATTACCAGCTCTCAGCTTGGGGCCTGGCATACAGTAACCACTATCCCTGTTCTTCAATCGTTGTGTTTCTAGATACGCTCACTTGTTTTTCACGCATTTTGGGTCGAGTTTTCATTTGCTACCATCAGATGTGGGGCTTTGCTGGCCCTGCTATGATCCAGATTAGCACTGTAAAATGTGGTCAGGTGCATTCACCACAGCTTGTGTTTTGGGTCAAGTTCCTTAATTGGGCTTAAGACCACCAGAGTTCCCGCTTGCGAGGCATTAAAGTGACTTAGTGAGAAAGCCCATTTGAGGGTCCTGTCTTGATTTTCAGCCATCACACAGCCTGGCTAAGTGCAATTAGAAGTAACAGTTGTCAAGCTCGCAATTTGTTCAGGCTCTTGCCCTTGTCACTGGCCTACATTCCTCATCTGGAAGTGATTTAATTTCACCTGACATTTGTTCGGAGGAGGTAGCCGAGTGGCGTCAAGGCAGATG
>NW_011495071.1:1059369-1062395 GCF_000754665.1 Bison bison bison
ATTGTTATATCTCAGAAGAATCCATTGAACAGTGTTTAAACATAAGAGACAAAGTTCACTTTAAAAATAAGTGGAGAGACTTCCTGGTGATCTGGTAGTTGGGACTTCACCTTCCAATGAGGGCGATGTCAACAACAACAACAACAACAAATGCACAATGTGAGTGTTGCGAGTTAAGTTTTATTTGCAGTAAAATGAGAACTGTAGCCCAGGAGACAGCATCTCAGATAGCTCTGAGAAACTGCTCCAAAGGAGCAGGGTGAAAGGTCAGTGTATATGTGATTTTGGTGAAGGTGGAATACATACAATCGAGCACATATTTTTCCAGAAGCTTTCTGCTAGTCATGAGAAACAGTCATGACCATGAAGGATTTCATACCTTTCTAGATATGAGGATGTCGACCTAAAAGAAAAAAATGCACTATGTGAGAGTTGGAAGTTAAGTTTTATTTGGGGCAAAATGGAGACTGCAGCCCTGGAGCCAGCGCCTCAGATAGCTCTGAGAAACTGCTCCAAAGAGGCAGGGGAGAAGGTCAGTATATATGTGATTTTTGGTGAAGGGGAAATCCATGCCATGAAACACTTTTTCCAGAAGGCTTCTGCTAGTCTTGTGAAATCTTCACTAGTCACGAGGAACAGTGTCACCATGAAGGATTTTAGTGGTTTTCTAGATATGAGGAGATGCAAGAATTGGGCTCATAAAATCAGCTCCTGAGAATATCTAACTATCTGAAGACCTGTCCAGCCACTTTTCCCAGAGCACAGAGGGCCTCATTTCTGCTTTCCACCCTGAACCTTTTCGAGGGTGTTAGAGGTCATCAGCTGCAGTAGCATGATCTAATCCTTGTAGAGATAGATGGCAAGCACCCATGGCAAGTGCCAATTTGTAGTTGACAGGGATGTGGGCTTGATCTCTGGTCAGGGCTGGGATCCCCTGTGCCTTGAAGCCAAAAAAACTGGAACAGAAACAACAGAAGCAAACTTGCAACAAATTCAATAAAGACTTTGGAAATAGTCCACATTAAAAAAAGATTTTAAAAAAGAAGTAAGTGAAGAAATTGGGCAAAAGCAAATAGAGTGAACTGCTCAACATAATTAGTTCTAAACTTCCAAACAGCCAAGACAAGAAGAGAAACACAGGCAGTTACATGATCCAGCATTCATAAAGCATAAACTAACTCTTAAGGTGTTCTCTTCTCCCCAGTCCTAGCAAAGAGAACAGTATAAAAGTGAAGAAGGACCTTATCAATGACCCCATGAAAAAATTATTTAGTATTTTTGTTCTTCTAGTAGGCCAATGGAAATAAAAAAGCAATTCTGAGGCAAAGAGCTTAGGTATCAAAACACTTTTGTCTGGATGAGAATCTTTCTTACGGATCCTTTTGTCCAAGGATAAATGGTAGAGGTGTGGTTCTTAGAATAATTGGGAAAATGATCCAGCTGTTGGAATCAGCTGGGGATCTTTTCAAACTCCATAAGCACTTCCCTATTGCCATCCTCTCTGAGATTTACTAGGACTCTTGGATTGTTTTTAATTGAAATAATATCAATTTACAATGTTGTATTAGTTTCAGGTGTACAGAAGAGTGATTCAGATATATATTCTCTTTTTACATACTCTTCCAGTATAGAACTCTAGGATGTTTGTCCTGAAATTTACTAAAAATGAGCCTGAAGTGTATCATTCCTGTGTGTTGGGGCAGGAACCTCATGAAGAATGGAGGTTGTGGTGAGAGGGTCATCCGGAGCAGACACAAAACCACCTAGGGAGCGTTCTCCATGAACTGCCTTGATGTCACCCTAGACCTGGGAATCTGTGTCCCAGATGGAGCCATGCCCATGTGTTCTTAACTCCCTTACCACGTGGTTCTGATGCAAAACTCCCTTGAGAAGTGCCAACTAGAGCAATGGATGGAACATGTAGTGTTTGAACAAGCTCCCCTAAATACTTTTTCCTCAAGAAAAATTTTTATAAAGACTGAATTCCAAGTTATACTCCCTAGTAAACATACCCAGAGTGCCACTCCTCTGTCATTTCAGTTGAGCAGTCCTGTGATGGATTTACCAGTTAGCTCATCCCAACATGGAGGAGGCGTCCGCTGATTAAAGCAGAGGATACCAACAGAGGGGCATTCCTAACAGGCAGTCTTCCTCCTCTGCCTACTCATGTGTCTCTGAACACAGGTAAGATAGTCTATGGGTCAGAATCCAGATTCCATCTGTTTCTTTAGATCCTTAACCTTTGGAGGTGCCCTGTGGTATGCGAACCTACTTCTGTACCTCCAGGCCTTGCTCAAAATGCCACTGATGGAAAGACATGATATTGATATTGTATATTTGATGCCTGAAAAGAAAAAATCTGATATCTAAAATAATATTTTCAGCGTTCACCGAATTGATTTAAATTAACTTTATATATAACAGTGATGTGAATGACATTCACTGTTCTCAGACAATACAGATAGAGGAACTACCCATCTGGCCCAAATAATTTGATATGCCTTAAGATTCCTAAACCAACATGTTTGAGAAGAGTCAATGTCATTCACATCACCATTATTATATATAAACATTATTACAAAATATTACATATCTTATTATATATTATATGTTTTATATTACATATATTATTATAAAAAGTATATGTAATTATATACATATGTATTAAATTTTATTAAAATTTAATTTCTAAACTATAAAAAGAAGAGGATGAGGAGAAAAACAGCACAGGAGCGGCAGCTGTGGTGGCGCAGGGGCGACTGAGGAGGTACCCCACATCCAAGGTAAGGAGCAGTGGCTGCACTTTGCTGGAGCAGCCATGAAGAGATATCCCAAGTCTGAGATAAGAGAAGCCCAAGTAAGTTATGACCAACCTAGACACCATATTAAAAAGCAGAGACATTACTTTGTTAACAAAGGTCCCTCTAGTCAAGGCTATAGTTTTTCCAGTGGTTGTATGATGTGAGAGTTGGACTATAAAGAAAGCTGAGTGCCAAAGAATTGACGCTTTTGAACTGTGGTGTTGC
>NW_011495071.1:1062495-1063045 GCF_000754665.1 Bison bison bison
TGTAATTGAGATCTAATCTTACTGCATTGTGGTCAGAAAAGATGCTTGGAATGATTTCTATTTTCTTGAATTTACCAAGGCTAGATTTATGGCCCAGGATGCGATCTATCCTGGAGAAGGCTCCATGTGCGCTTGAGAAAAAGGTGAAATTCATTGTTTTGGGATGAAATGTCCTATAGATACCAATTAGGTCTAACTGGTCTAAATTAACAAGGAAACACAAACTTTAAATGTATCATTTAAAGTTTGTGTTTCCTTGTTAATTTTCTGTTTAGCTGATCTATCCATAGGTGTGAGTGGGGTATTAAAGTCTCCCACTATTATTGTGTTATTGTTAATTTCTCCTTTCATACTTGTTAGCATTTGTCTTACATATTGCGGTGCTCCCATGTTGGGTGCATATATATTTATAATTGTTATATCTTCTTCTTGGATTGATCCTTTGATCATTATGTAGTGACCATCTTTGTCTCTTTTCACAGCCTTTGTTTTAAAGTCTATTTTATCTGATATAAGTATTGCTACTCCTGCTTTCTTTTGGTCCCTATTT
>NW_011495071.1:1063145-1064547 GCF_000754665.1 Bison bison bison
TGGTTGGATGGCCTCACCAACTCAATGGACATAGGTTTGGGTGGACTCCGGGAGTTGGTGATGGAAAGGTATGCCTGGCGTGCTGCGGTTCATGAGGTCGCAAAGAGTCGGACATGACTGAGTGACTGAACTGAACTGAACTGACGAGAAAAAGAGTAAAAGGAGAGAAAAAAGGACAGAAAAGCCCTCAGTTTGCTGTGGAGGCAATGCAAGCTTGGCCCATTCCTGACAGACACATGAAAAACTCCAGATATTTCTTCTACTCTGCCCCAGTCCGTGAGCGTCCCAGAAAGACTTTCATTAGGGCTCTTCTTCCCTTTTTGGTACCCAGTTTATAAAAACATTCCTGAAAATGAGAGTAGGGCATACATAACAGGGAGGTAAGCACAATGGAAATTCAGCTCACTGTGACTGGGTGAAGGGACTTTGATCAGAAACTGGTTTCTTGCCACCAATAATGAGCGGCCCTGAACTTGTAACAAACAGCCTTTAGAAAACTAAAAAATACCCAGTGGAAACAGTTCACTCAGCCACTGACCAGTAAAATTTACCTGGTTTTCACTGCAAAATCATTTTCACTTAAGAAAAAAGATGGATCTGATTGGGTTTGCCTTTCTATTTTAGTTCCAATAGCTAAGTAATATCTTGAGATTAGAGTAGTATGTTTTCTTTTTTCTTTTTCTCAGGCTTTATAAGGAACTATGAGAACCTACGTCGTTAGCTGGGAGGTTATTTCTTTTAATATTTTCATTGCAGGCAGATTCTTTACTGTCTGAGCCACCAGGGAAGCCCCCGATATTTTTGATGCATGCTAAGTTGCTCAGTTGTGTCCAGCTCTTTGCAATCCCATGGGTTGTAGCCCGCCAGGCTCCTCTGTCCATGAGATTCTCCAGGCAAGAATACTGGAGTGGGTAGCCATGCCCTCCTTAAGGGGATCTTCCTAACCCAGGGCTCGAACCCACGTCTCTTGCATCTCCTGCATTGGGAGGTGGGTTTTTTTTTTACCACTAGGGCTACCTGGTAATTCCAGCTTATTGACAGAGGAGGTAAGGGGAGATGGATTTCATTCTTTTATTCAAAAGGCAGGCCTGGGATACTGGTGCTACTTGCATTGAATATTCCTGTCCTGAAAGGTGGATGGAAGGACATTCCATCACGTTCAATTTCCTATTTCCATTTCAAATACAATGATCTGGTTTTGATGGAAGACAGAATAATTGTGCTTATACCGTTCGTTAGGAGTTATCTGAAATTTCTTATTTTTACTACCTTGAAAATTGGAAGGAAAAAAAACTGTAGGAATGTTGTAAATATGTTGGCATGCTTGCATCTGCTTTTGTACTTTTGAAAATTTTCATTAAAAAAAAAAAAGACTTGTGGGGAGTTTCATGGTGGTCCAGTG
>NW_011495071.1:1064647-1065795 GCF_000754665.1 Bison bison bison
AACACAAGAAATCACATAGAGCAAACATATGTCTTAGTGAAGTAGTCTAAGTCAAGCACCCTTGTGCTTATAACCATTACCACATCCAGAAAGATTTTTGCGAGCCAACCCAAAAGCCCCTCTTTGTACCCAGTCCTCATCTCTTCCCACCCATTCCCCATAAGAAACCATTTTGGCTTTTCTAGTAATCACTTCCTTGCAATTTTTAATAGTTTTGTTATCCAGATAGATGTACCTAGATATTACATAGTTTTGCTGGCATTTTAAAATTTGATGGCTTTTATATCTCCTTCAATCTATAAGTTCCCTGCTCATTCTTTCTTTTGCTTATAATTTATCTGATGAAGTTCATAGACTATTTGAACAGTCGTGTTTTGACAGCATGGCATTTGCTGATGGCATACTCGTGGTTTCCAGCTTTCCAGAGGGGTGCCAATGACCCGCACTTCCTGTCATTCATACACTTGTATAGTCCCATCCTACATGGCATCAGGGTTGGTCTGTGTGACCAACAGAATACAGCCAAAGTGATAGTGTGTGGCTTCTAAGGTTTTGCCATCAGTGACATTGTGCTGTGTCTGTTTTTCTCCCTTAGATTACTCAGCAGGAAATCAGCTACCACGTCATGAGGACCTTTAAGCAGCCTGGGAGTGGCCCATATGAGGAGGAGCTGAGGCATCCCACCTACAGCCAGAATTAATTTAGCTGCCATGTGAATGATCCACCTTGGAAGCAGGTATTCCAGCCCTGGTCAGGCCTTCAGATGACATCTGCCTCAGCTAACATCTTGACTGTGACCTCATGTGTGACTCTGAGCCAGAACCACCCTGCAAAAACACTCAGGAATTCCTGACCCAAGGAAACTGTGAGTATAAATGTGAATTGTTGTCTTAAGCCACTATGTTTTGGGGTCATTTGTTATGCAGCAGTAAATAACTAACACAGCACTCTTGACTCACGTAGGTCAGTGTATTCCTCTGTCTTCCATATTTCTGCAGTTCAGCATCTGATCCTGAGATTTGTCAGACTCAAGTCACTTCTCTTTGGCCCAAACCATAGGATGTCGAGGTGTTTTCCTGTCAGGAGGCTCACAATGTCTGTCTGTCCCTGTTTTGATGACGTCACCAGCCATTGATATCTAACATCTA
>NW_011495071.1:1066248-1066705 GCF_000754665.1 Bison bison bison
TCACCGACTTGATGGACGTGAGTTTGAGTGAACTCTGGGAGTTGGTGATGGGCAGGGAGGCCTGGCGTGCTGCGATTCATGGGGTCGCAAAGACTCAGACACGACTGAGGGACTGAACTGAACTGAACTGAACAGTATACCTCCAGGGCTATGATTTCTATTTTTTAAAATTTTTATTGTAAGATAAAGCATAAACACAAGAAATCACATAAAGCAAATATATGTCTTAGTGAAGTAGTCTAAGTCAAGCACCCTTGTGCTTGTAACCATTACCACATCCAGAAAGATTTTTGCAAGTCAACCCAAAAGCCCCTTCTTTGTACCCAGTCCTCATCTCTTCTCACCCATTCCCCATAAGAAACCATTTTGGCTTTTCTAGTAATCACTTCCGGAGATGGCAATGGCACCCCACTCCAGTACTCTTGCCTGGAAAATCCCATGGATGGAGGAGCCTGGT
>NW_011495071.1:1069154-1070518 GCF_000754665.1 Bison bison bison
AGTAACTATGTGGCTGTTAGACACTATAAGTGTGGGACTAAAGAATGGAATTTTATTTTACTTTATTTTAATTAATTTTAACTTAACCTTTTGCCTTTGAGCATGTGAAACATCGCTAGTGAAACTGATGAACTAAATTTCTACTTTTATTTTCATTTAAATTATAATTGTATGTGCAGCTAGTAGCTACCATATTGGACAGCACAGATCTAGAGAGAGAAAGAGATGAATGAATCTACAAGGGTATAAAAATAAAATAAAAACTATAAAGATAAATCAGTCCATCCCAAAGAACTCACAAGTGAGTTTGAGCTGGAGGGTAAGAAGGCTTGAATGAAGTGGTGCTCAATTCTCTGAAATAGTTGATGACCTGAGATGGCCAGAGCCTGCCCCCAAGTAGTCTCATACAATTGGTCCAGTGGGAGTCAAGGGACTCTTCCAAACGTGGTGGAAATTTTTTAAAGGTTATTAAGATATTAAATGCAGAAATATTGACAGGAGTGAAACAGAGAAAACAGAAAGGGAAAAACCACAGGACTCATTTTAGCAAAGTGGAAATCGTTAGATGGTTGCTAAAAACGGGGATGAATAAAAGAGACAGAGATGTAGTTAAAACAAAAGTTTTCATACAGCACTACCAAAGGTCGTGCAGGCCAAAGGGACCCCCTTGTAGTCCGCCAACTTTAAATTACCTGATTCCAGTCTCTGGCTGAATGAGAACCACTGCTCTGGGGGCAGTTTCTCAAGCCTGAGGAGCAGGGAGATCACCCGGGGCTTTGGTAAAAGGCAAACCCTGATTAAGTAAATCTGAGCAGAGACCTGAGATTCTGCTTTTCTTTCTTTTTTTTCTTTTTTGGTCAGTGGAATGTAAATTGACACTTTGGGCTTACTAGAATAATCCAGCACAAGCTACGAAAATTAAAAGTATCTCTTTGCCTGACCCAGAATTCCCCCAAAGTTATTATTGCCTGAAAACTGGGTTCCCCTCTCAGTGGGTATCAAAAGGCACAACCAAGCTAAAGATCAGGAGAAGGATTTATTAATTGCAGCAAGTAAGGAGAACGCCAGGAACCTTTCCCAAAGCAGTGTCTCCCCAACAGCAAACCTGGGGCAATTTTAAGCCAAGGGTTCATGTGTATTCATGAAGCGGCTTTGAGCAGTCAACAGAGTTCAAGCTTGATTGAAGTCATGAGGGTCACACAGGTCAACATTATCATACCTTAGATTCCAGTTGATCTGGTGGTTGACTGCTTCAGGCTACTCTTCACTATTGAAGCAGAACTGGGTATCTTTACAACTGATTTTTAAAAATTCTTTTTTAATTGAAGTACAGTTGAGAGTCCCTTGGACTACCAGGAGATCAA
>NW_011495071.1:1070618-1072703 GCF_000754665.1 Bison bison bison
TTGCCTGGAGAATCCCAGGGACAGGGGAGCCTGGTAGGCTGCCGTCTATTGGGTTGCACAGAGTCAGACACGACTGAAGCAATGCAGCATCAGCAATCACTATCTTCAATGATTTTGGAGCCCAGAAATATAGTCAGCCACTGTTTTCACTGTTTCCCCATCTATTTGCCATGATGTGATGGGACCTGATGCCATGATCTTAGTTTTCTGAATATTGAGCTTTAGGCCAACTTTTTCATTCTCCTCTTTCACCTTCATCAAGCATACATCCAGAGAAAAACATGCTTTGAAAAAATGCATGCATCCCAGTGTCCATTGCAGTGCTGTTCAAAATAACCAAGACATGGAAACACCTAAATATCCACCAATAGCTGAATGGATTATGAAGATGTGGTGCATATTTACAGTGGAATATTACTCAGACACTTGAATGAAATAATGCCATTTGCAGCAACATGGATGGACCTGGAGATTATCATACTAAGTGAAGTAAGTCAGACAGAGAAAGATATCATATGATATCACTTATATGCAGAATCTAAAAAATGGTATCAATGAACTTATTTACAAAACAGAAATGGACTCATAAACTTAGAGAATGAACTTATGATTACCAGGGAGGAAGGATGGGGGAGAGGGATAAACTGGGAGTTTGGGATTTGGGATAAACTGGGAGTGGGGATGAACACACTACTATATTGAAAATAGATAACTTTAAAAAAAAAAAAACAGGAAAGGAAAGGAGTGTAGAGTTGCTGAGGACCCCTCCACACTTGTCCTCCTCCTTGCTATTAGCAGAAATTATACTATTATCTTCTTTTGGAAATGTTTCAGATTAAGTGAACAACGTCTTTAAAAAATGATGTAACACAACTAGGGCGAGGGACATTTTTCACTAGTAATCATCTCATAGACAGCGAAAGGCAGCAAGCTGCTGAGAGCCCGTAAATGGTGACCAATACTTGAAATGAGAAGCTCCAAATGAGTCTCTCATCTCAGCAAGCTGAAAGATAGCAAGACTGGGAAGGGAGGGTGGCATTCCAAAGTTCTGACAAATATTGCTAGCTCTTGAAGGACTCCTCATTTTTATAATCAATGTTTCTTCAGGGAATGGCTTTGTCATACAAAGTGGTCTTCAATCTTGGGAACGAAGAAAATACTCTTGATAAATTTAATCTAGTTATAATGCAGACACCATTTGTCACAAGTCAAATAGGAAAGGTAAATATATCTCTGTCATTTTATCTTTGGAGGCTCTTGTTCAGCACAGTAAAAGTTAACAAAGAAGGCCTCAGCATCTGATCTTGACTGTTCATTGGAGTTACCTGGGTCCCACCCCAGAGTTCTATTTTTAAATTTATTTTTAATTGGAAGATAATTGCTTTGCAATATTATGTTGGTTTCTGCCATATATCAACATGAATCAGCCATAGGTATACATATATTCCCTTCTTCTTGAACCTCCCTCCCACCCCATTTCACCCCTCTAGGGTGTCACAGAACACCAGATTTGAGCTCCCTGCATCATACAGCAAATTTTCACTTGCTATATGGTTTTACATATGGTAAAGTATATGTTTCAATGTTACTCTCTCAATTTGTCTCACCCTCTCCTCCTTCCCAGACATAGAGAATAGACTTGTGGTATGTCTGTGTCCCCATTGCTGCCCTGCAGATAGGTTCATTAGTACCATCTTTCTAGATTCCATATATGTGCATTAATATAGGATATTTGTCTTTTTCTGACTCACTTCACTCTGTGTAATAGGCTCTAGGTTCATCCACCTTATTAGAACTGACTCAGATGCATTCCTTTTTATGGCTGAGTAATATTCCATTGTGTATATGTACCACAGCTCTTTATCCACTCATCTATCGATGGACATCTAGGTTGCTTCCACATCCTGGTTACTGTAAATAGTGCTGTGATGAACACTGGGGTACATGTATCTTTTTCAGTTATGGTTTTCTCAAGATATATGCCCAGGAGTGGGATTGTTGGATCACAGGAGATTCCTAGTTTTTTTAAGGAATCTCCATACTGTTCTTCATAGCAACTGTATCAATTTGCTTTCCCACCAACAG
>NW_011495071.1:1074237-1074431 GCF_000754665.1 Bison bison bison
AAAAACCTCTGAATATATTCCAGTTACATGCTAATCACTTAAACATTATTACTAAAGACCAAGGTTGTGTGTGTGTGATTGTGTTGCTTTGCTAATATGTGTTTTTTTTTTTTTCTGAATTTCCTAAGAATAGGGATATTCGGTTAATAACTGTAATAGTACAGTTGTCAACTTCAGTAATTTAACATGGATAA
>NW_011495071.1:1075339-1076633 GCF_000754665.1 Bison bison bison
AAAACTATGGGAGCTGCAGAAGGTTGAGGACAGAGGAAATGTCAGGCCAGGAGAGGCCTCTTCTGACCATTGGCTGAGGGTGAGCTTTGCTGGCAAAACAGGCCCTGTCAAGTGGCCCTGTCCCCCACCTGTCTAGTGTAGACACATTCAGAGGACTTCTCTGTGGCATGAACCAATCCTTCACTACTAGTCAAATAGCTTTCTTCTGATACTTGTGGAGTGAGAAAAATCAGCCCTCCCGTATTGTTATAAGGTTGTTCTTTTCCAAGCTAGAGTCTTCATGTCTGTGAGTATTCTTTCTAGGATGCGTTTTATGACCAGTTCATCTCAGTGTTTTTCCTGTGAGCCTACTTAGGGGCTTGTAGGTTGGGAAGACTGGCCCTTAAATAGTAAAATAAGACAAGATAATTGGCCTCACCTTTCATGAGATGAAGCATGTCTTCTGGAATGAGGAGGGCTGAGGTAGTGGCAAGGGTTAGCTGCCATGTCCTATGTGCTATTTCTGGTTGATGATGCTGCAACTTTATATATAGTAAGATAGATGTTCAATCCATGTTCCTCAGCTCATCTACAACAATATTTGATTTTATATAAAACTGCTAGTATGTGTCTAAAGTTACTTACTGAGCTTGTTGAACCTGTGTTATTAATAGCTTCCTGGGTTTCTCACACAAGTCGCAGAAAGCCATCACTTTGCATAGCAATCAAAGAAAGGGTCACCTCCCCACCACATATGCTATTTCCTCACCTAATAGCACAGCAAGGGACTTTGACATTGAACTAGCTCATGTGTAAGATAAAGAAGGTTTTTTGTTTTGTTTTGTTTTTTAAGTTTGAAGGTTTTATATTACTTTACCTTCAGGTTTGTAGCTTTAGAAAATCATGAACAAGGAATAGGAAAGTCTTTAAGCTATGCACAGCTTCTTTTCAGGGTAAATTCTGTCCTACCTGAGCTGAAGGAATTTTCTAGATCATGAATCAGAGCAGGGGGGCTGGTGTAAACTGGGCTCCAGGGGCGAGAAGCAACATCGGCCTGGCAACCTGTCAGTACCACTGAGCATCACTGCCTGTGTTAACGGGGAAGAGCCCCCAGGACAGCAGGAGGATGAGAAAAATACAAAGAAAGCAGCACAAATAAGAAATAAACAGAGGAGAGGATCTAATTAAAATAGAATAACTGAAGAGATGACTTCCATTGCATTAAAGATATATTTAGAAGCACCATGCTAGCATTTTATCCCTGAAAACGCCCACTACTCTCACCAGTATATTAAAAATCTCTAGGTGCCTTCCC
>NW_011495071.1:1076802-1077416 GCF_000754665.1 Bison bison bison
TTCAGTTTGTTATTTTTTTCCCCAATTTATTCTCATTTTTATTTCTAGGCCACTAAAAATGTGGAATTCAGCCCACTAATACAATGAAAAATATATATGTATGTTGGTTGGGAAGGATCCAAATCAGATTACACTAGTTCTTCATGGAGAACATTTTATGAAGGGATAGAAGCTGTAATTAAGTGTTCTTCCCACTTGCAGCAATTTAATTAAAAAGACTAAGGTTATTGATTTTTAAAAACTATTAAAAGGCGCCCATGCTGCTGGTTCCAGGCTGTTGCTGGCAGACCATGCACTCATGGAGTATAATTTTCCATTTCCTCCAGTACAATGAAACCCTTTATTAAATGCTTTCTCACTGTGGACAGATTGGTTTATAGTTGAGGCAAGCAGGGATTTATAATCCCTTGCTGCTATTTGCTTACCCTTCAATTCAGATTCTGCCAGCACAACACAGATTTATCTCCTTAGCTTCAAAAGGACTTCGGATTTGGGGTGATTTTATTTCACAGGCTGAAGTAGGCTCAACAGAAGAGATTGTACCAACCAAGTGGAGTTTAGGAGGACTGAATAATCTCATTTTATTCAGGATAATACATAAATCAAGCCAGATG
>NW_011495071.1:1079082-1079207 GCF_000754665.1 Bison bison bison
ATTGGACATTGGCCAATTCTCGCTGGCTCTTGCTTAGAATAGGAACAGGATGTGCTGTGTCTGCTACTTGAAATCTTGATTTTTTTTTCCATCCTCTCCTTAGCGCCCAAGTTGGGATTTATGAT
>NW_011495071.1:1081147-1081748 GCF_000754665.1 Bison bison bison
AAACCTCCAAGACGCTCACAGGCCTTTTTTTGACAGCAGCTATATTTCTTTGTGCACACAGAACAGAAGAAAAGAGGGAAGCCCTCCTCTTGGGAGGAGATTTTCAAGTGTCATCAAATCTTCTCCTGGTCTCAGACACAAAAGCTCAGAACTAGCCATAGCAATCTGCAATGGTCTTCTCCTTTGTCTAAGAGGCAGGCAGTAATTGATTTGACCTGCTTTATGGGGACAATCTCCCAGGCATGACTGAGTGCTAATTGCTACTAATGAGGAGGCATTTTTAACTGGCTGTGGTCTTGAGCTTCCTGTTCTCTTTCCTCCAAGCGGCATTCCTGCCACTGGGTTGCATGTAAACCTTCCAGCGAGCCCTCAGCCATGACAAGCTCCACTTTCCCAGATGCTGAGGGTTGTGTTGAGAAGGGCAAATTCCACTGCCTTTCAAAAGGGCGATCTGACTGAATGAGCAGCATTGAAAGATGCACTGAGGCAATGCCGCTCTTGAGGAAATGAACTCTAAATGCTACAGGATCACTGGAAATTACTTTCCTAATGACTTTTACTAATTCCACCCATTTCCCTACATTCATCTCTCTCACCCAGA
>NW_011495071.1:1081848-1083206 GCF_000754665.1 Bison bison bison
TTAGTCCGTATGATAAAACCTGTACACAATTTTTCATAATAGAAGCATTCATAACAGTTGAAAAAGTAGAAACAACCCAAATGTCTATCAACAGATAAATAGCTAAATTAAATGTGATATATCCATACAATGGAATACTATTCACCACAAGGAATGAAGTACATGTTACAACATGAATACATTTAAAAAATATGCTAAGTGAAAGAAGCCAGTCACAAAAGGCCATAAGTTACATGATTTCATTTATATGAAATGTCCAAGTAGACAAAATCCTTAGAGATAATAAGGCAGATTAATGGGTGGCTTAGGACTGGAGGAGGGGTGAAAAGTGACTCCTAAAGGGTACTGGGTTTCTTTTGGGGATGGTGAAAATGTTCGAAAATTAGACTGCTTTTGATGGTTGCACAATTCCATGAATACACTAAAAATCACTGAACTGTACACTTTAGATGGGTGATTTAATAGTACATGAGTTATATCTCAATAAACCTACTTAAAAAATGAAGCTTAGAAGAGAGGCTCTGTGGATCTAGGGCTCAGATCTCTGATGAGGGGCCCAATCTGACTGCTTCTGGTACCTCTGAGGTAATACGATAAAGCTGGTGTTTGAATGGAAGATGGAGGTTAGAACCAAGTGTACTGCTGGGATAAAGGTCTACTGCAGCTGGGATGACACTTACAGAAACAGCAGCCCCCAGCTGTTCTTCCCCAGCTTTGTACTCTCCATCTGGCTCCCCCTACCACGTGAACTTCACAGGAAGCCCACTGGCAAAGAAGAGATGTGGTTTGATGAACTCCAGTCCCAAAGCAGAGTCTACTAGAAGGCTGGATTGGAGTTATCATTGGCTTGATAACTGACCGAACACAGGCCTGTGGCACCTGAGGATCCATGCACACTCTTCAGTTTCATGCAACCAAATGATGAAATCTATTATTCTGCCTAGTAAGATACACAGAAAACTAACCAATCTAATCACATGGACCACAGCCTTGTCTAACTCAATGAAAGTATGAGCCATGCCAAGTAGGGCCCCCCAAGGGTCATGGTGCAGAGGTCTGCCAGAATGTGGTCCACTGGAGAAGGCAATGGCAAACCACCTCAGTATTCCTGCCTTGAGAACCCCATGAAGAGTATGAAAAAGCAAAAAGATAGGACACTGAAAGAGGAACCCCCAGGTCAGTAGGTGCCCAATATGCTATTCAAGATCACTGGAGAAATAACTCCACAAAGAATAAAAAGACAGAGCCAAAGCAAAAACAACACCCAGTTGTGGATGTGACTGGTGATGGAAACAAGGTCCGATGCTGTAAACAGCAATATTGCATAGGAACCTGGAATGTTAGGTCCATGAATCAAG
>NW_011495071.1:1084609-1085143 GCF_000754665.1 Bison bison bison
TAACAGAAGCAGAAGATATTAAGAAGAGGTGGCAAGAATATACAGAAGAACTGTACAAAAAAGATCTTCATGACCCAGATAATCACGATGGTGTGATCATTCACCTAGAGCTAACATCCAGGAATGTGAAGTCGAGTGGGGCTTAGGAACCATCACTACGAACAAAGCTAGTGGAGGTGATGGAATTCGAGTTGAGCTATTTCAAATCCTAAAAGATGATGCTGTGAAAGTGCTGTACTCAATATGCCAGCAAATTTGGAAAACTCAGCAGTGGCCACAGGACTGGAAAAGGTCAGTTTTCATTCCAATCCCTAAGAAAGGCAATGCCAAAGAATGTTCAAACTACTTCACAATTGCACTCATCTCACATGCCAGTAAAGGAATGCTCAAACTTCTCCAAGCCAGGCTTCAGCAATACGAGAACCATGAACTTCCTGATGTTCAAGCTGGTTTTAGAAAAGGCAGAGGAACCAGAGATCAAACTGCCAACATCCACTGGATAATCGAAAAACAAGAGAGTTCCAGAAAAACATC
>NW_011495071.1:1085889-1086272 GCF_000754665.1 Bison bison bison
AGGGAGCCCTGGGGTGCTGCAGTCCATGGGGTCACAAAGAGTTGAACACGACTGAGTGACTGAACTGAACTGAGTAAAATACAGTCATCTTTTGCCTAAACAAAGATGCTCTCCTCTTCTTTTCAATGAGGGGAAACACAATGCCCCAAATATCATGGTAGTCATCTCTGGTTGGCAATCACTATCTCTCTCTCTAGAGAATTTTATTATTCCTTCAGTTTTGTCATCATCACATTTGAATATTCTGTAAGTGAAAGGCTAAATTTTGACAAATCTTTAATTTCTAAGTGAGTCTAAATCACTTCAGAGCAAAAAAAAGAAAAAAGGACTAAAATTTGAAGTTAACTAATCACCAACAATGCTTATATAAAATAAAATGGGAA
>NW_011495071.1:1086460-1089252 GCF_000754665.1 Bison bison bison
TTTGGGGGGGGGGGGGGCAGAGTACTGTTACCATTAACTTACTCTTGGACAAAGAAAGCAACAGAAGGATCCCCAGAGAGTTCTTCAGATTCCAGATGTAATCTACTCTGACCCTGCTGAGCGGCAGCAGCTCAGTCTCCCCTAGGTAACCTGGATCATTCATCTCAACCAGGACAGATCTTTACCCTTCTTTGCTTAAGGGTCATTAGAAGTCCAAAATGGCAGTGCCAGTTTCAACTTCCAATTCAGTGAAACCATGGTTGTGACCTCTGCTTGGAATTAAATCCTCCAAAGCAGCAGAACCCAAGTAATGAGTTTAAAATCAGACATTCTATGAGTAGGATATCCAGTGTAATGATGAGAGGAGCCGCTTCCATTTCCACCCCTTGATTCCTGGGCCCATGATTTCTGCCTATGGGAGTCAGGCATGGATGTTGGTTGCTGATTCAAAGCAAATTGCACCTCCTATTAGATAGCTCCCAACTTCTGTTTTTATCTCCCAGCTGGTTACAACTAAACCTTTAGTTGGGTTTTACTTCCTTCTGTTAAACCAGTTGCTTCTGGGTGATTGGGTATGTGGTAAGATCAGTGAATTACATGGTCATGCACCCCACTCCAGTACTCTTGCCTGGAAAATCCCATGGACGGAGGAGCCTGGTAGGCTGCAGTCCATGGGGTCTCTGAGGGTCGGACATGACTGAGTGACTTCATTTTCACTTTTCACTTTCATGCACTGGAGAAGGAAATGGCAACCCACTCCAGTGTTCTTGCCTGGAGAATCCCAGGGACGGGGGAGCCTGGTGGGCTGCCGTCTGTGGGGTCGCACAGAGTTGGACATGACTGAAGTGACTTGGCAGCTTATAGAAAGAAGGCATTCCCTCTCCCCTCCTGTGGCCTACAAACCTTCCTCTAGTGCCCACTATTGGCAAACCCAAATAGTCCCAGTCACAGCCTCATGAAATGGATGTTATGGGCCAAGACAGCAGCTTTATCACCATTCGGACTTGGTAAATGGAATTCTCCCCTTCCTGGTCACAGAAAACTGTAGGTCGAGGCTGAGCCTTCTCTATTTGAACTGAGAATCATGAAGGCATCATACAATGAGCATGGGCTTTGTTGTCAGAATAGTTATAATGGGCAATTGGGCAAATCACTTGATTCCTATGAGTTTTCCCATCTATGCATAATGGATAAACACTAGGACTACTGTGAAAATGACATGAATTACCTGAGATAATATCTGTCAGGGCACTTATTGTTCAAAAAATATTGTATCCTATCCCCCCAATACTTTTCAATTTGAACCTATGGTCACTTACCTTGAGTATGGAATTATGTGTTGGTTTTTAGCAGTTCTTCTCCAAGGGAGTGGTTGTCCCCCCAGAATTCACTTGGCAATGTCTGGGGACATGTTGGTTGTCACACCTGGGGTCGGGGTGCTAATGGCATCTAGTGGGGAAAGGCCAAGCTGCTGAACATCCTACAGTGAACAGCCCCCCACAACACCCAAAATATCGGGCACTACAGATCAATAATGCTGAGGTTGAGAAATCCTGCCCTATGATCACTTAGGTGAAAGCCACTCTCTCAGATGCAAAGCCCAAAAGGAAGTCACTGCCAAAGTGGCTGAACTGGGTTAACTGAGTACTTGCCACCCTGCCATGATTTAGCTCCAAACCTTGCTCCCAAATGGGTTCATAATGGCGCTTTTGGATCATACTGCAATGGAATAGCACCAGAGCACTTAGAGAAGATAAACAGCTGCCAACCTGGCTAGAGATCAGCCATCTTCCTTTCTAAATTTATAGCAGTTTATTAGTTTGCCTCATGGAACACGGGATGAGTCAGCCATGTAGTCCCTTCCCCAGGTTAAATGTCAGTGACATCTAGGACAGCTTTAGCAGCAATGAGAAGAGCTAAAATTTATGGGGCGTTCACTGTGCACCAGGCACTCTACTCAACACTTGCCATGCATTATCTCAATTTGCTTTTCTTCAGGGGTTCCACTTCTTGCTTATTCTTTTACATTCACCCGTCCTATCAGTTCAGATCAAAGTGTTAACGCTTTAAATGGTACAGCAGGAACATTCACAGGGTGCAGGCATTCATTACCCAAAATGGTAAGTGTTATGCAGATACTATGCTTTGCCTGTTCTCTTCTTTAATTATCTAAAGAGAGAAATAAATCATTGACTTTCAGACAATTAATTTGATGAAAGTATTGTCCACATAGAACTGAGTGAAAAACAACATCTCAGAGTTTTCAATTTAGAAAATTATTTTGCACTTGTCTTTTGGCTTCTGTATTACAATAACCGAAAAGAAAATCACATCACAAATCTTGGTGAGGAAAGATCAGAGGCACCATGATATTGTGTAAGATGGAGGAGTTTCCCATAAATTTTGATCATTAAATATTTGACTTGGTTAATCAATAACAGAGGACTATGTCTCAAAATGTGACTCTACACACTTCTACCTTGAGGAGAATAAAATTGAGAATCAAACTTTCAAAGGGTAGTGACTCACACCTACACATGCTTGGTTTGCTGTTAATGGTTTCCCAGTAGAGGAAATTCTTATCTGTGCTGGGAAAACCCTGCTTCTGGAGGCAGACATATCTTTTATGACTTTGAGTGAGCTACATATTTTTAATGAAACGCAATGAAATGGTGATAATGAGACTAACTTTACAGAAAAAAACAAATGCAGTGCACCTAGTATATAGTTTACATCCTATAAATAGTATTTCTGCTCTCCTTCTGTAGCGTTAGAATAGTATTTCTTTTTTA
>NW_011495071.1:1089352-1091669 GCF_000754665.1 Bison bison bison
AACATCACGAGTAATAAGACACATCAACATCATGAGCCCCTTGATATGATGTACTCTTGCCAAAAATGCAAAACTTCAATCGAAATGTTAGAAACATCAGACAAAGCCCAATGAGAAACATTCTACAAAATAGCCAATCAGTACTTTTCAAAAGTTTCAGCATCGTGAAAGACAGGGGAAAACTAAAGAACTGTTACAGACTGGAGGAGACCAAGGGGAAATAAGTGAAAGCTGCTCAGTCGCGTCCAACTCTTTGGGACTCCATGGACTATACAGTCCATGGACTTCTCCAGGCCAGAATACTGGAGTGGGTAGCCTTTTCCTTCTCCAGGGGATCTTCCCAACCCAGGGATCGAACCCAAGTCTCCCGCATTGCAGGCAGATTCTTTACCAGCTGAGCCACCGGGGAAGCACTGCATACAAAGGGAAATCTTGGGTAAGTTTCTGGAATATAAAAAATACCTTAGGGAAATAATTGATAAAACTTGAATAAGTTCTGCAGTTTACTTACTAATAGTCTAATATCAATTTCCTGGTCTTGATAACTGTGATGCAGCCAACAGGAAAACTGGAGAGGGATAGAAGGAAATTCTATGTCTCTGTAACTTTATGCAAGTCTAAAATTAGTTTAGAGTAAAAAAAAAAAAAGGGAGATTCAATAATCTTTAGGAGCTAAGTAAACACATGTGTGACCTGCGTTGGATATTACATTAATTCTCCCCAATAGTGAAGTTTCCCAAAAGAAGTATCTTTTTCTGAGGACTAAATACACTCTCTCTTTCACTCACACAAACATGTATACAAACACACATACATCTGAAGAGCAATTTGGAAATACATATATTTTTAAATATGCATGTCAAAATGTACTACTCCACATCAAGAAATTTATCCCAAGGAAATCACAGTACTCTTAATAGGTACTCAGTTAACTATTAGTTCAATAATTGAATGCATTGAAGTATATAAATAAAGGTATATTTCACAGGATCATTTGTCATAATAGGAAGAAGAAACAGCCTGGACTATGTCAAGAAAGAATTGATTAAGTAATGGTAGCTTCCATATAATGGAATAGCTTTTACACATTAAAATGTTAATGTAGAGACTTATGGACATGGAAAGATGCTCAGAACATATTGTTAACTGGAAAAAATTCAGGTTACAAAATAATCTCATGTTTGTTAAGAAATATATATTTTAAATACATAAAAGGGTGTTTTCAGCAACTGTCTCTAGGTTATGGAATTTTGCATGTATAACCATGCTAAGATTGAAGTTTCAGGCCAGACAAGAAATGACCATACAGTTGAAAGTCCAAAAATAAGTCAGCCAAACCATCCTAAGTGATTTGAAGGAAATGAGTCCAAGACTGTGCTCCAGAACTCCCGAACCCCTCAGCCATATTAGGGCTATACTATAAAAGGCATCAGAGAGAGGACTTTGTAAAGATTGCTGAAGCAAGAGGACTGCTGCAGAACTGTGGGTTCTCGCTCCCTTCAGAAGTGGGGTGGGAACTATATTCTATATGCTATATTCTAGTCCTATCCTTGGCAGAGGGCCAGGAAGGAAAGCACTGAGAAGAGTTTGAGATGTGCCTGTTTGGAGATGCAGAAACTGGTGTCTGACTCTTGCCTGAGAAAGAGTGAAGTCAGACTCCTGCCCAAGAAATGAAAAAAGGGTTCAGGAAGGACTGAGAAACCACTTTGTCTCTAGAGCCAAGAGAAGGCTTTTATATTCAGATGGCCTGAATTTCTCTTTGGGGATGTATGACATGCAATTTGGAGTGTTTCCTGGAGAGAGAGTGAGAGAGAAAGAGAATGGGAGAGGGGAAAGAGAGAAAGAGAAATATTGGGAGAAGCTATATGGTGATGGACAGGGAAGCTTGGCATGCTGTGATTCATGAGGTCGCAAAGAGTCGGACACGACTGAGCAACTGAACTGAACTGATACTAGGAAATGTCCAGTGTGTAAAGGATACATGTATCTCCTAGTGAAGGGAAGTCAGTACAGAAGAGATCAGTCGAGAAACAGTGATGAGGACTTCACATGTCTCAGGAGGTAACTTTAATCATCTATGAAGCTCACAGAGGACAATGACAGCTTAAGGCACTATAAGACAAAATACGAACATTCCTCCTCCCTCCTCTTCTGTTTCCTCACATCTGCCTAATTCTAAAGGAGTCACTGTTGTTCAATTGCTAAGTCATGTCCAACTCTTTACAACCCCATGGACTGCAGCAGGCCAGGCTCCTCTGTCCTCCACTACCTCCTGGAGTTTGCTCAAATTCAAGTCCATCGAGTTGGTGATGCCATG
>NW_011495071.1:1092595-1093169 GCF_000754665.1 Bison bison bison
CAACTATAACAAAAAATTTTAAAAAATCAAAAGTATTTTTCAAAATATCAGATCAGAATAGGAGGCCCCAGTCAGAAGTTTGGGTGTTCAAATGTTGGTCCTTCTTGTGTCAATGATCTCAGGTTACATTAGTACTGAGGACAGTGTGAAAAAGGATGAACCCTTCAGGTAAGAATGGACTGAACATCCATCAGAGTGCAGTGGAGGTTCTGCAGAAATGGATGACATGTACTGAAATGGAGGCTAAAAGCCACTTGTATTTCATGAGAATAAAAAAGGATTAATTATAATGGATGGTCATATTCTCCTGGAGAGATCCAAGAAGATATGTACAAATAATTCAGAGATAGTAACTCATTTTTCACTGATACCGTGCTCATTGGAGAAGATAAAAGCTTTGGAATTAAAGTGCTAAAGAGATGACATGTTTATTTTGGGCAATGTGGTAATTCTTTTGTTTGGGTTACCCTTGTTTCTCTTCTCTCCTAATTCCCTTTTGGCTCATTCCACTACATTTTGACTATGTTTTCATGATGATTATGCTCTAATCAGCTTGACATTCCTTCAACAGCTG
>NW_011495071.1:1093269-1094812 GCF_000754665.1 Bison bison bison
ACCAGACTCCTCCATCCATGGGATTTTCCAGGCAAGAGTACTGGAGTGGGGTGCCATTGCCTTATCCGAAGGAGCCTGTTAGGTCCTTACTATTTCTGCCCTTTATCATGCACATGCTTGCATGAAATGTTCCCTGTATATCTCCAATTTTCTTGAAGAGATCTCTAGTCTTTCCCATTCTCTTGTTTTCCTCCATTTCTCTGCATTGTTCATTTTAAGGCCTTCTTATCTCTCCTTGCTGTTCTCTGGAACTCTGCATTCAGTTGGGTATATCTTTCGCTTTCTCCCTTGACTTTCATTTCTCTTCTTTTCTCAGTTATCCATAAAGTCTCCTCAGACAACAACTTGGCCTTCTTGTATTTCTTTTTCTTTGGGATGGTTTTGGTCAAAGGAGTCATATGTTTGAGTATATATAATATGTATAATATTATAGTATATATAGTATATATAATACCATGGGTATTATAAAACACATTTGTTTTTCCCGACCCAGGGATAGACCCAGGTCTCCCCCATTGCAGGCAGACGCTTTAACCTCTGAGCCACCAGGGAAGCCCTTAAAGAGCAACAATAGTTCAGAGCTCTACCATATGATCCAGCAATCCCACTCTGGGGCCTATATCTGTGGCAAACCACAATTCAAAAAGATACATGCACCTTGATGTTTACAGAAGCACTATTTACAATAGCCAAGACATGTAAGCAGCCTAAATGTCCATCAACAGATGGATGGATAAAGAAGATGTGGTATAGATATATAATGGGATATTATTTAGCCATAAAAAAGAATGAAATAATGCCATTTTCAGCAACATGGATGGACCTAGAGATTATCATACTAAGGGAAGTAAGTCAGACAGACAAAAACATGTATCATATGATACCACTTATATGTGGAATCTAATAGGAAAAGATACAAATGACCTTATTTGTATGAGTAAATAAAATTTATCATCTTTATACTCTTTGTTTCATAACTTAAATTGTTTTCAAATACAAAAATTAAAGAAAAGAACTGTAGTCTGAAACAGACTCACAGTTCTCAAAATCAAACTTATTATAAAATAAGTTTGGTTACCAAAGGGGAAAGATGGGGAGGGGGAGAGATAAATTAGGAAATTGCAATTAACACATACACACTACTATATATATAAAGTAGATTACTAATAAGGACCTACTATACAGCACAGGGAACTCAATATTCTGTAATAACCTATATGGGAATAGAATGTGAAAAAGAATGGATATATGTATATATAGGGCTCCCCAGGTGACTCAGTGGTAAAAAATCTGCCTGCAATGCAGGAGACACAGGTTTGATCCCTGGGTTGGGAAGATCCCCTGGAGAAGGAAATGGCAACCCATTCCAGTATTCTTGCCTGGGAAATTCCGTGGACACAGGAGCCCGGCAGGCTACAGTTCATGAGGTCACAAAAGAGTCAGACACAGCTTAGCGACTAAACAACAACAATACGTATATTGTTATACTGATTCACTTTGCCATACACCTGAAACTAACACAACATTATAAATCAACTATAAC
>NW_011495071.1:1094912-1096601 GCF_000754665.1 Bison bison bison
CTAATCAGCTTGACATTCCTTCAACAGCTGTACTAATTTCCATCCATAAAACTCACTCCCACTGCTATCCAAAGCAGAGCATACCCATGATTGTGGGAGAGCACCGATCCCTCCTGGGAAGACTCAATATGTTCCTTCTAGATCATGGGCTAACTTATTTGAATTGGTCTTTTATCCTTGCTGAAGAAGAAAATGACAAATATATTACTTTTGAGGAGAGCTAAGCATGCTCTTGCTTTAAACACTGGGAAATGCAATTCCACTAACTTCTTGCAATAAAAAGATGTAAAATCCTTATATGATTTTTCCTTCCCATATTTGGTACAAGCACTGGAAGAGCATGATCAGAAAGCAGGATACTCCACTCAGCTGACTGCTGGGTTAATGGTAGTGGAAAGCAGCGACTGATGCCTACTGCCCACTGAATGCTTGTGCCTGGTGAGCTGGTCTCAATCACTCTCTCTCTCTCTCTCTCACACACACACACACACACACACACACACACACACCTGTTCACAATGCTTGTGCCTGGTAAGCTGGTGTCAGTCACACACACACACACACACACACACACACACACATACACACACACACACATACACACACACACACACACACCTGTTCCCAATGCTTGTGCCTGGTAAACTGGTGTCAAACACACACACACACACACACACACACCTGTTCACAATGCTTGTGCCTGGTAAGCTGGTGTCAAACACACACACACACACATACATACACACACACACACACACACACACACACACATACACACACCTGTTCCCAATGCTTGTGCCTGGTAAGCTGGTGTCAAACACACACACACACACACACACACACACCTGTTTCCACTGTTAGGATCTGTGCTTATCAAGTATTCATTGCATTTGCTTCTACACTTGTTTGTGCTACTCTTTTTGTCATAGCAGTTATACAATTTAATAAGGAAGATAATTGCTATACTAAGTAACTGAGTTGGGTGCTTTGAGAAAATGCTTGTAGAGGCAAGTTTCGGAAATGTTGTCAAAAAGTGTGAGGAGCACAACCACAAAAGATTGGAGAAGTTTATAAAGATTAGAACGATGCTGTGCCTTAAATGAATTTGCAAACAGCTTTAAATTCTAATTCTGCTTGAGACTAAATTGAACTAGAAATAGTCAAAGTCCTGAGGAAGGCCACCTGAAGCTTCACTGGTAGACTTCTGCTAAAACCAAACATCATGGCCCTATGCTGAAGGAATCAGTAAGTGCATATACATTGATGTGTTGTTATTTAAAGTAATTTATTAAGATAATTATTATTATTTTTATGATTCCTTACTTTAACTGACTTTTTAAATTTAACAGCTAACTTACAGTCCTGAAGGATCAAAGAGGCAAAATTCTACCCTGTGACCTAGAGCAGGGGTTGGCACACCAAAGATCTTGGGTTACATTCAGCCCACCCTGTTTTCAGTTGGTCCATGAGCTAAGAATATTTCCTTAAATGGTTGGACAATATTAAAAGAAGAATATTTTGAGATACATGGAAATTATATAAAGTTCAAATTTCTGTGGCCATTAATAAAGTCTAAATGGAAGATGACCACACCCCTTCTTTTAAGTACCGCCTAGGGTTGCTTTCCAGCTACTCTGCCAGAATTGAGCAGTTGGAAGAGAGTTGGTATAGCCTGCAAAGTAAAAAATA
>NW_011495071.1:1096701-1097303 GCF_000754665.1 Bison bison bison
ATCTGGCGCTTTACAGAAAAAGCTAGCTGACCTCTGTGCTAGAGCACTGTTGAGAACTTTCTTACCTCCCATCTCGTTTCCTGTGGTTGGGTGGGAGGCATTTAAGGTTGCCTTCACCTGTCATGGCCAGTTGGATGAATGTTGCCTTTCTGTGGGCTCGGTTTCACCCCAGGACAAAATGCTCTTCTTGGCAAACAGACATTTTTGTACATGAGAACTGAGCGAAAAGAATCAAGAGTGACCTTTTAATGCACATTATTTACTCACAGGAAGGCTTTAAGTCCAGGCAACTCGGAGTTCATCTTTTCCTTCTGCTTCCTTGGGGCCAGGTTGTCTGAAAGAACAAAGCAATTCTTTTGCTTTGTTTCTACTCTGAAGGAATGATGTAGGTGAATAACCTGGAGAAAATTGATTTTTTTTTCTGCTTGTGCATCTTGGTTTGATTTTCCTTTCAGAGTTGACAGATAATCCTCCTTTCTGATTTACTGGAAAATACTGGTATTCAGAGTTAGGTATTGGATAGCCAAATATATGATTTTAAAAAAGAGAGAAAAAAAGAAAAGCCACATTGATCTCTCTCTCTCTTTTTTTTTTTTTTTTTT
>NW_011495071.1:1098280-1098880 GCF_000754665.1 Bison bison bison
GCCCCAATTCAAGGCAAGGAAGTAGGGCTTTGGTGCCTTCACATCACACAGTCCTTTGTTGCCTTGGGTGAGGGAGTGAGACTCCCAGGCATCTCTCTGTAGCCAGGCCACCCCAACTGCCAAGCACAATTGCCCAGTGTGGTGAAGCTGGCAGGGGAGTGGGCAGCTGCATTCACAGCAGAGGGTCAGGGGACCCATGGGACGGATACCACAGAGTATGGGATTAGATTCCACATCAGGTTGTGAGACTGACCATCATGCAAAACTTGCAAAGAGTAAACAAATCTTAACCTCTCAGACTCATCAAGGAGATGAAAGTGTTGAGGCAAATCTTTGCCTGCAGGAGAAAGCCAGGGAGGCATATTTTGCTTTCTTTCCTTTTTTTTTTTTTGTATGTGTGTGCAACACACCAGACCCAGGGGAGGGCAATAAGAATCTTCAAATGAAGACTGAAGGGTTCATTATCATATGGGACTGAGAACACACTGATTGGAGACTGTGTTCCAAAATTTAAAGTTAACATAGACTCTTGAATTACCTAAGAATAAGCAGAAAAGTAATTGCATATCCCAGTTTTAATTCTGGGACAGGGGAAGAACT
>NW_011495071.1:1098980-1099560 GCF_000754665.1 Bison bison bison
GGGAAGAACTAGCCCCACCTGGGGGAACTGAAACAGGGCAATGGGAAATAAAAATGTGCTTGCTTGGTGACAGCGCTCCACTAGTCTTGCTGAATAGTGTATCTCTCTATGTAGAAGACACAGAGACTTGGAACAATGCACTGGTCCAAAATTGGGAAAGGAGTATGACAAGGCTGTTTATTGTCACCTTGCTTTTTTAAGTTATATGCAGAGTACATCATGTGAATAGCCAGGGTGGATGAATCACAAGCTGGAATCAAGATTGCCAGGAGAAATAACAGCCTTAGATATGCAGATGATATCACTCTAATGGCAGAAAGTGAAGAGGAACTAAAGAGCCTCTGGATGAGGGTGAAAGAAAAGAGTGAAAAAACTGGCTTAACTCAGCATTCAAAAAACTAAGATCAAGGCATCTTGTTTCATCACTTCATGGCAAACATGGAAGGGGAGAAAGTGGAAGCAGTGACAGATTTTATTTTCTTGGGATCCAAAATCACTGTGGATAGTGACTGCAGCCATAAAATTAAAAGACATTTGCTCCTTGGAAGAAAAGCTATGACAAACCTAGACAGCATATTAA
>NW_011495071.1:1099660-1101199 GCF_000754665.1 Bison bison bison
AACAACAACAACTACATAGAAGGCATTCAAATTACCTACCTAAAATCTGTGGCCCCTGTTTCTAGAATTGATCAGAATTGTCAAATCCAAGGAAAATTATTTTTCATGTTTAATATTCTAAAGTTTGTGTTCTAGAGTCCTTTTTGGATTTTAAAACATCAAATTTGGAAATACATATGTAGAAAGAAGCAGAAGGAGGAACCCAGAGATCTGCCTGGGTGGCTAATGGCTTCTCACTTCCAAGTTCTGATCTTTTGTGGGCTCCAAGAGATATGCTAGCACCCTTCTAAGAAACATTTGTTTAGCTGGTTTGAATGGACTTCTATATCTTACAACCGAAGTCGTGTGCTGCTAAGTCACTTTGTGCGACCCCATAGATGGCAGCCCATTAGGCTCCCCTGTCCCTGGGACTCTCCAGGCAAGAACACTGGAGTGGGTTGCCATTTCCTTCTCCAATGCATGAAAGTGAAAAGTGAAAGTGAAGTCGCTCAGCTGTGTCCAACTCCTAGCAACCCCATGGACTGCAGCCCACCAGGCCCCTCTGTCCATGGGATTTCCCAGGCAAGAGTACTGGAGTGGGGTGCCATTGCCTTCTCCGAAAGTCTTGTAACTAAGACTTATTCCATGGAGGGTCTTAGAAACAGTGATTCAGTTCCCTGTGGGATGGATGCAGGAAATGAGAAGAAGGAAGAGTTTAAGTATTTAGCCTGAAGCTTTGTTTTCAGGGCAATCACACTATTTGTACTTAGTTTATCTTTACTTGTGATGACTTTGTGGATGGGTGGTTAATGGGAATTACGGAGGTCCTCAGAGTATCCCAAGCCACCTATGGGAGGTTGCTATTTTAAGACGGTATCATTTCCTTCCCTTTCAGAGATGACGAAAGAGAGACTCTGAAGTCCAAGTAAATTGCTGAAGATCACACAGTGGCCAAGTGGCAAAGCCTGGGAGCCTAGTCTGTCTGCTTCCAATGACCTTCCTCCTTCACTCCTTTTTCTCAGCCTGGTGGAAAAGACCCAGCTTTGGGGAGAAGTCCCTTTAAATGTGTCTGGTGGATGCATTATGGAACAAAGCTTTTGTTTGGAAAGATTTGAAAACCTTTGGAGGAAGGTTATGTGTTTCTGTTCACGTAATGCAATTAGCCTGTTGAATGTGAAATGAGAATAAAACGTTTTTCTCTGCTTGGTCTCTCCATTTTTAAAAGCACACAGAGAACCAAGTGTACTGATGCTGACACTAATGTGCGTGCGAACGCTCACCAGAAATGAAAACACTAATTTATCTCCGTCTAGTTATTGCTTTGGCTCCTTCCTTCCCTCTTAGTGTAAATTGCTAAGAACGTGAGACTATGTCCTGACTGGAGGTTTATCATTTTGCTTAATTAGATAACATTCTCTGAGGCATGGTGTTGTCATTATTTCCTCCCTTTCTTATGCCTGCTAGTTTAAATCCTCACATTTATTTCTGAAACATGGTAGGTTTTCGTCCCTCTCACTGCTGCTTCCAGCAAAGTAGATATTTCTTGCTCTTTGATTTTCA
>NW_011495071.1:1101499-1101922 GCF_000754665.1 Bison bison bison
CTTTGATTTTCACTGTATTGGAACAGATTTTCATTAAACTTTATGGCAATTACTTGTACCATATCACAGGACTCATCTTTTTGCTATAGATGGCAAGATTCTCATCTTGGGCAATTTTCTCTGGAAGAGATTTTGATCATGTAATCTCAAAATTCTACAAAATGAAAAGGGAGGAAAATATCACAAAGGTATTTTTTTTAAACTAAGCAGCTGGTTTCATTATCATTTTTCCCCCCTTGAGTGTATATTTATGCACATAGTAAGCTTTTGCATTTAGGAAAATAATAGTTTTACATACAAGGTTCATCAGAAAAACAAAGGGTAATAATATCACTAGTGCAGGCATATTCATTTATAAGTCCACGAGGAGGTTAGGAGCTCCTAATTTACCACTTAAGATAAATTGCTTTGGACAAATTCAAA
>NW_011495071.1:1102022-1131512 GCF_000754665.1 Bison bison bison
TTGAAGATTATGGAGAAGGAACAAACTTACGACAAGGGACCATCAGTAGTATGAGCCACATCTGGTTCAAATACATGAAACTTCAAAGATAATTCATTATTTGGTAGTGTTTATGGCTCTGTTGTTCCCTTGAGAGAAAAATTTAAAAGTTGCATTCTAATAAAAATTGTTCTGAGTTAAAAATTAACCTGAGCTATAATCTAAATTTGGATTCAGTTTATTTCCCTTACCAGATGGAATGAACAAGTCTTAGAAATAGTGTTTTGGTTCAAATTAGATTGTTTGAAAAATTAAACTATATGTTTTCAACATGTCTTGTCTAATATTTTTGATTTTTTGGTAATTATTTTTCACATTAGATTTTTTAAGACCAGGAACAGCTATATACATGGTAAGCTCTTAATACAGATACATTTTGAGTTTATAGAATTGGTAAAATAAGTTCTGAATTTGGGAGCATATAATCTAACCTTCAGACTCAAGGAGCCCTCTTGTTAGGAGGTGGTACATAGCAAGAAGGAAATGTGGTCTGGCTCTGCTAGCTATAAACTCCATTCCTGAGGTTTGTGAATGAAGTAGTATCCCAAGGCCTGGACTACAGAGGTTGACCAGTGCGAGTGGTCCCAGGAATGTGCTGTAAGGAATTCTCATCACTCAGTAATGCATAAACTCTGGAGGACATGAGAAAATAATTACTACTGATTCCTAATCTCTAAAGCCAAGTTTGTAGAAGAGTCTGGTATCTAAATCAAGGATAATTCATGACCATCTCAAAGTTTTCAGTTTTGAAGAAGAAATATCTTGGTAAGATTCAGATTAAACTGCTCAACTGTTCATTATTAGCTGATGCTCTTCCTGACCAGAGTTTTGCTTTTTGTAGGGAGGGGGAGGTGAAGATGTTGTAAGTGAAGGTATTTTGGAAAACTAGGATGTAAGTTTACCATTTTATCGTTAAGCATGCTAGATCTTGTACTCATTAATGAGTACACAATTACATAACTCCTGACGTAAGTAGCACCTAAGTGTGAGAGTGCAAGAGTAGAGATTCAGCTATTTCTGTGTAAGTAGGTATAGGAACTTATAGAAATTAAGTTTGACAGTGATTTTGTAGAAGAAAAGCTCAAAGTATTCTAGGTCTTTTGAAGGATAAGTATAGCATATCACAGTTCTAGAAAACTTTCCAACTATAAATTATCCTATTGCTAGAAAAATTCAAGTCCACACCAGGTTTAAGAAAATTACTCATTTCTGATTATCACAGGTCAGTTACTGTTATCACACACTTTAGTTTCTCAAGTTAAAAGTTTTAAAATTAATGAGAACTTTATTTAAAGACCTTATGTTGAATTAGAAACATAATTACAAGGAGAGTGTTTTGTATTTAGAAAAGACAAGGGATGTTTAAAGTTTGGTGTGAATGTTGCTTACTTGGATATAAATTGGAAAACATACTTCTGTATTGAACAAAGAACTGATGGATGAATGGGAGTAAAAGTACATCACTTCTGTATTTTAAAAGTTATTTTCTTAAGAGAAAGGCACTTGTCCCAAAGTCAGCCCCTTTGCCTTAAATTAGAGTTGGATGTATTTTATGTCTTACGTGTAATAATACCCAATGACTGTCACTGCATCGCTTTATCTAATCCACAGACAAGTCCATACCTGATATTAAAGGGAGGTAGGCCTGGGTGGCTTGGACTCCTGGCAGAGCTTGCTTTATAGAAGTACAGAGGTTCACAGAAGCAAAGGTTTACACATTACACTGGTCCTACATCTTTACTGCTGGAGGAAGCTTTCACTGCTAAGGTACATCTTGGTAGTAAAAAACTTCTTGCACAGTCTGGTATTTATTCCTGATGCAAGAATTTACTAGAGACAAAAATGTTTTCAACTAGTAAACAAAGAATTCTTACATATTATAATACCTGGAGACAGACTTTTCCCAAATGGTATTTAAGTTACTTGAGGCCATTACAAATATCTTCAAAACAAGTATATCACGGCAGTACTGTTTTTGGTAGTTTCTGCTTAATGCCAAGTTTACTTGAGGAGAAAGAATTTTAAAAAGCAGCTGATGAGAAAATCTCATTCCATCAAAAGAAACTCCTAGAAAATGAAACTTAAAAGTTTTTAAGATAAACCTCTTCACAGATAATGGAGGCCCTCTAATTCACATGACTTTCACAAAAAACTCCAAATACTTGATGCTTTTAACTTACACCAATGGCATCGTGACAATTAAAGTGGCTTTCTCTTTGATAAATTTTGCTGTAGTCATTTCAGTATCCACAGATTCTGGAAGGTTTAGATATAATCTGTACTTTTCAGAGACCTCGATCAATATATCATCCTAAAAAAAAATAAAGAGCGATTTTAAAAGATGAAAATAGAAAAGTATTTCCTGGTTAGAATTTGTTACAGGTTTATTGTTCCCAGTTATTCACTCCTTTTCCATAAGAAGAGGGTCCACTTATGAGCAGTAAAGGTATTGTAAATCCCTGAGATTCTGAGGTGGTGGTTGTTCAGTGCATTAAAAGTGAATTGATAACAGTACCAGAAGATGGATGCTGCCATTATAAATTATGTGGCATTGACTTCACGGCTGACCAGCAAGCAGCAAGAAAACTTGCTGGAGACTGGAAAGATGGTGATCTATGTTTTATGGTGATAACGCCCTTAGCACAATAATTTGGAAGACAATCTACCTCATTAACTTGTGTTTTTAGGTACAGAAATGGGAAAATAGAATGTTATTTGCATGCGTTGGTTCTTTTGGCTACATTTAACAAGGTACTACAAAAAGATGAAGTTAGAAAAGTTCTCAATTTGCAAGGGAATATAAAGAATTGAAAGGGAATACTGGGGGCAGGAGGAGACGGGGACGACAGACGATGAGATGGCTGGATGGCATCACTGACTCGATGGACGTGAGTCTGAGTGAACTCCGGGAGTTGGTGATGGACAAGGAGGCCTGGTGTGCTGCAATTCATGGGGTCACAAAGAGTTGGACACGACTGAGCGACTGAACTGAACTGATACAGAGCCCATAAATTTTAAGACTTGAATGAAAAATGGAACCAATTTTTATTTTCAACCAGTAATAAAATTGAGAAATAACCTTTCAGCCTCAACATTCCATGGGCAGCAAACAGGTTGAGTAAGCTCCTCAGCACCAAATGACAGCATAGTCTTCAACGTTCTTTTCAGGCATGGCTAAGGTAGATTATGAAAGAGAAAAAACCTCCCAAAGAATGGAGCTAAAAGTCATGGAAAATAATGGAACTAGGAGGCTAGGTAATCAAGGAAGCTTGTCAAGGGACCTCAGCAAGAACATCCTCTACCTCCAGGAAAGGGACCCTTGTACTATCTGCCTACCAGGATTTTAGAATTGCTGAGTATCAATAACTACTGTGTGCCTTATAGTTTTCCAGTTTCTGAATTGAGACTGTGGATTGTGGTTATTCGGTCTCCATTCTACATTGTTTGATGCATGGGGTTACAGAAATAGATGACTTGTCATTGCAGTTCATGCAAATTTTGTCTAATGCAGATTATGATGGCAAAATCTTGCACTTCAAAGTCTGATACTGGGATTGGAGATATTTTTCTTGGGAAAAGAAGCAAATACTTGTGACCAAGAGGGTGGACTGTGGTAGACTGTAGATTGTTGCTTTTCTTTTATAAGAGGATTTATGCATCCTTATTATGTAACTTCCAGTGACTGCTTGTGAGAAGAATGTTCTTCCCAGCCGTACTGATGTAGGACTTGGCCTTCTGACTTACTTTGATCAATACAATGTGAGCATAAGCAATAGATTCCATATCTGAGAGGAAGTTTTAGGATCTATTGCATGGTTTCACCATTTCTATTTCCCTCTTCCATCAGAATGACTTGTCTAAAGTGAAAATTGTTCTTTCACCTTGTATCTTAAAATGTGCAGCACTCACAGAGCAAAGCAGGATGAGTTGACATGTAACCTGAGCAAATTATTGTAAGCCACTGAGATTGTGGAGTTTTTTTTTACTGCAGCATAACACAGTGATTATTGACTGATAGAAATTTACAGTATTACCTATTCAGCTTACCTCAGAAACACTAAGGTCACAGAGAGATACTGAATTAACACCAGGTAATTCAACTTTTAATTCAATTTTCAGAGGTTTCTCATTCTGATCTGCCACAATTTTTAATTCATAGGCTGGTCTCTTCATCTCCACTTTAATCTCTGTACTAGAAATCTCTTCTATCAGACATGCTGTTTTACTTGAAACTTGGTCTTCTGGCAGTAGAAGTTGAGGAAACTGATCTGAATTGCTCACAGTACTGCTTCGTATCTTTTCAAGGGTTAGTTCTTTATTTGAAAAAAGGAAAATGAAATCACAAAATTTATCAACATGAAATACTATCAGGCATTGAGCTGTAACAGTGGTAGTGTTAGCCAAGACGGCAGACAAAGCTGCAGGTAAATTGGTTTGGGAATCTGAAAAGATTCTTAAACCAGACAATCTGGTTTAAAAGTTTGCAGGATTTATCTTTAAGGACATGCTAATATTTTTTAAAATTTTATTGAAGTATTGTTGATGTACAGGGTTGTGTTTAATATCTGTGGAATAGCAAAAAGACCCAGTTACATGTTTTTCATATTCTTTTCCATGATGGTTTATCATAGGATATTGAATATAGTTTCCTGTGCCATACAATAGGACCTTGTTGTTTATTCATCCTATATATAATAGTTTGCATCTGCTAATCCTAAATTCCCAGCCCATTTTTCTTTCCCTTGCAACCACAAGTCTTTTCTTTATGAGCCTGTTTCTTAGATAGGTTCATTTGTGTCATTTTTTAGATTCCACACATAAGCGGTATCATATGGTATTTGTCTTCCTCCTTCTGATTTACTTCGCTTTGTATGATAATCTCTAGGCCCATCTATGTTGTTGTTGTTTAGTCACGAAATTGTATCCGACTCTTTTGAGACCCTATGGACTGTAGCCTGCCAGGCTTCTCTGTCCATGGGATTTCCCAGGCAGGAATACTGGAGTGGGTTGCCATTTTCTTCTCCAGGGGATCTTCCTGACCTGGGGAGCTGACCCACGCCTCTTGAATTGGCAGGCGAGTCCTTTACCACTGAGTCATCAGGGAAGCCTCTGTCGATGTTGCTGCTGCTGCTGCTGCTAAATCGCTTTAGTAGTGTCTGATTCTGTGTGACCCCACAGATGGCAGCCCACCAGGTTCCCCCATCCCTGGGATTCTCCAGGCAAGAACATGAGTGGGTTGCCATTTCCTTCTCCAGTGCATGCAAGTGAAAAGTGAAAGTGAAAGTGAAGTCGCTCAGCTGTGTCCAACTCTTAGCGACCCCATGGACTGCAGCCTACCAGGCTCCGCCGTCCATGGGATTTTCCAGGCAAGAGTACTGGAGTGGGGTGCCATTGCCTTCTCCAGCATCTATGTTGGGACATGCTAATATTTCTAATATCTAATATTTATATTTTTCTATCTTAAATTTCTCATCTTTTAAAATTGCGACTTCTAGTTTGCAAAATGTACACCAGAAGCAAAAAGCATTTTAAATCAGATCACTTTCCATTACATTTCATTAACTTACCGTTTCTCATTTTCTCTCTTAAGTCTGCGGGATTGGTTTGGATTCCCATCAGATTTTGTTTCATTCTTTGAATGCTTCCTTTTATTCTAAATTTGGTAATATAGTAACAGTTTGAGAGAGTAAATTGGAATTGTTCCTCAATGCATCTCATGGCCATCCGTATCAGTTGATCTTTTTTCACTTGGTCTTTCTCTGCTGCCTGGAGAACATCAGGATGATAGGCAACATCGATGACTGTGTAAACATCTGTGTGTGTAATTCAGAAGGTGTGAAATGAAGACAATTTGTTTTAGTAATGATATCGTCAGGTAATATTTTAAGTCATAACCTGATAAAGATGGAAAAGTATAAATTCTATTTCTGTATCTTCAAAGATAATCACAATGGTGCTATATATATAAAATTCCAATTAGAGAATTTCATGGCATTTTATATGAATTAAAATAGCTCATATTATTAGGAAATTAAATAGTATTCAATTTTCACAAAGTACCTTTATTCAGTTCAGTTCAGTCGCTCAGTTGTGTCCGACTCTTTGCAACCCCATGGGCCCTTATTATTCATTGACTATACCATGACCAAATATGTAATGCCTTTTTACCACGTAAAATCTGGCCCATGCTTATTCCCACATCCCAATTTTTAAAATGTGCTTTCTCTCCCATAATTCTATGTACCTGATGTCTCAGATATATCTTCTGGTCTGCCAATACTTAGAGGTACTGGATGAGTGGCTGATTCTGGAGCTGGGATCCTTTTCCACTGACATAGGTTGATAAAAAGTAATTTTTCTTTCGGTTTCTAGAAAGCAAAAAATTTGCATGTCTCAAAATCCAGTTTTTAAAATTTTAAAAAATATCCTAAAGGTAACTCATCACAGAGTTACCTCCCCAACCAAATAAGTTCTCTTTATTTGAAAAATCTCCAACTATGTTATTCTCTATTAAATAATTACATTACTTTTGATTTTTATTCTAGCAGAAAAATGACTGATTTGGGGATCTCCAAAATGTGTCAAATATGAAATTCCCATTCTTATTCCATCAACACTGTCTTTCACATTACATTCAATTTTCCATTATTCAGAGTGACAGTTTCCCTCAATGTTCTTATGTTGAAGTAGTAATAGCTAAGGGTAAGCCATTGTCTGGTTATTCCAGGACCATTTCAATCAGGACTTCCCTTTCTCTGGGCACCAACTCTACATACCAGGATCCTGGTTTGTAGACAGAGCTGTGGTTCTGGGGCAGCACAGAGCTCTTTCCCCTCTTTGAGCTGCTGTTGAATGAACTTCTGATAGCTCTCAGGGTTACTTTCAGCCAGATCATCTAAGAGGTTCCAGAACTGAGTAACCTGGGTAAGCAGACCCTTTGAGGATGACTCCATGATTGAGATGAATAGGCCTCTTAAGCCTGTGGAAAGACATGACTTAAGGAAGAAAAAAATCTCCCCTCAAATCTATTCTTTGGGGGGGGAGGAGGAACAGTTCAGGGGCTGTTTTGTTGAAGTTGACAGCTATTCTTAACACCAGTGCCTAAAAGATTATGGATCAGCACTGTCTTATCTTTTCCTTATATTCTATTTAGTACCCTTTTTTACATTCTCAAGATGCTCTCTCAGATAGTAAGTCCTTAACCTCTGCATAGACCATCACAAGCCTTGCTGCTGCTGCTAAGTCGCTTCAGTCGTGTCCGACTCTGTGCGACCCCATAGACGGCAGCCCACTAGGCTTCTCTGTCCATGGGATTCTCCAGGCAAGAACACTGGAGTGGGTTGCCATTTCCTTCTCCAATGCATGAAAGTGAAAAGTGAAAGTGAAGTCGCTCAGTCGTGTCCGACTCTTCGCGACCCCATGGACTGCAGCCTACTAGGCTCCTCCGTCCATGGGATTTTCCAGGCAAGAGTACTGGAGTGGGTCGCCAGTGCCTTCTCCGCTTGAGAGGTCAGTTAAAGTTTGAATTTCTTGGGATTTTCTTGTTTCAACACCCGGGTATATGCTAACTGGGGCCTGAATTTGCTAGAAGTGTGCTGTGGGTTGAGGGTCACATGAGACTTTCTCAATCCTCAGCATAGTTTAGGAGTTAAAAGCATGGACTCTGCAGCCAGAATGCCGAGATTCCACTCTTAGCTCTATCATTTACTAGCTGTGTGATCTTGAGAAATTAATTTACACATGTGCCTCAGTTTATTCTCCTCGAAATGGAGGCGATAATACCTATCTCATAGGGTTATCGTGAGGATTAAGTAAGCTAATACGGAGAGGCTGGAACACCTGCCAAGAATAATATTCTTTATACCACTTGATATAACCTCTCTCTAAGCCCCCTCCGTCAATGGAGACGTATCTCACAGCATCCACAGAATGAGAAGGATTCTCCAAATACTACATTAAGATTAGACTAAATGGGAAATTTAATTTTTCCAGAGGTCGGCGAACCTACCTCTTCCTTTGGTTTCTTGACAAAACGCGACGCCTGTTACCACGGTAACCACATTGGGACAACCTCTAATTGAGTCCGGAAAGCTCCAGACAGAAAGGTCTTATCTTTCTACATCCAGTTCCCGAGTCTTCTCCTTTTGGTTCTGGGCTTGCTTTTCGGCTTAGCCTGACCCACTTCTTTTCCAGGACGGAAAGAGGTCCTTTTGCCTCCCGTTCTACCTCTGAGGACTTCTAGAGTGTCCTGGAAACCCTTCTGTGGGAATCCTCGGGACTTCTTTTGGTGGGAAGAATTTCCCGTGAGCACCACTTCCGGCCTGGAAGGGAAGTCAGCTCCCTCTTCTCCCAGAGAGCTTCCTCCCCCCCAACCCCGCCACGCGAGGCTGCGGCGCACGGTATGGGTGTGTTTGTGTGTGTTTTTGTGGGGAGGGCGTTTGGAAGGAAGGTTACCAGGAGCCCCGTGGCCGCTGGGGAGCAAGGGTCCCGGTGACGAAGATAGGGGTAGTTTCTCTTCCACTTGGAAGCTCCCCTCCCCACCCCCACTTCAGCCACTCTAGATACAGCTTAGGGCCCAGTCGAGGGTCGTACCCGTCCAAAGCGTCCTTATCCCTTTTTGGGGAGTGAAACCCAACCCTGGGATAGTCCCAGACGAACGTGAGCGGGGAATGCCCCAGCCAACCCGGCCGCCCGAATTCCGCTCCGGAGCAGCCCCCGGCCTCAGTCCGGAGAGAAATCTGCCTGTCGGCCTGGGCTGAGGGAACGGCGGCCGTGACCTGGGCCACGGGTGAGGGCGGAATAACCGGTGGGAAGGCTGCGTTTTCACGAAGGACTCGGGTGAAGCTGCAGAGCTGCCTTTGAGCCCTGACTCCTTGGCTTCCTGGGTCGGAGGAGATCTTGTAATGGAATGGTTCTTCGTCTCACACTAACAAGATGCCTGATTTCCTCAGCATCGAGGGGTGAGTGAGCGGTGGGGTGGTTGCCCAAAGCCCCTGATAGCTACACACGTGAATATCTCTGTCATTTATTTTTTGGAGGCTTCTGGACAAAATAGAACATAAAATTCCCTTGAATGAAGCAGTGTAGGGCATCTTTGCAGTTGATGTTTTTAGGGGTCAGTTTTTTTTTACTGTTCACATTTGTGGCCCTGACGCTGTTAAATCTAGGTGTTTAACTGCAAACTAATTGAGATTTGGGAATTGATTTCTAATCTGAATTTTGTTTGCCCTGGACTGTGTGCCCTGGGGCAAGGTATGGCTTTAAGGGAATGTCATCTACAGAAAAGGAATGAAGGTGAAGTGAAGTGAAGTCACTCAGTCGTGTCCGACTCTTTGCGATCCCATGGACTGTAGCCTACAAGGCTCCTCTGTCCATGGAATTTTCCAGGCAAGAGTACTGGAGTGGGTTGCCATTTCCTTTTCCAGGGGATCTTCCTGACGCAGGGATCGAACCCCGGTCTCCCTCATTGCAGGCAGACAGACGCTTTACCATCTGAGCCACCAGGGAAAATAAAACAGTTATTTTAACGATTAAATAAAATGGTGCTCTTGAAAGCACTTAATTTGGTGCAGTTTCAGAGAACTCCAATGTACATTATCTCCTTTCATCCTCACATTAGTGTGGACAGGTGTTTTCCCCTTTTAATGGTGAAGGAAAAACTATTCCTCAGGACCACTGACTTCTAGTTCAGTAATCTTTTCTTTATCTCATGCTTCATAGTGATAAAATATAATATATTAAATTATTAAATGTTACTTATTGATTCATTTCAGGTTGAAGAATGTCCCGAGTTCCTTTGGGGAAAGTCCTCCTGAGAAATGTCATCCGGCACACAGATGCTCACAATAAGGTTAGAGATACACCTTAGTTATTCCTCATGGTTAAGGAGGGCAAACAGTGTGCTTGGAGGGATTTTTGTACAGCTGGAAGAGACAAAGATAAATAAAATAAATAGAATATAATTTGGTAAGTATTGTAATGTAGACATACACAAAGTGCTTTCATCCACTGAGGAAGGAATAATGAAATCTGCCTTGGGAAATTGGGAAAGGCTTCACAGAATGGGTGGTATTTGAACTGCTGATATTTGAACTAGTTCTTGATGAACAGGTTCAAGTTTATCAGATGTCAAAGATCATTCAGCACAGAGGAAACATCATGTAGTAGTATATGGTAAGGAGCATGAAGCAGTTAGGGTAAGAAATTGTATGCATCTATAACGTAGAGAATTTGGGAGATAATGGCAGAAGGTGAGGCTTGAGTGGTGAATTAGAGTTGGATTGTGATGCTTGGAGATCAGACTATTTCCTGTAGGCAATAAAGAAACCATTAAATATTTTAAAGCAAGGTTTGAGATGTTCAGTTCAGTTCAGTCACTCAGTCGTGTCTTACTCTTTGCGACCCCATGAACCGCAGCATGCCAGGCCTCCCTGTCCGTCACCAACTCCTGGAGTCCACCCAAACCCATGTCCATTGAGTCGATGATGCCATCCAACCATCTCATCGTCTGTCGTCCTTTTCTCCTCCTGCCCTCAATCTTTCCCAGCATCAGGGTCTTTTCCAATGAGTCAGCTCTTCGCATCAGATGGCCAAAGTATTGGAGTTTCAGCTTCAGCATCAGTCCTTCCAATGAGCACCCAGGACTGATCTCCTTTAGGATGGACTGGTTGAATCTCCTTGCAGTCCAAGGGACTCTCCAAGAGTCTTCTCCAACACCACAGCTCAAAAGCATCAATTCTTCGATGCTCAGCTTTCTTTATAGTTCAACTCTCACGTCCATTCATGACCACTGGAAAAACCATAGCCTTGACTACATGGACCTTTGCTGGCAAAGTAGTGTCTCTGCTTCTTAATATGCTATTTAGGTTGGTCATAACTTGCCTTCCAAGGAGTAAGCATCTTTTAATTTTATTGCTGCATTCACCATCTGCAGTGATTTTGGAGCCCAGAAAAATAAAGTCAGTCACTGTTTCACTGTATTTATATTTTAGAAAGATGATTTGTTAGCTGGGGAGGGGATAGATCAGATGGGTTGAAATAGTAGAGAGGCCAGTTAGGAGATAGTTGTAGTATTTCGGGTGAGAGATGATGAGGGATTCACATGAAAACAGTGATAGTAGGGATGAAGATGAAGAATTTAGGGACTGGAGTTCAAGGAATTTGATGATTGATTGGATGATAGTGATAATTCTAGAATCAAGTATAACCACCTTGTGTGACTGGGTGAATGATGATGATGATGCAATTAATTGAGATAGGGAATAAAATAAGAGACAGATATGATGGGAAAGGTAATTAATTTGGTTTTGAACATGTTGATGGTAAGGTGCTTATAGGATATCCAGACAGTTGGCAACTTAGACTTGGAGGAAAGGAGAAAAATTGAGACTGGATATAAAGGTTTGAGGGTTACTGATGCACCAAGTGATAGAGGTCATGAGAGCAGCTGAGGTCAAAACTTTAGTTGTCTTTGGTGAACTCTTTGCAACTTCTGTTTCAGTTCAGTTCAGTTTCTCAGTGGTGTCCAACTCTGCGACCTCATGGATGGCATCACGCCAGGTTTCCCTGTCTATCACCAACTCCTGGAGCTTGCTGAAACTCATGTCCATTGAGTCAGTGATGCCATCCAGTCGTCTCCTCCTCTGTCATCCCCTTCTCTTCCTACCTTCAGTTTTTCCCAGCACCAGGGTCTTTCCAGTGAATCAGCTCTTTGATCAGGTGGCCAAAGTTTTGGAGCTTCAGCATCAGTGTTTCCAATGAATGTTCAGGACTGATTTCCTTTAGGATTGACTGCTTTGATCTCCTTGTAGTCCAAAGGACTCACAAGAGTCTTCTCCAGCACTGCAGTTCAAAAACATCAATTCTTTGGTGCTCAGGTTTCTTTATGGTCCAACTCTCACATCCATACATGACTACTGGAAAAACCATAGCTTTGACTAGATGGACCTTTGTTGGTAAAGTAATGTCTCTACTTTTTAATATGCTGTCTAGGTTTGTCATAACTTTTCTTCCAAGGAGCAAGCATCTTTGAATTTCATGGCTGCAGTCACCATCTGCAGTGATTTTGGAGCCCCCCAAAATAAAGTCAGCCACTGTTTCCAGTGTTTCCCTATCTATTTGCCATGAAGTAATGGGACCAGATACCGTAATCTTCGTCTTTTGAATGTTAAGTTTTAAGCCAGCTTTTTCACTCTCCTCTTTGACTTTCATCAAGAGGCTCTTTAGTTCCTGTGTGCTTTCTTCCATAAGGGTGGTGTCATCTGCATATCTGAGGTTATTGATATTTCTCCCTGAAGTCTTGATTCCTGCTTCTGCTTCATCCAGCTTGGCATTTCATATGATGTACTCCCCCCCAAAAATAATAAGCAGGGTGATAATACATAGCCTTGAAGTACTCCTTTCCCAATTTGGGAGTTCTGGTTCTAACTGTTGGTTCTTGACCTGCATACAGATTTCTGGTTCTTGACCTGCATACAGATTTCTCAGGAGGCAGGTAAGGTGGTCTGGTATTCCCAACTCTTGAATTTTCCACAGTTTGTTATGATCCACACAGTCAGAAGCTTTAGAGTAGTAATGAAGCAGAAATAGATGTTCTTCTGGAATTCTCTTGCTTTTTCTGTGATCTAAAAGATGTTGGCAATTTGATCTCTGGTTCTTCTGCCTTTTCTAAATCCAGTTTGAACATCTGGAAGTTTTGGTTCACACACTGTTGAAGTCTAACTTGGAGAATTTTGAGCATTACTTTTGCTAGCCTGTGAGATGAGTGCAATTGTGCAGTAGTTTGAGCATTCTTTGGCATTTCCTTTCTTAGGGATTGGAATGAAAACTGACCTTTTCCAGTCCTGTGGCCACTGCTGAGTTTTCCAAATTTGCTGGCATATTGAGTGCAGAACTTAACAACAACATCTTTTAGGACTTGAAATAGCTCAGCTGGAATTCCGTCACCTCCACTAGCTTTGTTCATAGTGATGCATCCTAAGTCCTACTTGACTTCACATTCCAGGATGTCTGGCTCTAGGTGAGTGATCACACCATCGTGGTTATCTGGGTCATTAAGATCTTTTTTGTACAGTTCTTCTGTGTATTCTTGCCACCTCTTCTTAATATCTTCTGCTTCTGTTGGGTCCATACTGTTTCTGTCCTTTATTGCATTCATCTTTGCATGAAATGTCCCCTTGGTATCTCTAATTTTCTTGAAGAGATCTCTAGTCTTTCCCATTCTGTTGTTTTCCTCTATTTCTTTGCATTGATCACTGAGGAAGGCTTCCTTAACTCTCCTTGATATTCGTTGGAAGTCTGCATTCAGATGGATATATCTCTCCTTTTCTCCTTTGCCTTTTGTTTCTCTTCTTTTCTCAGCTATTTGTAAGGCCTCCTCAGACAACCATTTTACCTTTTTGCATTTCTTTTTCTTGGGGTTGGTTTTGATCATTGCCTCCTATACAAGTGTTAGGAATCTCCATCCATAGTTCTTCAGGCATTCTGTCTTTTAGATGCAATCCCTTGAATCTATTTGTCACTTCCACTGTATAATCATAAGGGATTTGATTTAGATCATACCTGAATGGCCTAGTGGTTTTCCCTACTTTCTTTAAGTCTGAATTTTGCAATAAGGAGTTCATGATCTGATCCACAGTCAGCTTCTGGTCTTGTTTTTTCTGACTGTATAGAGCTTCTCCATCTTTGGCTGCAAAGAGTAGAATCAGTCTGATTTTGGTATTGACCATTTGGTGATGTCCATGTGTAGAGTCATCTTTTGTGTTGTTGGAAGAGGGTGTTTGCTATGACCAGTGTGTTCTCTTGAACAATATGAAAAAATGCAACTCCTAATTAGATTGCAGATGTTATTATTGTCCTATCCCCTGATATTTTGATTGTGAGTGAGCGTGTAGCTGTTACATAAGCAGCTTCTGCAATTGCTTTAAACCTCTCCTAGTTGGATGGTAAGCTTATATTTGAAAACAGTGATTAAAAAAGGTAAATTGAGTGCAAATTTAACAATATTATAGGAGGGCTTAGAAATAGCTGATTGTTCTTTGTGCAGCTGTACTCTGCTTTTCAGGAAATTGTCTAACAGTTCTCATGCTATTTGTTTTGTTTTGCTTTATTTTTAACAAAAATTACTGTGTTGTAAAAGAGACATAGCCTAGAAAGTTGAAAGACCAGTCTTTATTGGCTTTTTGACTTTGGTAAAAATCTATGAGCTTTTGTTTCTTCTCAGTAAAATGTAGTAATAGTACCTTTTTTTTGCTTTCCTTGTAAGATTGCTTAAAATTCAATAGAGATGATACAATTAAAATCACAAAGCATTTTAGAAACATAAGAGATTATCGTTTTCTAACTGCAGCATACTTGGTTAATAAGGTGAAGAGTGTATCTATGCAGGGGTTAAAAAGCTCTTTTGTTGCTGCAGAATTCTACATAATTGAGATTTACTGAGTTGGATTGTTTAAGCACTCTAGAGAAACCAGAATTTGTTTCCCAGGTTCCTGATCAAAACACAGTTTGTAATCCAATAACTAGTGCAGACTTTATTTGCAATTACTTTTCTGTGATGTAAAGTGTTATTTTTATTAACTTATTTTTTAAAAATAAGTTTATTTATTGGCTGAACTAGGTATTCATTGCTTTGCACAGGGACTACTCGTTGTATGGACTTCTCATTTTGGTGGCCTCTCTCGTTGGAGAGCACAGGGTCTGGGTGCACAGCACATGAGCTCAGTAGTTGGGGCTTTCAGGCTCCAGAGCACGGGCTTAGTAGTTGTGGCAGAAGGACTCAGTTGCTTCGCAGCATGTGAAATCTTCCCAGACAAGGGATCGACCCTGTGTCCTCTTCATTGGCATGTGGATTCTTATCTACAGTGCCACCGGGGAAGTTCTAGTAACTTATTTGTCTTTCTTTTTTTTTTTTTTTAAATCCAGATACAAGAGGAATCAGATATGTGGAAAATAAGAGAACTGGAGAAACAGATGGATGATGCTTACCGGGGGACCAAAAGGAGAATGTTACCCAGCAGTTCAAGGTGAAGTTGCAACTCTGAGAACCAAAATATTCTCATCTCATTCAGAATCATCAACTTTTGTTTAAAAATATGATGGTGTGCTAAAGATAGATGAATTCAGTTCTGTGAGTCTTTTAAGACTTTCCTTTTTTCATAAATCTTGACTCAAGCATACAGGTAATGGCTATGATGCATATAGCCCCACTCTTTGTACTTATTTGGAATGGAGAACTTAAAAATTCTGCCTTGAACAATTGTAAACGTTAAGGATTCTATGGATTCTGACCTTACCTGATGGCTTTTGACTTAAGATTTTCTATGAGCATGTTATGGTCACTTAGCTGATCATTCACACCTTTGCCTTTTTAGTCTTTCATCCTCTCTCTGTGTTTTCTTTATCTACTCACTGTCTTAGTCACACAACCTTTCACATTACCTTCTTAATAATTTGAGTGTGAGTATGAAAGATTATGTAGGCTTAGTTGTCTTACCTGTGGACGTATAGGAATGTCAGAGTGTTGGAACATCTCCTGGGCCTCATATGCCTATTGGTGTAGAGCTGTTGTATGAAAAATGACTATAAAGTTATCAATGCTGATTTCTAAAGCCATCCAGGAACATGGTTAATAATAGTGAGATATTTAAGGAGTGTGCCTGCTGAGTGTGTGGACTTTGGAGTGATTGTGTGTGAATAGTTTTCCACAAGAAAGTATTCAGGGTATCCATGGTAAACATGGCAGGGTCTCAACATACAAATAAATACCTTTTCAGTCTGTTTTCTCTCTGAGGATGGTTCTTTGAGAATTTGGAAGTACTTAGTGCAGATGATGATTTGTGTTGGTTGTTCAATTCCAAGTAACATTCCAGAACAAAATACTGTTCTTTTGGAGTGGATTATTAATGCCTGTCATGATGAATAAGTCTTTAAAACATAATTTCTTTAGGGGCAGTTTTTTGATTGGCTCATTTCCCATTATAGTCCTGCAGCTGTAACAGTGCCTCATAGGCATGTAGGAGGCCCTTAAACATTTTTGATAACCTCTTAGCTGGCTTAGTGACTTGTTAGTGGGATTTTGTAGGCACAGGCTAGATTAGTAGTTCTTAACTGTTTTTCTAGTTCAATATATTCATGGGTTACACCTTGCTACCACTGTTACTGTGATCTAATTACAGTAGGAGCTGGTGTTAGGGAAGGGAGTGTATCTCAAAATCACTGGGGCAGTTTGAGATGTCCCCAGCTGTGATTATCGGTCTGCTTCCTTCAGAATCAGTGAGTGAGGTATAACATGCCCCAGTCCAAAAGTTATTTTGTCTGTCCTTTGCAGTAGGAGGGGTAGTGATGATCATATTTTCATTCTATAACTGTACAAATTAAGGAAGGACATAATGTTAAAAAGATATATATATTTTTAAGTATCAGGTTATAAAAAAAGTATTAGATTGTTTTGGTCTCCTTTTAGCTTGTTCAGTGAGTTTTGTGCATGATATTCCATAAAGTAACCTTACAGATTGCTTCTGTATCTAAAAGTTCTTCTCTTTTCTCTTATAGCCGGATGCGCAGTGATGGTTTTGATGAAGAAAGTCAAAGAGACTACTGGAGGCCAAAGAATGAAATTTGTGGAGCACTGGATGATGGTTTTCTTAAGGCTAAATCCTGGAACAAGAAGTTATATGATTATGAAGCTAACATGCCAGACAGGTCTGTGACTAAATTCTTATGACCATTAGTGATATTTGGCTTGAGAATGTGTACTTTTTAAAAATTATCCCTGCAAAAGCTTATTACAGAAATGTTCATAACATACTCATAATAGCCAAAAAAGTGGAAACCCAAATGTCTGTCAGTTAATGGATGGATAAACAAAATGCGGTATATGGAATGGTAATGGAATGCTATTTGGCAGTAAAAGGAATAAAGTACGTTACATGCTAGAACATGGATGAACCTTGAAAACGTTATGCCAGGTGAGAAAAGTCAGACACAAAAGGCCACTTATTATATGATTCTATAGAGAAAAACTAATAAGATTATGTAAAGTTTAAAAATAAAATAAAATTAAAAAATAAATTAAAAAAAAAAAAAGAAAGTAGATTAGTGGTTGCCATGGGCTGTAGGAGATGGAGGAGTGGAATAACTGCTGATGTTTTTTGGGGGGATTGTTTTTTTTGGGGGTGATGAAAATATTATAAAATCATAGTGGTAATGGTTGCACAACTCTGAATATGCTAAAAGCCACTGAATCATACTCTTTAAATGGGTGAATTTTATGGTATATGGATTATACCTCAATTAACTTATTCAAAAAAGTTGTCCCAAGGTAGACAGCATTATGTTATAAAGTGCTTTTAGAGAAGTATTTCACAACTGAAGAGCAGCATATTAAGAGTTCCTCAGTGTTTCAAGGAAGAGAATGGCAAGTTTTCTTACAAATGGATAAAGGAATCCTTTGTTTCTGAAATTAGAGTGTATAGTATGGAAAATGTAACCAAGTTACTGATCTATAAATGTGGTGTTGGCTCTTCCATATCTTTTTTTGTTCTGTGTGTGTCTGTGTATGTATACACTTCTAAGTCTAATTTGTCTTAGTTTTAAGAAATGTATGCATTGATTTAGTAATATGTGTAATAAAACGTTATCTTACAGATGGGGCCACAGTGGATATAAAGAGTTATACCCTGAAGAATTTGAAACAGACAGGTAAGGCAAGTAGGCTTACTGGAAAAAACTTAGAAACTAAGATTAGTACAATGTCTGAATTATAAATGAAGTTCCTAATTTTTTACCAAGTATATGACATTTGCCATTAAAAATGTAACCAGAGAAATAGGCAGTTTAGTTGGGAGAGGACTGATATTTTGCCTTTCCCTGACATTTGGCATATCTGTAGCATGTCGGTTTTATATACAGTGTTCCATACAGTAACTCAGTATGGCAGATAAAGATTTTTATCTTCATTTTAAAAATGAAGAAACAAAACTCAGTGATAAAGTCTGATGGTAAGCTTGTATCAAAGTTTTTATTTAAAATTCAGAGGTTAACCCCAACTTCCCATTTCGAAAGCAGAATATAAAAATTATATAAATACACTTTATATTTTCTACAGTAAAGCAGTTTTTCTTTTTTATTAGTAGTGATCAGCAAGATATTACCAATGGGAAAAAAACATCTCCCCAGGTAAAATCATCTACCCATGAATCTCACAAACACAAGAAGTCAAAGAAGTCCCACAAAAAAAAGCAGAAAAAGAAGTCACACAAAAAACAGAAGAAGAGCAAAAAGGAAGCCACAGATATAACAGCAGATTCCTCAAGCGAGTTCTCGGAAGAAACTGGGGCTTCTAGTACCAGGAAAAGGAAGCAACCACACAAACGCAAGAAAAAATCCAGGAAAAAGTCTCTCAAGAAATCTCCTTTATTAGAGGCAGAGAGTGACACTTCCCCATCAGATGATTCTGCATCCAGCAGTTCTGAGGAAAGTGAGGAGAGAGACACTAAGAAAACCAAAAGGAAAAAGAGAGAGAAAAAAGCCCACATCCCTGTAGTTAACAATGAAATACAGGAGAGGACAAACAAACGCACAAATTGGAAAGTGGCTACAGATGAAAGGTCTGCCGAGAGTTCAGAGGATGACTAAATGAGAAAGCAGCATTCATGTTTTCTGCATGACTCTGGATATTTACAGTTCTTACACCTTGGGGTTTGCCAGTGACGCTACTGCTCGGCACAGGGCCTGAGGTTAGAGCTGTCCTGTGCCATCTATATATGTTCTGACAGACGTCTTGTCTAGTTTGGCCTGTTAAACTTGATCCTCTTACTGTTAATAGGGAATCCGTTATTTTGTTATGAAGGTTTCTTGAAGAGATTATTTTTTGTGATTAATCACATTTAGGGTAGAGTGCATATGCAGCAAATTAAAGGACCCAGAAAGTTGAATCCAGTAAAGACCTGGGTATACCAGTCACAGTGTTGAATTTGGGGAAAGCAAGGGCTGGGGTCAAGAGATGGATTGAGCTAGTGCTATATAGAATGGTATGAGGAGGAAATATCGTGTTGCTCTTGTTTATTATATAATAGGTGCCACAGTTTGTCTTTAGCTTTGGTGCTTTGATCTTTTCTGTATTTTGGCCCCACAGATGTGGTCCAGTTTACTTAATAAGGAAATGAGCATAAGAACAAACATTTTCAATTCATGGTAACATCCTTAGACAGCTGTTACTGGTAGAAACTAGGGGTTTTTGTCATATTTCCCTGCTGGACAGGGTCTGTGGCTGTACTCAGTATACCCCTAAACATGGGTGATTGGATAGTAAAAGGTTTTCCAGTTCCACTGTTTATTGCCTAAATGCACTTGTATTCAAAATTATTTCTTGGGTAAGTTGTCTTGGGTAAGTCCTTAACCAAATGAAGAATTAGGCATCAGTCGTGCTATCTCATTGTGCACTGAAAAGGATTCAGGGCAGCAACAGCCATTTAAATGTTGTCTTCCTTGTTCATTTCTTAGTTAATGAACTTGTAGATTTCCCTTGAAACTAGGTTGAATCGATTCCAAAATGAATAGGCTTCTCAGGGACATATCCATTTCTTCCTAGTCTGCCTTTGGATTAAAGCACCAAGCAAAGATCTTGTTATTTCCCTGTGCTATAATACGGTGATCCTACTATGTTAACTCTTAAGAAACTTAACTCGCTGGAAGAAGGCTGGCAGAACACAAGTGAGTTTTATTTACTATGGCAGAACAAGTGACATTGTTTTTTCCTGGCTGTCACTTCATGGGCTGAGTAAAAATCTTGAAAGCTCAGACTTTTTGTCTTGGTTCTGCCATTAGTTGGTTACGAGGTTTGGAGCAGGTAAGTCAGCCTCCCTGGAACTTTCCCCATGTGTAATACAGAAATACTTCACGGTAGCCTGACAGTGTATGACACCAGCAATAGCCTATGACAACATTCCATGAGGTGGTAATATTTTGTAGCTCTGAACTATTAAATTGTTCTCTTTACAGAACAGATTTCTAATAAAATGCTTAGTCATAAACAGTTGGCCAGAGGTTCCCTAGCCCTTGACTCTAAGCAGGTGCTACCTTTTGGGATATTTATTTGAAATATTAGTACTTTGGTACTGTTGCAGATGTTCCATGGTGCATATTTTTAACATTGAGATTAAGGGCCCAAGTAGGGAAGAACAGTCTATAATTACTACCTCTTAACCTAAAGCAATTGTTTTCTTCTTGGTGTAAGTGAAATCTTTGTGGGAAGGAGTTTTCAGCTCCTGGGTTTGTTTTTTAGCACTGTTTCTGTGCTCTAAAAGTTTTGATTCTAAGCACAGACTCAGGAAGATGGGCCAGTGGAACCAGGCTTCTCCAGGAAGTTGATTCTGTTTAGGTCTTGACTTTCTCTTCGTCTCATACTAGCAGGCCTCTTTCCCAGTGAACACACATCTTGCCTGTTTTGCTTTTTGCCATGTTTACCTTTTCTTGGTCATGTATAAGCAATAAAGCTGTTTTCTGTTTTCACCTTTCTCAACCCCAAATTCTCTCTGATGCCTTAGGCTAAGGCTTTTGATGGTTCTTCCCACCCCCTTAAATATGGCTTAGGATGGCTCTTCAAAACCTAAGATCTCTCATTTGCACTACTAATGGCCTTGGAACATACTTAATTGTAATGTTCCTACCAATCAGAGATCTATATATTAAATCCTAAAATGGGATTTAAAAAAGAGAGTTGGAGAATTCACATTTATTGAATAAACTGTTGTGATACAAGATGGAATTTCTGAATTCCCAATAAATAAATTTCACTTTTTGAACATCTGATCTGTTCCTTTTTAGCACCAACGGGCTTGGTAGCTGCCTGAAGCCAACCCGACAGACTGGCCGCCTTCCCCTGCAGGCCCTTCAGGCTGCTTAATCAGTCCTTGGCTGCTGCTGTTACTCTTCCAGGGGTGGCTTACTGCCCTCCTCTCTGTACGATCTGGGCAAACCGACTGGTGATAGCAAGAGTAGTGTCAATGAAGCGGTCCACACAGCTAGAGAGACAATTTTCAGTACGAGAGTCTAAGCGATTCCCTGGCTTCTCCACACATTTATCCCAACATAGCTCCATGAAGTGATGCACCTAAGAGGAAAGAAAAACAGTAACCACTTGGGGTCTGCTGACAGGCCTTATCTATGAATTTCCTTCCCACTTTTCTCATTTTCTGTCACCTGACTAAACCATTCTTTGACTCTTTGCTCACTTCCTAATTTGTCACCAATACAGTCCAACTCCTCATTCCTACCCTGCGACAATACTTTCATCCTCTCCTTGTCTACTTTTCTCCTTAGTAACTGAAAAATAGGTACTTTCGACCAAGTCACCCCAGTGCTGGCCTAATGCATCAGTTTCTTTGTCAGCCACTCAGGGCACTCCCTTATTTAACACCCAACCAATGTGTTTCAATGAGGTAGGTCCATACATAGCATACTTAATTTGGCCCTCAACACTCCTCCCTAAAGGTTTTTCCAGTTTATTATCACCTCCTTGAGAGCACGATTATTTTCTGCGTCACTTCCTTAATCAGATTGTAAAACTGCAGGCAGGACTGATACCTTCTTTATTTCCAAACTGACACCAGTGTAAGCTGGGAAAGCTATGGTACCAATTAATTCCCCCAAACCACTGCACTCCTCTCATTCTAAGCCTATTCCTTAGCAGTTCTTAAGTCGTTAACCTTTTGGGGGGTCAGGGATATATGTGAGAATCCAATGAAGGTTACGGACCCAATCTACAGAAAAATGCACACAGAAGCACAGAAAATGTGTGCGCTTTCAAAATGTTCAGGACCCAAAGATTTCCAACCAGGGTTCTTGCCACTTATCTTCCGCGAGCCCTCCCATTCCCACCACCTCCACTGCCCGCAAAAGCGGGGAATAACCATTTACCAAGGGCTTAGCTATTTCGGGAGGCTGGGGTACTAAGTAGTTAAGTCAATTCTTTTTGCGGTCCTAAAGGATGACTGTGACCTCCATTTAAGAGGCAGGGTAAGTAATACGTCCAAAATCATGCAGCTAGTAAAGGTCAAAGCCGGGGCTGGAACTATGCTCCGAAGCTCTTGTTCTACCTAAGTCTACACTGACTACTTCAGCCCACTTTTATCCAATGATGCTCTACTACTCTATCGTTTTCAAATACATTGCATATGATCCTCGACATCCTGTGAGGCAGCAGGCGACTGTGAAACCAAGACCTACGGTGGATGGGTATTTTGTTTAGGGGCACGTGGCCTGTAAGGGACAGAGCAGTATGAGAAGCTGGGTCCTCCCAATGCCAGCCTAGAGAGCTCGCCACCAAACTAGGCTTCCGTGCACTTGCGTCACCCGAACCTTTTTGCTTCGCTTTACACTTTCTCTTTCCCCTACGCTAGGCTCTCAGAGCACCTGAGCACTGCAGGTAGCCAGCGGCAGAAGTGACTCGTTTCTTTAGTGAGCAGAACCACGCGCAGCAAGCACGGAGCGGCTGGCGGCCGCCCCACGCCGCCAGCGTTCAGAGCTCCGCGAGTGCCTGGGACTTGTACTTCACCCTCCTTTCTCTTCACACTAGTCCATATCCCCGCACCTGTGCAGTGAACTGCGCTTTCTGCTGTTCGGCCGCCACCAGGCGTTGCAACTCGGCTTCATCCGCCTCACCCAGCTCCGCCATCTTCCGTGTCCAGTTACCGACCTTCCGAAGAGTTATCTGCGCATGTGCGGCGGGCCCGTGCCAACCCCAACTTCCGGTTCACGCGGCCTTTTCCGTTTCCATGTTTTCTTCCTTGTCGCGGGCGGATGTTGTCGAATGACTGCTTCCGGGTTGCTGATTGACCTTGAACCTTCCGGAGCGACATGGCGGCTCTTTGGAGGCTAAGTGTCCTCTGCGGCGCCAGAGAAGGGCGAGGTGAGGGCAGCCGGAGGTTCTCAGCACAACCTCCAGCCGGGGAAAGGGATGCGGTTAGGATTCGTCTGCTGGGCGGTGAGACCTTTTGAACAGGGGTGTCCCTCCTTTCCTTTGGCACAGCATGACCAGCGTTGTCTTAGGGTCCAGATGTCCACCCGAGTGCATATTTCCCCTCCTCTGGGCTGACGTGGTGATGGGGTAGTCTGAAAGTTACAGTCCTGCTGCGGCTGTGTTCACGAGTTCTCTTTTTCTCCTCATTCCCTGTTTTTGGAATGTTCCCACCCTGAATCAGAAAAGAGTGTCAGTGTCTTAAGTCCCAATTTACGTATTGGTCGTTTCCCTTGGCGTTCAGTTCGATAATCATCGAGGGGGCATTTGTGTTATACAAGGTACTGTAGTATGATTGGGTTAAAAATGTGAGAAAGCGTAGTTCCAATTCTTAAAGAGTTTCCATTTTTATAGGAAAACATCTAAGCATAATATGACAGAAAGCAAAAACTACAGCACAGTATCTAAGTTGTATGCCAATCCAGAAGACTATACTAGCTCTGTGTTTTGGAAGGATTATCCTGTCTCACTTCCTGAAGGAGCTGTGCCCGATTTGAGTCTTGAGGGTAGGGAAGGCCACAGGAAGAAGGGCATTACAGTTAGAGGTAGTGGGATGAGCAGAAGCAATGATGAAAGGCATAGAAGCTGCTTGTTGTGAGAGAAAACAAATCGGATATTAGAACATGAAGCTCAAGGTGAGGAATGAGATGGTTCTGGAAAAGTAAACTGAAATCAAATCTCAGAAAAATTTGTCTTGATGTGGAGTATGCATTTTTCTTTGTGTGAAAGAGAGCCAGTGAAAGATTTGACATAGATTTGCAGTTAGATTGACCACCTTGGTAACTGTTTGATATTATAGATGGCCATCATGGGAGATGGGACAAGCCAAGACATAAGTTAGGAGATGAATTGAGACACTTATTGTAGTAGTCTAGGCAAGCATGGTGAGGTCCTGAACTTGGAAAGTAGTATGTAAGAGAAGATTGTCTCAAGAAATGCTAAGGAGTTATATGAGTATGATTTGGTATTTGACTGAATTTAGAAGGGAAGTCTTACATGATTTCCAGATTTTTGGTTTAGGTTGATGAGTGACTGGGATATCATTAAATAAAATGAGGAACATGCAAATGAGAGGCAAGTTTGAATGAGAAGACGAGTTGAAGGGTGATTTTAGTTTTTGCCATAGTGAGTTTGAGGACCAGGTGGGGTTCTTCAGGGGACAGAGCTTGCAGGTACTCAAACTTCTGAAACTCTGGAGAGATATCAAACCTGGGGATACAGAGTTGACTGTCACTAACCTAAAGGCTCTAGAAGTTGAGTGGACAAAATGTCTAGGGGTGGGCTTAGGCAGCATGGAGAGCAAAGGGCAGATGATGGACTCCTGGGTGAGCATTTAAGAGCAAATGCAGGAGGAGACTGATATATAATGATCAGAAAATCAAAGGGAGAAGCTGAAGAGAGTTCTGTCAGAGAAAAGAAGGGAGAAGTGGCCACCAGTGCCTCGTGCAGAAAGGCCCAATAAGATGTTGGATGTGGTCACATGAGAACATTGGTAATTCATGAATGCAGCTTTGGTGGGGATAAGGACGAGTTGCAGGCCATGAAGAATTTTAGGGAAGTGAGGAAGTGATTTAGACAACACTTTAAAGAAGCATGTTTAGAAAGAGAAGAAAGGAGGGGAAGAGTGCATGGGCATTATAGGACATAGGATGAAGGGAGGGGTTAAGTATATTGCATCAGTTGAGGGAAAATGGTCAGTAGGAAGAAAGGAGGGGTTAAAGATACAGGAGAGAAATTATCTTTTATTGAGTGCTTATTGAGTGCTTATAACACTGTGGGACTTAGGTTGAACATCTTACATATATTACTTAATTTTCAGCAGAGTATTATGAAGTAAATACCAATGTTTTCATTTTACAAATGAGGACATTGAGGCTTGGAGAGCCTATTTAACTTAATTGTCCATTATCTCATAGTCGGTATTGATAGGCTTGGGTGTTCTTAGGTCTGCCTGTTTTTTAACCAAGATCTATAAGAGGACAGAAAGGGATGAGTTCAGGCGTGCAAGCACAGAAATTGATCTTGAAAAAGAAAGTCGTATCTCCCAAACTAGGCTGAATTACTTGAAGACAAAGACTTTGTCTTTATCTCTCTTGCTGTTGTGCAGAGCATAGTTTTGTATGTAGTAAAAGTTTGTTGGATGAGTAGATGAATGAAAGGATAAAAGAGCCATAATTAATTTTTGAGAATTGGTCAAAGTGAAGCCCTTTTTGCAGAAGTGTTCATCGATTTATCAGTCTTTCCATGGCTGCTTAGTCTAGTCTCACAGCAACCCAGTGAAATAGATGCTATCCACATTTTACAGATTAGCTGGTGATTCCCTATTTGGGGTTAAGTAGCTTACCTATGGGTCTTCCTGGGTGGCTCAGTGGTAAAGTATCAGCCTGCAATGCAGGAGACCTGGGTTCGATTCCTAGGTTGGCAAGATCCCCTGGAGCAGGGCATGGCAATGAGAATCCCATGGACAGAGGAGTCTGGCAGGCTGCAGTCCATAGCGTCACATGGAGTCACACATGACTGAAGCAGCTAAGCAGCAGCAGCAGCAGCTTATCTATGGTCATGTAGAAAGTCTCAGTCCTGTTACAGGAAAGGTGCTTATGATTCCCTTGATGTCTCTTTCCTCAGCTCTGTTCCTCCGAAACCCAGTGGTCAGACCAGCTCTTGTCTCAGCATTTCTCCAGGACCGACCTGCTCAAGGATGGTGTGGAACACAGCATATTCACCTGTCACCCAGCCACCATTGTATGTGCATCTTTGTCTGTGCTGATTATCATGCCTTTGGCAGGACTTGCTCTCTCTGAGGGGAACTCTTGTGTCCAGCTCTGTCAAGTGAAGACCTAATCTACACTTGTGGGCACACAATGCTAGCACGGTTGAATGATGCCATTTCCACTTATACAGAACCTTCTGGTCTAAGTCTTTTTAAAATGTTTAAGTTTCTTAAAAGAAAATAGCTCTGTAGGGACAATCTGTTCAATATAGTTTAGTTACCTTTATTTATTGCAGAGGAGCTGGATCTGGATAATTTAGAATAGCAGACAGTTTTTAAAATCTTGCATATTCATAGCTATAATGATATGTTTGTTTTTATTTAGGTTGCTATTAAAATCATGTTATTTCTTGGATGAATACTATTTAGGTATTGTTAAGTCTTAGAAAATCCATAGGTGAATAGTGAGGTAACTATTTTCATTTTTAAAGTCTAGAAACATCAGTATTTTATAGAGATAAAGACTTTTGATTCTTAAGCCTGTCACTTGAAAGCTGCTTCTGAGTTATGAATAATTAAGCAAGTATAGTTTTTCTGCTATTTAGAATTATTTTAGCTTTGAAAAGTTGTTGATGAACTTTGTTCAGTTAGATTTAGCAGAGCGATTTTAACTTGGGGTGCATGGGACTGAAGGAAGGTCCCCAGGGTTGTGTACATAGTTTGTAACGTGTGTATCTGTGTGCATTTTTCCAGGAAGTAACTCCATCATTAATAAAACATTCCCAAAGGGGTATGTAACCCCCCCAAAAAAGAGGCTTTCAAAGAGATGTTTAAAGCCCATTTTATTTTTACTTGTTTAAAAGAAAGTTTCATGTTCCTTCTCTATATTGGGCTATTTATAAGTAACAGAACAGAAGAGCCATAATCCTAAAAGTTGACATTAGAACTGTGCTTCTCTTTTAATTGACAGGCTTAATTTTCTTTTGGGAGGATTTTTAATATTACTTAGAAAGATCAGGTGTAAAATAAGATTGATGTTTTAAAGGAATTCCTCAGGTGTCACCAGCTTACATTTATAAGGTATCTGTCTATTATAATGAAGTCCAAGGTTGGTAATTCTGCAACAATATTTCATCCATCATCTTGCCTCTAAGCAGAGTGGATCTCTCTTTTAATTAATGTATGTAGGCTTGAGAAACCCTGTGCTGAAAGACTTCAGAGAAGGGAGATTGCATCTTTCTCATTTACCTCCTTTCTCTTACCCACTTTATGCTCAGAGTTAAATCTTAAATGCATACTGTTTGCCGTTCTGTTGGTTTGGGTTAGTTTGTGGCAAATACTGAGATGTGTATTTCCCCTGAAACTCTTAGGAATCTCGTCCTTCCTTTCTATAGCTGGTTCCAAGGCTGCATCTCTCCACTGGACTGGTGAGAGGGTTGTCAGTGTTTTGCTCCTGGGCCTAATTCCAGCTGCTTATTTGAATCCGTGTTCTGCGATGGACTACTCTCTGGCTGCAACCCTCACTCTTCACAGTCACTGGCAAGTACAGCAGTCCTTTCAGTCTTACCTTATCTGTGCAGTTTGTTTGCTGTGAGCTTATCTCATAGTTGCATATGAGGGAGAAGTTGCTCAAAATACTGAAGATCTGAAGAGAACAATAAAACATACGTAAAATATTTACATGCCCAAATTTGTGTATCCACGTGCCTGGAAGATGTCTTCATTTTCATATTTTAGAGGCTTTTGAACTTAGCATTGCTTTTGAGAGTTCCCCATTTTATGTGGTTTGGCAAGGACGGTATGCTGTCATGGATGGGGAGGTGTTTTTTGGATTGTTAGAACTGAAAGGACTTGAGGGAGTATCTTAGCCAAGCCTGTTATTTAACGTCTGTGGAAACTAAATCCCAGGGACGTTAAATAATTTGTCAGAATCATTTTCTTGATAGTATTAAAGGGGTTGTTTGCTTACCTAGTTTTCTTACTTCGTAAGCATTGGTTAGGAGAATTACCCTTCAACCAGATAGACCTTGCACAGTAAATGATACCAGTTGCTCTTGAAATACTAGATCACAAGTACAGTAGGGTTTCTCTAATGTGTGTATCTTGAAAGAAGATCAGTCTAAATTGATGAAAAATCAGAATAAGAGATAAATCTAAAGTCATGCTTTTTTTTTTTTTGACCATGCTGTGTGGCATATGGAATCTTATCTTAATTCCCTAATCAGGGATCAAGCCTGTGTGCCCTGGAGTGGAAGTGAGTCTTAACCATTGGACCACCAGGGAAGTCCTAAAGTCATACATGTAAATAATTGCAATTGACTTCTCCAGTTACCTTATTAATTCTCTCCTTTTTTACACATACACAAAAAAGACTTGAAAGAGTTGTCTGTAATTGTGCACTAGTTCTTTAGTATCCGGTTTTTTTAAACCTGCATTGATTGGGCTTTTATCCCAACTATTTAACTGAAGTCATTCTCAACAAAAATCACTGAAGACCTTCATTTTTCCAAACCAGTTGTCCATTCTTTGTTCTCCACTTGAACTTGGCAGTATTCAACTTAATTGACTGATCTCTCGTTAAGTAATTTTTCTTTGGCTTCCTAGATACCATCCTTACCTTGTTTTCTTCCACCCCACCAGCTCTATATACCTTCTCTGTCTCCTCAGCCAGCACCTCCTCTTGTCTGACCTCCGAATAATGAAGGTCTGAACCCAAGGCTCGTTCTTGGCTTTCTTAAATTTCTCTGCCTACATACTTCCCCCAGGTGAGTTCAGATAGACCTCTTTGTTTTTTGTTCCACATGGCCCTCTTTTCCTGAACTGCAGACTTAGTATTTCCAGTTGTCCACTGGGATATCTAGTAGGCATCCCCAGTGTAATATTGCCCCAAATCACTCTTCCCCTCAAATCTCTCAGTTTTTCCTCACAAGCTTCTTCTCTCCTGTTCTTCAATAATTCAATTAAGTCTTGTTGCTCAAATCAAAAATCCTAGGAGTCATTCTAAATACTACTTTTTGTCCTAACCCCGCCACCAGTCCATCAGCTCTTTCTTTTAGTTCTCTCCTCAAAATGTAGCCTGAATTGTCACTTGATGGTATCCTCACTATCACCACCCTAGCTTAAGGCAAGTTAAGCCAGCAGCCTTGCCTCAGCTACTTCAGTTGCTTCCTAACTAGTTCTCTATTTTTGTTCTTATTGCCCTTCTGCCTACACGGTCCATTCACCACATATAGCCAAAGGGACCTTTTTATAGGGAAAATTAACGTTTATCTAAAGAAGATATGGAAATGGCAAAAGGTGCATGAAAAAATGTGTTTGTTACTCAGTTCAATTCAGTCGCTCAGTCGTGTCCGACTCTTTGCGACCCCATGAATCGCAGCACGCCAGGCCTCCCTGTCCATCACCAACTCCCGGAGTTGACTCAAACTCACGTCCATTGAGTCGGTGATGCCATCCAGCCATCTCATCTTCTGTCGTCCTCTTTTCCTCCTGCCCCTAATCCCTCCCAGCATCAGAGTCTTTTCTAATGAGTCAACTCTTCGCATGAGGTGGCCAAAGTACTGGAGTTTCAGCTTTAGCATCATTTCTTCCAAAGAGCACCCAGGGCTGATCTCCTTTAGAATGGACTGGTTGGATCTCCTTGCAGTCCAAGGGACTCTCAAGAGTCTTCTCCAACACCACAGTTCAAAAGCATCAATTCTTCGGCACTCAGCCTTCTTCACAG
>NW_011495071.1:1131612-1131954 GCF_000754665.1 Bison bison bison
AGCTTGAACATCTGGAGGTTCACGGTTCACATACTGCTGAAGCCTGGCTTGCTGAAATTTGAGCATTACTTTACTAGCGTGTGAGATGAGTGCAATTGTGTGGTAGTTTGAGCATTCTTTGGCATTGCCTTTCTTTGGGATTGGAATGAAAACTGACCTTTTCCAGTCCTTTGGCCACTGCTGAGTTTTCCAAATTTGCTGGCATATTGAGTACAGCACTTTCACAGCATCATCTTTCAGGATTTGGAATAGCTCAACTGGAATTCCCTCACCTCCACTAGCTTTGTTCGTAGTGATGCTTTCTAAGGCCCACTCGACTTCACATTCCAGGATGTCTGGCTC
>NW_011495071.1:1132054-1146045 GCF_000754665.1 Bison bison bison
CTTCACAGTCCAATTCTCACATTCATACATGACCACTGGAAACAATAGCCTTGACTAGACGGGCCTTTGTTGGCAAAGTAATGTCTCTGCTTTTGAATATGCTATCTAGGTTGGTCATAACTTTCCTTGCAAGGAGTAAGCGTCTTTTAATTTCATGGCTGCAATCACCATCTACAATGATTTTGGAGCCCCAAAAAATAAAGTCTGACACTGTTTCCACTGTTTCCCCATCTATTTCCCATGAAGTGATGGGACCAGACGCCATGATCTTCGTTTTCTGAATGTTGAGCTTTAAGCCAACTTTTTCACTCTCCTCTTTCACTTTCATCAAGAGGCTTTTTAATTCCTCTTCACTTGCTGCCATAAGGGTGGTGTCATCTACATATCTGAGGTTATTGATATTTCTCCCAGCAATCTTGATTCCAGCTTGTGCTTCTTCCAGCCCAGCCTTTCTCATGACGTACTCTGCGTATAAGTTAAGTAAGCAGGGTGACAGTATACAGCCTTGACGTACTCCTTTTCCTGTTTGGAACCAGTCTGTTGTTCCATGTCCAGTTCTAACTGTTGCTTCCTGACCTGCATATAGGGTTCTCAACAGGCAGGTCAGGTGATCTGGTATTCCCATCTCTTTCAGAATTTTCCACAGTTTATTGTGATCCACACAGTCAAAGGCTTTGGCATAGTCAATAAAGCAGAAATAGATGTTTTTCTGGAACTCTCTTTCTTTTTCCATGATCCAGTGGATGTTGGCAATTTGATCTCTGGTTGCTCTGCCTTTTCTAAAACCAGCTTGAACATCTGGAGGTTCACGGTTCACATACTGCTGAAGCCTGGCTTGCTGAAATTTGAGCATTACTTTACTAGCGTGTGAGATGAGTGCAATTGTGTGGTAGTTTGAGCATTCTTTGGCATTGCCTTTCTTTGGGATTGGAATGAAAACTGACCTTTTCCAGTCCTTTGGCCACTGCTGAGTTTTCCAAATTTGCTGGCATATTGAGTACAGCACTTTAAGAGCATCATCTTTTAGGGTTTGAAATAGCTCAACTGGAATTCCCTCACCTCCACTAGCTTTGTTCGTAGTGATGCTTTCTAAGGCCCACTCGACTTCACATTCCAGGATGTCTGGCTCTAGATGAGTGATCACACCATCGTGATTATCTGGGTCATGAAGATCTTTTTTGTACAGTAGTTTTGTGTATTCTTGCCATCTCTTCTTAATATCTTCTGCTTCTGTTAGGTCCATACCATTTCTGTCCTTTATCAAGCCCATCTTTGCATGAAATGTTCCCTTGGTATCTCTAATTTTCTTGAAGAGATCTCTAGTCTTTCCCATTCTGTTGTTTTCCTCTATTTCTTTGCATTGATCGCTGAGGAAGGCTTTCTTATCTCTTCTTGCTATTCTTTGGCACTCTGCATTCAGATGCTTATATCTTTCCTTGTCTCTTTTGCTTTTCGCTTCCCTTCTTTTCACAGCTATTTGTAAGGCCTCCTCAGACAGCCATTTTGCTTTTTTGCATTTCTTTTCCATTGGGATGGTCTTGCTCCCTGTCTCCTGTACAATGTCACGAACCTCCGTCCATAGTTCATCAGGCACTCTATCTATCAGATCTAGGCCCTTAAATCTATTTCTCACTTCCACTGTATAATCATAAGATTTTTGATTTAGGTCATACCTGAATGGTCTAGTGGTTTTCCCTACTTTCTTCAATTTCAGTCTGAATTTGGCAATAAGAAGCTCATGATCTGAGCAACAGTCAGCTCCAGGTCTTGTTTTTGTTGACTGTATAGAGGTTCTCCATCTTTGGCTGCAAAGAATATAATCAATCTGATTTCGGTGTTGACCATCTGGTGATGTCCATGTGTAGAGTCTTCTCTTGTGTTGTTGGAAGAGGGTGTTTGCTATGACCAGTATGTTCTCTTGGCAAAACTCTATTAGCCTTTGCCCTGCTTCATTGTGTATTCCAAGGCCAAATTTGCCTGTTACTCCAGGTGTTTCTTGACTTCCTACTTTTGCATTCCAGTCCCCTATAATGAAAAGGGCATCTTTTTTGGGTTTAGTTTTAAAAGGTCTTGTAGGTCTTCATCAGATCAGATCAGACAGTTGCTCAGTCGTGTCCGACTCTTTGCGACCCCATGAATCGCAGCATGCCAGGCCTCCCTGTCCATCACCAACTCCCGGAGTTCACTGAGACTCAGGTCCATCGAGTCAGTGATGCCATCCAGCCATCTCATCCTCTGTTGTCCCCTTCTCCCTTGCCCCCAATCCTTCCCAGCATCAGAGTCTTTTCCAGTGAGTCAACTCTTCGCATGAGGTGGCCAGAGTACTGGAGTTTCAGCTTTAGCATCATTTCTTCCAAAGAACACCCAGGGCTGATCTCCTTCAGAATGGACTGGTTGGATCTCCTTGCAGTCCAAGGGACTCTCAAGAGTCTTCTCCAACACCACAGTTCAAAAGCATCAATTCTTCGGCACTCAGCTTTCTTCACAGAACCATTCAACTTCAGCTTCTTCAGCGTTACTGGTTGGGGCATAGACTTGGATTACTGTGATACCAAATGGTTTGCCTTGGAAACGAACAGAGATCATTCTGTCATTTTTGAGATTGCATCCAAGTACTTACTGCATTTCGGACTCTTTTGTTGACCATGATGGCTACTCCATTTCTTCTAAGAAATGCCTGAAGTAGTAGATACAATGGTCATCTGAGTTAATTCACCCATGCCAGTCCCTCTTAGTTCGCTGATTCCTAGAATGTCGACGTTCACTCTTGCCGTCTCCTGTTTGACCACTTCCAATTTGCCTTGATTCATGGACCTAACATTCCAGGTTCCTATGCAATATTGCTCTTTACAGCATCGGACCTTGCTTCTATCACCAGTCACATCCACAACTGGGTATTGTTTTTGCTTTGGTTCCATCCCTTCATTCTTTGTGGAGTTATTTCTCCACTGATCTCCAGTAGCATATTGGGCACCTACTGACCTAGGGATTTCCTCTTTAAGTATCCTATTGTTTTGCCTTTTCATACTGTTCATGGGGTTCTCAAGGCAAGAATACTGAAGTGGTTTGCCATTCCCTTCTCCAGTGGACCACATTCTGTCAGACCTCTGCACCATGACCTGCCCGTCTTGGGTGGCCCCACAGGGCATGGCTTATTTTCATTGAGTTAGACAAGGCTATGGTCCTCGTGTGATTAGATTGACTAGTTTTCTGTGATTATGGTTTCAGTGTGTCTGCCCTCCGATGCTCTCTTGCAACACCTACCGTCTTAACTTGGGTTTCTCTTACCTTGGACGTGGGGTATCTCTTCACGGCTGCTCCAGCAAAGCGCAGCCATTACTCCTTACCTTGGACGAGGGGTATTTCCTCACCGCCGCCCTTCCTGACCTTCAACGTGGGATAGCTCCTCTAGGCCCTCCTGCGCCCGTGTTTGTTACTAGAGAAATGCAAATCAGAACCACATTGAGATGCCACCATACACCTACTCAGGATGGCTGTAATCAAAAAGATGGACTGTTACAAGGGTCACCAAGTTAGAATCCTCATATATCTCTGCTGGGAATGTAAAACATTGCAGCTACTTTGGAAAATAGTTTGGCAGGTCTAACAAGTTTTTACCACAGAGTTATAATATGAGTTAACAACAGAGAGTTGCCATCTGACGCAACAATTTCATTTGTAGGTGTGTACCTACTGAAAGTGAGAGCATATGTCCCCATCCACACAAAACCTTGTAGCATAATGTTCAGAGCAGTGTTATTTTAGCCCCAAAGGCAAAATCATCCAGATGTTTCAATTAATGAATAGCTAAATAAATAAAATATATGTTTACAAAGGAGAGTTATTTGGCCATACAAAGGATTAAAGTGCTTATTTGGCATGCACTTGTTACCATGAATTGCATTTTGACCTTGACTGATTATGTTGTGCAGCCAAGTTAACTGAATAGCCTTCTAACCTGACATTACTTGTGGCTTTTCATTTGTACTGTGATGTTTTTTTTCCTTCAGGGGCATTGGACAAGTTGTTACTGACTATGTTCATGGAGATGCAGTGCAGAAAGCTGCCAAGACAGGCCTTTTGGTGCTCTCGGCTTTCACCTTTGCTGGGCTGTGTTACTTCAACTATCATGACGTGGGCATCTGCAAAGCTGTGGCTATGCTGTGGAAGCTCTGACCTTTTAGACTTAATACCTTGAGAATTGATTGTACACCTCCTTGCCTCTGCTCTGTCATGCCATTTCAACTCAAAATAAGAAGGAAAAACATTGGTGAGACAAACCTCTTCTCCTAATCACCTGATTGTTTTTAGAATTTAATCTTTGAAGAAAGATTTGAGAGAAGTTGTATCTTAAGAAGTTATAAGACTGAATTTTGTATTCTGGGGAGCTAATGGAGTGTCTCAGCTTTTCATAAGTCTCATAGTATAACTGAACATTATATATGAGCTTTTTGCCTTTTAATTGATCAAACTCTTAAAGGGAATTCAGCTTTATTACTCTCGATATCTGATCAAATGTCTGTGTTTGTGCTAGGATGATGGAGAAAGGGAAAGACTTAATTCATAAGTAAAGACTGCAGAAAATTAGGCAGTGTTTCGTTTTTGTAAACCTCTCCCTCTGTTCAGTTGATACCAGTTACTGATGGTTACATGTCTTAGGGAAATTTGAAAATTAGAAATGCTGATATTTCACATTACTGATTTCTAAATCCTAGAAAGAAGAGCCTGGAGAGCTTCTGAATGTAGAGAAGTTCCATTTAGGGAAGAGGTCCCTTTATAGATGTTTCAAATTGTTGCAGATTCTAAACCAAGACTTAATCCTCAAATGTGTTTATTTTACTTGTCCTAAAATAATCTGTCCACAAATATAAAATTATAAGTGATAAGTTGTTGTTTTCCCACTGGGAATTTCTAATGTGAAAATGTATTCCATGAAGGTAATTTTTTAAAAAAATAAAATGCTGCATAATAAAAATTTATTCTACTCTTTTATGTCTTAATTGTTCCTAGTTTTATTTGGTAGAACTGAGTGTCTGTTACATATATGGCTCTGAAGCAGGACTGTATTTCCTTTAATTTCTTTCTGAGTTTAGCAGATAGGTAAGTTAGACACAAAGTACTGTAATACAGAAAAGACTTTCATATAATAGGCAGAAATATACTGAGTATAAGTAGTTTGGTATGAGGAGACTAAGATTAAGTAGTAGGAATTAAAATTAGGTCCAGATTATGGTGTTCTGTGAATGCCATCCTTTATATTCAAATTATATACTGTATGCAGTTAGTCTGGTCTAAGGAATGAGTGTAAGGCAGGATGGTTTCATCTAGCAACATAGATTAAATGGGACTGGGTGCATTTCACTCACTGAGGACCTTACTCCACAAACTGCTGAAGGGGAGGTGGCTAGAAGGGTAAGTGTTCATGCTGGAGGTTAAAGATGAGGTCCCCTTAACATACTTACAGTCTTGTAGGAGATTCAGATGTGTATTAAGGATTTAGGAAGAGGTGGTTAATTCTGTCTGGGGGCAGGTTAAAGGTTTCAGAAGCGGGTGGTGCCTGAATAGTAGTGCTTTGTCAAAGAGTGGTGGTGGTGGGCTGGTCTGTCTTGGTGGGGAGGAGTATTTTTTATTACTGGCTTTCTTCAGAGTTGGTGGCTCATGATGATGATAAAAAGCAGACTGACCTTTAGTCTGTTTCATTATTGTTTTAAAATCTCTATAGACAGTGTTCCCCTTAAAGTCATTTCTCCATCCCCACCTAGCCCCCAGTACCCGACTGCTGTAAAATGGAATGGAGAAATGGAGTTTTCCATAGAAGCGAAATGGGAGCGCAGTAACTGAGTAATGTGGGAATCTTGTAGCTATCACCAGTACCATCAGATCCTAGTTGGATCGACTGAGTGACTGAACTGAACTGAATGCTGATGGGCTAGTTAGATGATGATTGAATGTTAGAGTCGAGGCTGCTTGGGTAACGCCTGCCCCTAGTCCTGCTCAGTTTTGTTATTAGGTTGGAGCTCACCTATCACTTTGGAAAATCAATGGGTTGCTTTGAACCACTGTAGAGGGAAGATGAGGCCGGGGCTGACAGCAGTAGGAAGTTTCTGAGGTTAAGCAGGACGTGATAAGAATTGTGCTTCAGAGAGAATTCAGGTGTCATCAGGAAGGTCGGTGAACTGGAGGCAGAAGGGTGTGTGACAAGATAGATGTGGAAGACAGTGGTGGTGGAAAGTAGGAGTCACTTTCAAAGGTAGAAGTCAACATTCATTTGTTTGATAGGTGTTAAGTAGCTTCTATAATTGGCACCATGCCTGGTACTGTGGCAAAAGAGGTAGGAATTTTTTTTTTTAAGAGGTAGGAATTTATCTCAGAAGGAACTCATAGACTAGTTGGGACAACAGATAAATGATTGCAATACAGTGTAATATGTGCAATAATAAAGTACATTGAATGGGGATATAACAAAGGAAACAATTTGCTTGCAAGTTTCCTGGGAGACAGAAGAGTCTTGACCTGGATTCTGAAAGATGAGAACTTGATACATGGCCAAGGAAGCTGGGTGACTGGAGGATGGATGGCAGATAAACAAGATGGCACGTGATTTGGTCCGACTGCACCAGAGACTGACTGTAGTGCCTTCTGTGCCATGGTAAGTAACTGAGACCACCTTGAGAACACCCGAGTCACGGAAGATTGTAAATTATGCCAAAGACAGGATCACATGTTTATTGCAAATAGGTTGTGCTGGCAGCTGTGAATTTGAGGGAGGTAACAGGTTATTTCAGTGATCCAGAAAATATAATAAATTCTGAAGGCCATAGTAGAGTGAAAAGAAATTCAAGACATATTTAGAACTTAGAATCAGTAAGAATTATACTGGCATGTGAAAAGAGGGAGGGAGGCTATACTCAACTTTTTCATTATGAAAAATGAGAAGCAGTGTCATTAAATTTTGAAGGAAAATTAGATATGGTAGTGGAGGGGCTTCCCTGGTGGCTCAGATGGTAGTCTGCCTGCAATGCCGGGGACCCACGTTCAATTCCTGGGTTGAGATTCCCTGGAGAAGGGCATGGCAACCCACTCCAGTGTTCTTACCCGGAGAATTTCATGGACAGAGGAGCCTGGTGGGCTACAGTCCTTGGGGTTACAAAGAGTCAAACATGACTGAGTGACAGTTTTAACTCATTCAGTGGAGGGATAGGTCACTAAGTTTTTGATTTGTGAGATACCCAGGAAAAGAGATTTTGTAGACTTGGCATTTTTGGCAATATGACAGACTAAATTTTAGGTATTACTTTGCTATGACACACATGTTGAATACCTTTTACAATGTGGCTGAGCTTGCAATAGCTGTTGAACAATACTAAAATTACTCTTTTATCAGCAAGGGGAAGAAAGGCAGTTAGATTTTAATTGGAACAGTTACTTATAAAAGAAGCAGACAATGAAACAATATAGAAGGCAATGAGCTTATGTGGTTCCTAATTTTGAGTAAGCATCACTAAAACACACATCAACAAGAATGGTTTAAAGGAATGAAGTTAGAGGTTAGGTTAGTAAAGAAAGAAAAGTCCTGTTGAACATCTGTATCCCACAGTACAGCTCTGGGATATTTTAAAGTTTCAGCTCATAGAGTGTTTTAGCTAATCGAACTACAAAGAATACAAAACATACCTAATTATTTTTAGTATCTCTCCTTTCATGAGGTAAGAAAATAACATTACAGTCATCCAAGACACTCCAAAGAAAGTTTAGATATAAAAGACCTCTTAACAATTCTGTTATTCTGAATTTAAGCCTTTTGAGCTTAGGAAATAAAAAGAAACAGCCTATCAGAGAATATTGGTTATTAAAAATAAGCTTAAGTCAAAGATACCAAAATACAAGAAAACATTTTGCTTTAGAGTGACAATATACACAACAGGAAACTTAGAAGTGAAGAACTTTTGCAAAGACTAATTCAAGAGAATGATAAAGGCGTAAATACTATATTTAAAGATAAATCTTATTTTCTACTACTAATTTTGCCTGTAAAAATAATTTATAAGGCCTTTTTACTTACTAATCTTCATATATCTTCATATATTATGATTATATACATATACAAATATATATTTAAAGCTTTAGCCTTTAGCTTTAAATTTTGATTTTAGCATGTTTCACAAACATTATTTTGTTAAATTTTCTACCTTCATGAACTGTAAAAATTCCCTTGAGAAATAGACAAATATCCATTTTTTCAAATTTATGTATATTTTTATTGCACCTACTATATCTAGTGTGTATATATATCTGCTTCATCTTTTTATTTTTAATGGATGGTATGCTACAGTTGTAAAGCAATAAGATTTGAGGAAACACTGAGAATTTTGCTTTTTGCGAAATGGTAGCAAGTTGAACAGCAATCAAAAAATATAGAAGGTTTTAGTTAAAAGTTATTGCTGCTTTCTCTACCTGAATTAAAAAAAAATCAGTTGTCATCTAATACAATTTTATATTGTATATACAGAAATATGGATGTCTGAAAAAGTCATGACTATAAACTCCCACTGAGGGGGCAGGTAGGAGACAAAGATGAATTCTGAGCTGCTACTAAGAGTATTCCTGTTTTTTCACCATGGGGCAGGGCAGGGAACTGAGGTTACCTGACCTTGTTTGGGGATGTGGGTTGGTTTGTTTTTAGTTTCATTACTTGTTATCTCTAGGAGACTGGGAGCCAGTGATCCTCTTATTCTGCTACAGTCTTTAAACAGTCTTTAAAGAACAAAAAGCAAGGGCCGCCAAAACTTAAATCTTTCTTGACTTCCTATTTTATTCACTGATGGTTCATGTTTTTAGATATCTATACGTATCTATTCTGTTTCTTGGATAAAAGATTTTGCCAAGGATCAAAAGAAGAAACCCTAGAATTTAAATGGGGAGTGCTATATATCACAATGGGTTTCTTCCCAAACTGACAGTGTTTAGGTTTTAAGCAAAATAAAGTGTCAGTTAATGTGAAATTCACTCACGAAGACTTGAGATTTTTGCTTTATGAAAACAGAGAATTAAAATTCTTTTATGCCAAAAATGTGCATTCAGAGTCCATGAACCATGCTCTGTTTTTATTTAGGGATAGACTGTCAGACCCCGTTCTTCCCATTTCTTGGTAGAAACATGGTATACAGTGCATCTCTTGGCTTCCTGCTGGTGCGCAGGACACCACTGCACAGCCCACTCACAGTGCCTACCAGCCCTCTCTAGGACATGATCTCTTCTGGTTCTGTTCTACACTTACTTCATATCCTGTGCTTGATGGGAGTGTGTGACATGCTGCTCTGACACTATTCAATTAGCGTTTGTCTTTATACCGGTGCCCTTGCTTACTGCATATGTCGCTTACAGCAGCAGTTTAAGGGGCTCTGCAGGGCTGGAGAAACCATGCATTCAGGAGGCCTGTGGGCAGTGGATAACAGACCAGTTACATGCCTTATGAAGGTAGTCAGGAGACATCTGTAGGCTTGCTTCTCCACATTCTGATACCGTGAACTAATGGGAACAAGGTCTAGGGGGCCTTGGTGTGCTAATGGGCTCCCCAGGTGGCTCAGTGGGTAAAGAAACTGCCTACAGTCCAGGAGATGCCAGAGATATGGGTTCGATTCCTGGGATGGGAAGTTCCCCTGGAGGAGGGCACGGCAACCCACTCCAGTATTCTTGCCTAGAGAATCCCATGGACAGAGGAACCTGGTGGGCTCAGTCCATAGGTTGCAAAGAGCCAGACATGACTAAAGCGACTGAGTGCAGCACAATATCTAGTTTAGTCTTAATTATCCATCTAGTTATAACCTTTAATCATAGCAATAAATTTTTGTGCTGTTAAAGACAGATGGTGACTTAAGTGACCATAGAAGGCAGGTGACTTAAGAACTGATGTACATCAGTAAACACTCATGTTAAAAGGACATAGGAACATTCTACTAAATAATTGATGGTCAATTTATAATGTATAAAAATACTTTAAAGTATTTTTGATTGGTGACCAATGTTTTCTATTCTCTGTCTTACTTAGAAATTATCCAGGTATCCAAGGATGATGTACTATTTACCTTAAAGAATTGTTGTTCCGTTGCTAAGTCATGTCTGATTCTTTGCAACCCCAACTCTGTCCTCCACTATTTCCTGGAGTTTGCTCAAATTCATGTCCATTGTGGAGAAGACAATGGCACCCACTCCAATACTCTTGCCTGGAAAATCCCGTGGACCGAGCAGCCTGGTAGGCTGCAGTCCATGGGGTCGCTAAGAGTCGGACACAGCTGAGTGACTTCACTTTCACTTTTCACTTTCATGCATTGGAGAAGGAAATGGCAACCCACTCCAGTGTTCTTGCCTGGAGAATCCCAGGGACAGAGGAGCCTGGTGGGCTGCCATCTATGGGGTCACACAGAGTCGGACACGACTGAAGTGACTTAGTAGCAGCAGCATGTCCATTGAGTCAGTGATGCTATCTAACCATCTCATCTTTTGCCACCCTCTTCTCTTTTGCTTCAGTCTTTCCCAGCATCACAGTCTTTTCTGCTGAGTCAGCTCTTTGCACCAGGCTGTCAGAGTATTGGAACTTGAGCTTCAGCATCAGTCCTTCAAATGAATATTCAGGGTTGATTTAAGGATTGATTGGTTTGATCTCCTTGCTGTCCAAGGGACTCTAAAGAATCTTCTCAAGCACCACAATTTGAAAGCATCAATTCTTTAGCACTCAGCCTTCTTTATGATCCAATTCTCACCATACATGACTACTGGAAAAACCATAGCTTTGACTATATGGACTTTTGTTGGCAAAGTGATGTCTCTGCTTTTTAATATGCTGTCTAGATTTGTCATAGCTTTTCTTTCGAGGAGCAAGCCTCTTTTAATTTCACGACTGCAGTCACTATCCACAGTGATTTTGGAGTCCCCCAAAATAAAGTCTGTCACTGTTTCCATTTTTCCCCCATCTGTTTGCCTTGAAGGGATGGGAACAGATCTTCATTTTTTGAATGTTGAGTTTTAAGCCAGCTTTTCCACTCCTCTTTCACCCTCATCAAGAGGCTCTTTAGTTCCTCTTCACTTTCTGCCATTAGGGTGGTATCATCTGCATGTCTGAGGTTGCTGATATTTCTCCTGGCAATCTTGAGTCAGGCTTGAGCTTCATCCAGCCCAGCATTTCACATGCTGTACTCTGCATAGAGGTTAAATAAGCAGGGTGACAATGTACAGCCTGGACGTACTCCTTTCCCAATTTGAAACCAGTCCATTGTTCCATATCTTGTTCTAACTGTTGCTTCTTGACCTGCATACAGGTTTCTTAGAAGGCAGGTAAGATGGTCTGGTATTCCCATCTCTTTCAGAATTTTCCACAGTTGTGATCCACACAGTCAAAGGCTTCAGCATAGTCAATGAAGCAGAAGTAGATGTTTTTCTGGAATCCACTTGCTTTTTCTATGATCCAACAGATGTTGGCAATTTGATCTCTGGTTTCTCTGCCTTTTCTGAATCCAGCTTGTACAGCGGGAAGTTCTCAGTTCACAGACTGTTGAAGCCTAGCTGGAAGGATTTTGAGCATTACATTACTAGCATGTGAAATGAGGGCAATTGTGCAGTAATTTGAACATTCTGCGGCATTGCCTTTCTTTGGGATTGGAATGAATACTGACGTTTTCCAGTCCTGCGGCCACTGCTGAATTTTTCAAATTTGCTGGCATAATGTGTGCAGCACTTTTACAACATCATCTTTTAGGATTTGAAATAGCTCAACTGGAATTCCATCACCTCCATTAGCTTTGTTTGTCATGATGCTTCCTAAGGCCCACTTGGCTTCACATTCCAGGATGTCTGGCTCTCGGTGAGTGATCACACCATCGTGATTATCCAGGTCATTAAGATCTTTTTTGTACAGTTCTTCTGTGTATTCTTGCCACCTCTTCTTAATATCGTCTGCTTCTGTTAGGTCTATACCATCTCTGTCCTTTATGTGTCCATCCTTGCATGAAATATTCCCTTGATATCTCTCATTTTCCTGAAGAGGTCTGTAGTATTTCTCATTCTGCTTGCTTTCCTCTATTTCTTTGCATTGATCACTGAGGAAGGCTTTCTTATCTCTCCTTGCTTTTCTCTGGAAGTCTGCATTCCGATGGGTGTATCTTCCCTTTTCTCCTTTGTCTTTTGCTTCTCTTCTTTTCTCAGCTATTTTTAAGGCCTCCTTAGACAGCCATTGTGCCTTTTTTCATTTCCTCTTCTTGGGGATGGTTTTGATCACTGCCTCTTAAACAGTGTTACGAACCTCCATTCGTAGTTCTTCAGGCGCTCTATCAGATCTAATCCCTTGAATCTATTTGTCACTTCCACTGTACAGTCATAAGGGATTTGCTTTAGGTCATACCTGAATGGCCTAGTGGTTTTCCCTACTTTCTTAGATTTGAGCCTGAATTTTGCAATAAGGAGCTTGGTAATATGAGCCACAGTAAGCTTGGTCTTGTTTTTTCTGACTGTGTAGGGCTTCTCCATCTTTGGCTGAAAAGAATATAATCCGTGTGACTTCAATATTGACCAGCTGGTGATGTCCATGTGTAGAGTTGTCTCTTGTGCTGTTGGAAGAGAGTGTTTGCTCTGACCAGTGCATTCTCTTGGCAAAACTGCTTTGCTTCATTTTGTACTCCAAGGTCAAACTTGCCTGTTACTCCAGGTATCTCTTGGCTTCTTACTTTTTCATTCCAGTCCCCTCTGATGAAAAGAACATCTTTGTTTGGCGTTAGTTCTAGAAGGCCTTGCAGGTCTTCATAGAACCATTCACCTTCATCTTCTGTGGCATCAGTGGTTGGGGCATAGACTTAGATTACTGTGATATTGAATGTTTTGCATTGGAAGTGAACCAGGATCATTCTGTTGTTTTTGAGACTGCACCCAAGTACTACATTTTGGACTCTTTTGTTGACTATGAGAGCTACTCCATTTCTTCTAAGGGATTCTTGCCCACAGTAGTAGATATAATGGTCATCTGAATTAAATTTGCCCGTTCCCATCTGTTTCAGTTTACTGATTCCTAAAATGTTGATGTTCACTCTTGCCATCTCTGTTTAATGGCACTTCCAATTACCTTGATTAGTGGAAAAAACATTGCAGGTTCCTATGCAATACTGTTCTTTACAGCACTGGACTTTGCTTTCACCACCAGACACATCCACAACTGGGCAGTGTTTCTGCTTTGGCTCAGCCTCTTCATTCCTTCTGGAGCTATTTCTCTGCTCTTTTCAGTAGCATATTGGACACTTACAGACCTGGGGGGTTCATCTTTCAGTGTTATATCTTTTTGACTTTTCTGTTCATGGGGTTTTCAAGTCAAGAATGCTGAAGTGGTTTGCCATTCCCTTCTCCATTGGACCACATTTTGTCAAAACTCTCCACCCTGACTCATCAGTCTTTTGTGGCCCTACATGGCATAGCTCATAGTTTTTATTTGGAAATTTGTGTGTATATACATATTTGTCTATTTGGTCTATTCCAAATTTTGGAAAGACCCTGATTCTGGGAAAGGTTGAAGGCAAAATGAGGAGAGGATGACAGAGCATCAGTTCAGTTCAGTTGCTCAGTTGTGTCAGACTCTTTGCGACCCCATGAACTGCAGCACGCCAGGCCTCCCTGTCCATCACCAACTCCCGGAGTCCACCCAAACCCATGTCCACTGAGTTGGTGATGCCATCCAACATTCTCTTCCTCTGTCATCCCCTTCTCCTCACACCCTCAATCTTTCCCAGCATCAGGGTCTTTTCAAATGAGTCAGCTCTTTGCATCAGGTGGCCAAAGTATTGGAGCTTCAGCTTCAGCATGAGTCCTTCAAATGAATATTCAGGACTGATTTTCTTTAGGATGGACTGGTTGGATCTCCTTGCAGTCCAAGGGACTCACAAGAGTCTTCTCCAACACCACAGTTCAAAAGCATCAATTCTTCGGCACTCAGCTTTCTTTATAGTCCAACTCTC
>NW_011495071.1:1146145-1149357 GCF_000754665.1 Bison bison bison
AGTTGGTGATGCCATCCAACCATCTCATCCTCTGTCATCCCCTTCTCCTCTTACCCTCAATCTTTCCCAGCATCAGGGTCTTTTCAAATGAGTCAGCTCTTTGCATCAGGTGGCCAAAGTATTGGAGCTTCAGCTTCAGCATGAGTCCTTCAAATGAATATTCAGGACTGATTTTCTTTAGGATGGACTGGTTGGATCTCCTTGCAGTCCAAGGGACTCACAAGAGTCTTCTCCAACACCACAGTTCAAAAGCATCAATTCTTCGGCACTCAGCTTTCTTTATAGTCCAACTCTCACATCCATACATGACCATAACCTTGACTAGATGGACCTTTGTTGGCAAAGTAATGTCTCTGCTTTTTAATATGCTGTCTAGGTTGGTCATAACTTTCCTTCCAAGGAGTAAGGATCTTTTAATTTCATGACTGGAATCACCATATGCAGTGATTTTGGAGCCCCAAAAAATAAAGTCAGCCACTGTTTCCACTGTTTCCCCATCTATCTGCCATGAAGTGATGGGACCGGATGCCATGATCTTCATTTTCTGAATGCTGAGCTTTAAGCCAACTTTTTCACTCTCCTCTTTCACCTTCATCAGGAGACTCTTTAGTTATTCTTCACTTTCTCCCATAAGGGTGGTGTCAAGATGGCTAAATAGCATCACTGACTCAACGGACATAAATTTGAACAAACTCTGGGATATAGTTAAGGACAGGGAAGCTGGCATGCTGCAGTCCATGCGATTGCAAAGAGTCAAACACAATTTAGTGACTGAACAACAACAACATATGCATTCTCTTGACAGTGATTAATTGTATATTTTTGTAATGTTTATTATTTTGGCAATGAATATATTTTCCAGTTAGAACAATAGCTTAACAAAATAGAACGACAATGCATGGGTAGTATGTCTCTATCTTCCTACTGGGGTTTGGCCTCTTCCTACTCTTCATTCTTTGATGAAACTGGATAGTGGTTTCAATAGTGTGTGAACGCAGGCTGATGATCTTAATCTTTTGTTTTTAGGCTAAATAGTATTGGTATCTGGAGCCTCCTTCATCTTTACTCTCCAGAAAGTGTGTTTACTTATTCATTTGAGCACTGGGGATAGACATGGAGACAAATATGTTGGTATTGTGTAAAAATTTTTTTAATTATTTGTTTATTATTTGTTTATTTTTGGCTGTACTGGGTATTCGTTGCTGCATGAGAGCTTGCTCTAATTTCCGCAAGCAGAGGCTACTCTTTGCTGCAGTGTGCAGGCTTCTCATTGTGGTGGCTTCTCTTGTTGCAGAGCACCAGCTCTAGGCGCCTGGGCTCAGTAGTTGTGGCACATGAGCTTAGTTGCCACATGGCATGTGGGATCTTCCTGGACCAGGGATTGAACCCATGTCCCCTGCATTGGCAGGCAGATTATTAACTACTGGACCACCAGGGAATTTGGTACTGTTTGACATGTTAAGTGATGGTGTAATGGAGGAAAAAAAAAAAAGTGTTGTATAACCACAAGTGAGAGAATGGGGTCAACACACAAAGAAAGTCTAAAAACATTGGTTACGTGAAAATCCCTTTTGTTCTGCTGAGCAAGTAATGATTGGGAAATATAGATGTGAGCCCAAGTTTGGGAGCAAAGATTGAGGGGAATCAAAAATTGTTCCAAAAAATAAAATAAGGAGAATTTGAAGTTTCTAGGACTAATCCAGAAGAGACTTGGGAAAGAGAAGAGAACAGAGGGACAGATGAGAAAAGAGGTGGTGAGATGGTGTGAGGCCGGGATCTGGGGACAATAGGGTTACAGTAGCCAGAGGGGAAAAAAAAATCCTGATTGTGGATGACCAACAGATGGACAAGGTTATTCGTGTGCAATTTGTTGTTTTTTTTCTTTTTCATTTTGACAGCATGATTCATTCTTTTGTCCCTCACACTTTTTTTGGTAATGTTGCTAGAGACATAGAGACTATGTCTTGAAAAAATATTAGTGGTTTGTTTTATTTTATTTTGGATATTTTATATCAGGAGTAAATTTCTATCAGGATCAAAGCAATATCCTTATTCCAGAGCACATGCTAGATGCCAAGATGATCCACAAACTGTATCAATTCACTGGAAGAAGGCGTCTGGAGCCACAAATGACTATGAGAGTGTAAACCTCCTAGGAATTTGCAGAACTCCTTGGAGTAGATGTGGAGATCTAATATTCTATGCAATGGAGTTCCACAACGTGGAATACTAGATCTCAGGAAAACCTCAGGTGACATCCAGGTTACACTATGCAAAACCCCTGTTCAGTGTTCCTTCATGTTTGTTGAATTCAAGTTCAGCCTTATGCAATGAGCTTTCTCATTACTTAGAAGGTATGATTTAAATGAGCTCCTAGACCTAGCCTACCTGGACTATCTCCTCTCTGACCTCAAAGCCTTACCTGCAACTCTCTTCACTCTTCTAGTCTAGAAAGCACAAATGAGGCATTGTTTCAGCAAAGTCCTATCTACTTTACAGGATTGCCATAGAGATTTTAAAAGATGTTAAAATACTTAGGGCATTTAAAAATGCTATACCAATATAGACATTCGTTACTGTGTTATTGTTTTTATTTCTAATAAAGATGATCAGTTCAGTTCAGTTACTCAGTTGTGTCCGACTCTTTGCGACCCCATGAATCGCAGCACGCCAGGCCTCCTTGTCCATCACCAACTCCCGGAGTTCACTCAGACTCACTTCCATCGAGTCAGTGATGCCATCCAGCCATCTCATCCTCTGTCGTCCCCTTCTCCTCCTGCCCCCAATCGCTCCCAGCATCAGAGTCTTTTCCAATGAGTCAACTCTTCGCATGAGGTGGCCAAAGTACTGGAGTTTCAGCTTTAGCATCTTTCCTTCCAAAGAAATCCCAGGGCTGATCTCCTTCAGAATGGACTGGTTGGATCTCCTTGCAGTCCAAGGGACTCTCAAGAGTCTTCTCCAACACCACAGTTCAAAAGCATCAATTCTTCGGCACTCAGCTTTCTTCACAGTCCAACTCTCACATCCATACATGACCACTGGAAAAACCATAGCCTGACTAGACGAACCTTTGTTGGCAAAGTAATGTCTCTGCTTTTGAATATGCTATCTAGGTTGGTCATAACTTTCCTTCCAAGGAGTAAGCGTCTTTAATTTCATGGCTGCAATCACCATCTACAGTGATTTTGGAGCCAAAAAAAATAAAGTCAGCC
>NW_011495071.1:1149457-1159296 GCF_000754665.1 Bison bison bison
AAATAAAGTCAGCCACTGTTTCCACTGTTTCCCCATCTATCTCCCATGAAGTGATGGGACCAGATGCCATGATCTTCATTTTCTGAATGTTGAGCTTTAAGCCAACTTTTTCACTCTCCTCTTTCACTTTCATCAAGAGGCTTTTGAGTTCCTCTTCACTTTCTGCCGTAAGGGTGGTGTCATCTGCATATCTGAGGTTATTGATATTTCTCCCGGCAATCTTGATTCCAGCTTGTGTTTCTTCCAGCCCAGCGTTTCTCATGATGTACTCTGCATAGAAGTTAAATAAGCAGGGTGACAATATACAGCCTTGACGTACTCCTTTTCCTATTTGGAACCAGTCTGTTGTTCCATGTCCAGTTGTAACTGTTGCTTCCTGACCTGCATACAGATTTCTCAAGAGGCAGATCAGGTGGTCTGGTATTCCCATCTCTTTCAGAATTTTCCACAGTTTATTGTGATCCATACAGTCAAAGGCTTGGGCGTAGTCAATATGATAGTAAACATTAAAAAATTGTACCTATAATTATATACCAGGTACACTATGAATTTTCTCATTTAATACTCATAACATTTCTGTGAGTGTCTCTATGAGACAGGAAGTATTATTTGTCTTCTCATTTTAGAGATGATAATAATTACCTAGAGCCAAGAATTGAACACAGTTCTACAGGACTAGAAAATTGTCCTTTTAATGAGCTAAATAATAAATACAGATTAATAACTGGTGTTTTAGAAACTAAATCGGTGATGCTACTTCCCTGGTGGTCCAGTAGCTGAGACTCGGTGCTCCCAGTGCAGGGGGCCTGGGTTTGATCTGTGTTCATTGAACTTGATCCCACATCTTTAGCTGCAACTACAGATACCACATGCTTCAATGAAGATGGAATATCATGCATGCCATGACTAAGTCCGACACAGCCAAATAAAAAAAATTGGTGAGAAATACAAACAACTCTACAGAAAAATGAGCAATGGTTAAAGATAGACAAATAGTTTTTAAATATATGAAAATCGCAACAGCTTTACTTAATAATAAAACCATGATTAAATACCATAGCACTTATGTGATTACCAAAGACGAGAAAGCTTAATAACACCTGGTGAAGTTCATAGCAGCAGGTAGAAAAGCAGAAAAGGTGAAGTAAACCAATCAGCTTGATGAGGATCTTGTGAGAAAGAGGGGCTAGAGCCATTTCTGTCAGGTTCTGTTCGACAAGTAAGTTCACAGAAAAAAAGAGAGATCCTGCCACCCCAGGAGCTCATAGTCTGGTGGGAGGACACAGATACATAAGTGAAAGTGCGTGATACAGACTGTGAAAAGAGTACGTTCACAAGGTAAGTCTGAGGAGAAAGGATAGAGAATGGGATTCCCACAGCATTTAGTTTTCCCACACAGCATTTTAAAGTTACGGTGTGGGAAAGCGTTAAGAGCAAAGCTCCCAGACCAGCCCATTGAAAGATGCCTAGGGATTTCCTTGGTGGTCCAGTGGTTAGAATTTTTTGCTTCCACTGCAGGGCGTGTGGGTTCCATCTGTGCTCAGGGAACAAGATCTGACATGCTTTGTGGCCAAAAATAAATAAATATATAAGTTGGTTTTGTTCAGTTGCTCAGCCGTGTCCGACTCTTGCTACCTCATGAACTGCAGCATGCCAGGCTTCCCAGTCCACCATCTCCCGGAGCTAGAAGTTAACCCAGCTCTAAAGATTGATTCTATATGAATTTAATTGTGCTTATATATATCCTTCGGAGAAGGCAATGGCACCCCACTCCAGCACTCTTGCCTGGAAAATCCCATGGACGGAAGAGCCTGGTGGGCTGCAGTCCATGGGGTTGCACAGAGTTGGACACGACTGAGCGACTTCCCTTTCACTTTTCACTTTCATGCATTGGAGAAGGAAATGGCAACCCACTCCAGTGTTCTTGCCTGGAGAATCCCAGGGACGGGGGAGCCTGATGGGCTGCGGTCTATGGGGTCGCACAGAGTCGGACACGACTGAAGTGACTTAGCAGCAGCAGCATATATATCCTTGATGGGTAAGTTTTGTTATTGGCATATAATGTAAAGCTTTCCTGACAAAAATGTGTATGTTTTGTATTTTCCCTCTGCTTTTCCAGCCATGCTTCCTAGTTTAAAAGGAAAAAAAACGCGGACTTCCCTGGTGATCCAGTGGTTGGAGAACCACCTTGACGTTTCGATCCTCGGTCCAGGAAGATCCCACATACTGCGGGACAACCAAGTCGGTGGCTACAACTACTGAGGCCGTACACTCTAGGACCCATGGTCCACAGCAGAAGAAGCCCCTGACGTGAGAAGCCAGCGTGCTGCGATGAAGAGTGGCTGCAGCTCTTCGCAGTTAGAGAAAGTCATGTGCAGCAGTGAAGACCTAGCACAGCCATAAATAAATAAATATTAAAAATAGAAAAAATGCAACTATTCTTAGAAGCCAAGTGAAATGCAGTAGAGTCATATTTTCAAGAGTAGCAAAAGAGAACAATCTCTCTTGAGATTTGACAAGTCTTGAGATTTGACTCAATCTTGCATAGTTTTTTTTTTTTTTTTTACTCCCAGAAAATACCTACTAATCAGTTTTCCCTCTTCTGCAAAAATAAGTAAGCACTTTTATAAGTTGGACTTTAGTATCAGCATTATGTCTGTGAAACAGCTCTCTGGGAGAACCTTAAAAAGGATGTGAAAGCAAAAGAGCTGTCTCTAAGTTAAATTAACATTTTATGATAATTTAGGAATTTTCTGTTCGTGTTTCACTTACGCAGCTGGATTTTGACACTTTTAGGGCTGGGGTCACATGTCAGGTACTTTTGTATTCCCATTCCTCACTCAGAGAAAAGCTGTGGAATGAATGAACAAGCTGGCTTCTGTAGCTTCTCTCTCTTTTCTTTTACCAGCAAATTAGCAGTGCATGCCTGTGTGGAAGGAGTTTTTAAGCAGAACTCATGCATTGTGCAGCCACTGAATGATCAACAGATGCTCAAAAATACTGTGACATTGTAAATAAATATTTTTTGCAGTGGCAGCTGTTCTGACAAAAAAAAAAAAAAACCTAGACATTAAAAAAAAGCTAGACATGATTGCCAAAGAATGCAGAAAAGTAAGATAAGTTGTGCCCAGCAGTTAATTTATAAAAATGACTGAGTGAAAACACTAGGTCAATGCCATTGTAATAAAAGCTGTCTTAGACATGAAAGGCATGTCATGCCAGGCATGGCCACAAGGGGGTGCACCAAAGTCAGTCTGAAGGAAGAGAAAAGTGTTCTTGGCTCAGTCGTGTCTGATTCTTTGTGACCCCATGGACTGTAACCTGCCAGGCTCCTCTCTGTCCATGGAATTCTCCAGGCAAGAGTACTAGTGAGGGTAGCCAGCCATTCCCTTCTCAGGGGATCTTCCCCGGCCCAGGGATACGAACCCAAGTCTTTTGCATTGCAGGCAGATTCTTTACCATCTGAGCCACCGGGGAAGCCTGAAGGAAGAGAGGAGGGGAGGAAAAGCACAGGTCACAGTTTTTGTTATGTTTTCTGTGGAAAAAGCAAGGCAGAGAAAGGCAAACAAATTAGGATATCTGAGTAATTCCAGCGAACTTTGGGGGACAGGGCTGTCCCTGTTGTCTGGTATCTGATCTTGGGAAGATTTAGGGCAGGGGAAATGCTGGCCCTGTGTGTGACTGCTGGCTAAAGGAGGTGGCTGGTGGTGCGGAGTTTGAATTGGTTGGTGTATAGGAAAGCTGGGCTCACCAACCAACATACTGTTTCCTGTCTCAGGAATTAGCAAGCCCTAAAGGGCAGTCCCTTCCCCAGCCAGCAAAGCCCCCAAAGATGTCTAAACCTCATAAGATATAGAACATAAGTACAATTAATGCATAAAATCCAAGAGCTTAAAAGAAATGTTATGACAAGAAGTATATAAATGAGAAATTTTTACCTATACCCGTTAATGTGATACTGCTTTAGGTGTTGTGTTAAATCTGTAAGTTAACTTGAAAAGCAATGCCATCTTCACTACAGTTACTCTTCTTGTCCATGAGTATTTCTCTGTTTCAGGGTTCCTTTATTTCTTTTTATTTCTTTTAATAAGTTTTATAAATTTTCTCTGAGTAGATTTTATTATCTAAGTTATATTATTCCCACTATATTCCTTCTTACTATTATAAATAGGATTAAAAAAGAAGAAAAAAATTTTCTTACTTATGTCACTCGTATATTAAAGTGAAATTATTTTTTGTGGCTGTATGTATTGTTATATATTGCAAATTTGCAGAGTTAATTTATTGGGATGGCCCAAATGTTCATTCAGTTTTTCTCTAAGATATCAAAAACCTAAATGAAACTTTAGGCCAACCCAGTATTATCTTTAATAGATCTTTAGTTTAAAAAACTTTTTGCTATAAAAACTTGAAAATTTATATTAGTACCCATCACCCAGGCTCAACAATTACTGAAATTTTACCTTATTTCTTCTATTTCCCCTCTCCCATACATTCAGGTCCTTCAGTTCCACTTAAGATGCTCAATAAATTTCCTGTAAATTTTTTCTGGCTCCAGCAAAGTTATTCACATATGGAAAGTTTCTGAATCTCTGGAGTACTTTTTTCCTTTCTCATGTTTTATTGTGCTCTTTTGTTTTTTAATACTTTCCATGCTAACTTTTTGTCTCTGTTCCCAACTTTGAACATAGTGGTATCTATTTAGATTCAGAGTCAACAAAAGAAGGGAGATAATCCTAAAACTGGAGAAGGAAATGGCAGCCCACTCCAGTGTTCTTGCCTGGTGAATCCCATCCCGTGGACAAAAGAGCCTGGTGGGCTATAGTCCATGGAGTTGCAAGAGTTGGACACGGCTTAGCAACTAAACCAAACCAACCAGTGAGTGAGGACTGCCTTTTGCTCTGATTTCTGCCCAATGGCATGGCAATGGAATCTTCCTTTAACATCTGTATTTAGAGGGCAGATTGGTATGGCAGCCTCTTTTCTCAGTTCCCAGCAACTTTTCACTTAGTATACTTCCGCTCTGTTGAAGCTGCATCTCTCCCTTACCCCTTTTGCCTGCTGTTCTATGAGTCTCTAGTACATGAGGAATTGTGGTTTTTAAAAAGTGCTGCCAAAGTAAGGTATTTCCCTGTTTCCTCTTCTAACTCTAAATCATGCACAACAAAACAAAAAGCCCCACCTCTAGGTATGAGTATTTTTTCTTTTTCTTTCTAGAATTATTTATTTATTATTGGCTGCACTGGGACTTCGTTGCTTCATGAACATTTTCTCTTGTCGCAATGCACCAGCTTTTCATTGCTGCGGCTTCTCTTGTGGAGCATGCGCTCTGGGTGCTTCAGTTGCTTTGCGGCATGTGGGACCTTCCTAGACAAGGGCTCAAACCGATTCCTCTGCATTGACACGTGGATTCTTAACCACTGGACCACAGGGAAAACCCTGATTTTTTTGTGGGGGAGGTTGGTGGTGGTGTGGAGAATGGTGATCTTTTAAAAAATTTATTTATTTTAATTGGATAATAATTACTTTACAATATTGTCAAGGTTTTTGCCATACTTCAACATGAATCGGCCACAGGTACATGATAACCCCATTGTGAAACCCCTCCCACCTCCTTCTCTACCTCATCCCTCTGGGTTGTCCCAGACCACCTGCTTTGGGTGCCCTGCTTCATGCATCGAGCTTGCACTGGTCATCTATTTTACATATGGTAATGTACATGTTTCAATGCTATTCTCTGAAATCATCCCACCCTCACCTTCTCCCACAGAGTCCAAAAGTCTGTTCTTTTTTTTTTTCCAGATCAACATCTTACACTTTATAATACACTCACAAATTTTTACACAAATATGTTTACAAGTACAAAAAGGCAAAGAACCTCAAAGAATCGAAGTAACTGTATCATCGACTGCATTCAGTAGAGTTAGTACTGTTGTCCCCCTTCTTCATCTTCTAAATCCAGATTCTGCGTTGGGCCAGATGGGAACTGGGTGTCAGGTCCAGTATTTGTGAATCCACCCCCCATGTGGACTCTGCTTTCAGAAGTTGGAGACTGGGTGTAGTTTTGCACACGTCTGGGTTTCAACAGAGCTGAATTGAGATTCCATCTTGTTCCAGGCCAGATCATCCAGGGGAGAGTCATCCATTGCTGTCTAAGTTTCATTGCTGGTGAAGAATAAGCTCCCCAAAGTTTCGAAGCCAGAATTCATTGTCTGTGTTTCGGCACTGTTCAACTGAACTTTGCTTTCCAGGGCAGGCAGGTTTTTAGCAGTGGAGAGTCTGTCAGTCTGGGTCTCTGTGTCAGATGAATCAGTACTCATGGAAAAGCTGGAGTGTTTCAGGATACTTCCCAGTGGCAGATGAGGGCTACTGTCTAAAAAGAAGTTCAGGTCCATCTGTGTCTGCATGTCAAACATTTCAAGGCCTAAGAAGCTAGAATTTCCCTTACAACTGTAGGCCTGGGCAGAAGGGTCTGCAAGGAAGAGATCAGTTTGGGTTTCTGTGTCCAGCGATTCCAAGACTGGCTCAGTGGTCATGGTGCTAAGCTCACTCTCTTTGGTTTGTGTATTTGAGGCTGAAAACTCTTCAGTATCAAAATCAACTGCAGGATTCTGGATTGGGCCAGATGGGAGCTGGATGTCAGGTCCAGTATTTGTGTCAGACAAAAGACTATGATTGTCCACGTCTGACCAGGTAGGTTACTTGACAAGATGTTTTCTAGATCACTTAATAAATCCATGGTTTGGGTTTGATTATCTGTCACGTTCTCTGACGAAAGCATACTATTCGGGGCACTGAAATTTGGTGTGGATTTCTCAATATCTTGAGATAAAGTTTTAGGGTGGTTCTGAGGTAACAAGTCATGAGTTACAGTCTCTGCTACTAAGCTACTGCTTATAATATTGTCTGTAGACACACCATATGATGAATGGACACTCTCAAAAATGTCTCCACACATTACAGCATGGTCCATCTGTACTCGGTCATCTGCTGGACTTCGCATTCCACTGCTCTGAGTTTCTCAGGAGATCCCACCTGGCTGGAAACTGGCATCTATAAACGCATCAGTCTGAGCAGTGATAGATGAGGTTACCTTAGAACTGGGCAAAAAAGTCTGACTTTGAACACTAATGTCAAATCAGTTTGTGAACAGGACGACACAGAGGAGTCAGGACTGGCCCACTGTGCAGATGGCATGAATTGTGGTGTGGTGCAGGACAGGTCTGTCTGTACATTGGTCAAAGAAATGTTGTTCTTCTGACATGTGTTCCCAAGTTCTTGTAATGGGCTATGCATGCATGCATCGCTTCAGTCGTGTCCGACTCTGTGCGACCCCATGGACAGCAGCCCACCAGGCTCCCCTGTCCATGGGATTCCCCAGGCAAGAATACTGGATTGGGTTGCCACTTCCTTCTTCAGTAATGGGCTAAATGGACTTTTACCCAAGTTGACTTGAACACCTGTGCTAATCGGCTTAACAGCAACAGGATTTACAACTTTTGAAAGAGGGAGGCTCTCCTTGAGAGAGCAGGCCTCCAAATCTAGGCTGAGGGTCAGGGTTCCAATGGACAAGGGCAGTAAGTGTATGGCACCAGGAGCGGAGCCCTGATGGTCGACACCCAACACCACAGACTGGGCCGAGGAGTCGGCTGTAGGCACAAAGACAGGCACAGGAGAAAACTGCATGACGGGGAGTTTAACCAAAGCCACCTTGGGCTTTGGCAAAAGCAACTGCTGAGGGTACCTTGGAGCTGCTGGAAGAGTCTGTTGTTTGGCATTAGAGCTGCGAGAGTCTTCAGAGGAAGCCACCAGCTTTATTTCCAAAGTTTCTAGTTCTGGAACGTCTGGTTGTGGAATTGGTTGGTTGCTCAGTGATTCAGCGGTCTTCCTGGACAGCTCCAGCTGCACAGGCAGTTTTCCATCTTCCTTTTCTTACTAGGTGGATCCCCGTGTTCTGCAGGGATCTCATGGCCAGTTCGGTAGCTGGCATAGTGACGGCCACACGTGCACTGGAAGGTCTTGCCACAATCCTCTGCATGTCTTTTCAAGTCCCACTTGGTGCCGTATGAATTGCTGCACTTACTACATTTATGCTTCTTTTAGCATGCACTTTCATACAGTGCTGTTTTGCAAGAGAAAATTGAGAAAATAGTCTGTCAGGGCCTCTAGGGCATCCTTCAATTGGACAACAGTAGAATTTAGGTACAGTTTTCAAATCTTTTCTTATTGTTGGATTTACTGCGCCATCATGCAGAGTACATCGCTAGAAATGCTGGGCTGGATGAATCACAAGTTGGAATCAAGATTGCTGAGAGAAACATCAACAACCCAAGATATGCAGATGATACCACTTTAGTGGCAGAAAGTTAAGAGGAACTTAAGAGTCTCTTGATAATGGTGAAAGAGGAGAGTGAAAAAGCTGGCTTAAAACTCAACATTCAAAAAATGAAGATTATGGCATCCAGTCCCATCACATCATGGCAAATAGATAGGAAACAATGGAAACAGTGTCAGATTTCATTTTCTTGGGCTCCAGAATCACTGCAGATGGTGACTGCAGCCACAAAATTAAAAGACATTTGCTCGTTGGAAGAATAACTAGGACAAACCTAAATAGTGTATTGAAAAGCAGAGACATCACTTTGCTGACAAAGGTCCGTCTAGTCAAAGCTATTGTTTTTCCAGCCGTCATGTATGGATGTGAGAGTTGGTCCATAAAGAAGGCTGAGCACTGAAGAATTGATACTTTTGAACTGAGGTGTTGGAGAAGACTCTTGAGAGTCCCTTGCACACAAGGAGATCAAACCAATCAATCCAAAAGGAAATCAATCCTGAATATTCATTGGAAGGGCTGGTGCTGAAGCTGAAGTTCCAGTACTTCAGCCATCTGATGCGAAGAGCCAACTAATTGGAAAAGACCTTGATGCTGGGAAAGATTGAGGGCTAGAGAAGAAGGGGGTGACATAGGATGAGATGGTTGAATGGCATCACTGACTCAATGGACATGAGTTTGAGCAAACTCAGGGAGATAGCGAAGGACAGTGAAGCCTGGAGTGCGGCAGTTCATGGGACTGCAAAAAGTCAGAGACAACAAAGCGACTGAACAACAATTGTATACTATCAAACCAGTCCTGAGAGGTATTGATAAATGGTATCTTTTGCTTAACGGATGCTTCACAAGGTTTGGAGAAATATAGCTCCTGATAGCAGTTCCACAAAAAACAACAATATAAAATGTTAAAAAGGGCTTGCGAGAATGGTTCAGGCCAACAAAGTTAAGAGAGCCCTCGTCAGACTGGCCGCTTCCTTTGTGCTTAGATGTAATGTCTGCCTTAGTAATCAGTGAGGGGATGATCTGAAGGTGGGTGATGGCTGTTACATATGAGCTGAAGAGAACACAGCAATTAGGCTGCAGAATTCCTACAAATATATAGTTCATCCACTCAAGTTAAAATATGATTAAGGAAGGGAAGTGCTTAATTAAAATTTAGTATGAAGGAGGAAACAGGAGAACAACCATTTCCAGAGTCACTGCACTTGTGTGTGGAAGCAACCCAGAACTATCATGGAATACTGCAGTTCCCCCTGCAGGGAAAATACAGACCCACCTCAGCTTACTTCCACAGTACATTTCCAGATTGGGCTCCCTCATCTTCCTAAGAATCCTGTTGCCTCTCTAATCAGCTGGAGTTGGAAGTGGACAGCTCTTCATGGTCATCGTATCTACCCTACTACAGAAGACAACCTCAAACTTTCTGTTAAATTCTTATCAGAAGTCTGAGTCTAACAACATTCCTGAGGAAGCTTTACCTGAAGGGCAGACATACCATGCAAGAGAC
>NW_011495071.1:1159396-1173941 GCF_000754665.1 Bison bison bison
GGTTCAGGCCAACAAAGTTAAGAGAGCCCTCGTCAGACTGGCCGCTTCCTTTGTGCTTAGATGTAATGTCTGCCTTAGTAATCAGTGAGGGGATGATCTGAAGGTGGGTGATGGCTGTTACATATGAGCTGCAGGCGGTGGCTCTTGACCGGGTGCATGTGGAGCACGGGGCTGCTGGGCAGGATCTTGCCGCAGCCGCGCACCGTGCACTGCCCGGGACGGCTCGCCACCGACGGCTGAATGAGCTCCCGGGCGGGCGGCACCGACCCCGCGGGCTGCTGCCTCGCTGCCGTGGGTCGCGGCCGGCTGCCTCTCAGCCGCCCGGGGGCACCCCACGGGCCGGAGGCGGCGGCGGCGGCGGCGGCTCCCCTCGCGGCCGCCCGGACGGCCGGGGCGCCCGAGGCGAGAGCAGTGGGGTCCGCCGCCGCCCAATGGCTGCCGTGGCTCTCGCACCGCGGCCGGATCAGGCTCCAAAGGTCTGTTCTTTATGTCTGTGTCTCCTTGGCTGCTGGATCTTTGAGAGAGAAACTGCACAAGAAATAAGAAGACTGCTCCTTCTAAAGGAAAGAAAGGAATATTTTTTGCTAAGGGACTTAACATTAGCTTATCTAAATCTTTCCTGACCTATCTCGATATCTTCCAAATATAAAGATTAAAAGGAAAAAGCAACCCTGCGCTTAAAAATAAACCAGGATATTATAAATAGAGAAGGAAGAGGGACTGTCCTTTGTCCACCAGCTGTCCTGCTTGCGGTCTACATAGTCTTCCACTAAGCAGATGGATGTGGCCGATGGCTGATAATGAATTGTGTCTCCTGAACAATGACTCAATCCTGTGGTGGCTCTGCCAAGTTTATGAGCAGGGCACCTCCTTCTCGTTCCCAAACTATGACTATTACTCATTCTCCCTCAAGGCTGTTACAGCAAAATTAGAGGCTTATTTGTCGTTGATTTATTTTTTTCCCTATGACTTAGAAGCTTAGGGAATTCAGTAACTTTTTATTTATCGTCTTTGTCTTGCCTAATACATTTAATAATTCAAAATATTCTTTTGGCCGGATCGGGGCCTAACCACTACTGGTTATCTCTGACTCAGTGTACATTTTCTCCCAGCTATGCTCAACATCTCACTTAAACACAGTCAGTCTGACCTCTATCTTTTCCTAAGATAGGTTGATCCTGACAATATTCTCTTAAAATTTGTCACCCATTGACTGACCCACATTTTTGTTTTTCCTTATTCACACCCTTCAAGGTAAAAGAAATGTGAACAGAAAATTGTAAACAATCTCCTTTGAGGACATTGCCCAGTTTCCTATTAGATACAGAGCAAGTTTCCTGACTTGGAAGACCCATGATGTGGAGTTTTGAAGTTCTAGTTTTAGGGTTTCCCTTCTCTCTCTTAACATCAGTTCATTCTTATTTATTATTGTTGTTCAGTGACTAAGTCCTGTCCGACTCTGCGACCCTATCAACTGCAGCATGCCAGGCTCCTCTGTCTTTCGCTGTCTCTTGGAATTTGCTCAAATTCATGTCTACTGAGTCGGTGATGCCATCCCACCATCTTCTGTCATCCCCTTCTCCTCCTGCCTTCAATCTTTCCCAGCATTAGGGTCTTTTCCAATGATTCAGCTCTTTGCATCAGGTGGCCAGGGATTTGAAGCTTCAGCGCCAGTCCTTCCAATGAATATTCAGGGTTGATTTCCTTTTGGATCACTTTTATATTTTTTGTCATTAAATTGCTTTTAGGGACTTCCCTGGGGGTCCTGTGGTTAAGAATCCACCTTCCAATGCAAGGTCATGGGTTCGATCCCTGGAGGGGAAACTAAGATCCCACATGCCGCGGAGGAGTTAAAGCCCAGGCACCACAGCTTGAGAGCTGGAGTGCTGCAACTAGATAAGCCCTCTCACTGCAACTCCTGAGACCCCGTACTCTGAAGCCTGCAACTCACAGCTAGGGAGCCTGCATACCACAACAGGGACACAGTGCAGCCAAGAAAAAAAAGGCGTTTAAAACCTAATGTCCTGTACTTCATATCTCTTAAATGTTATCTCAAAACATTAATTGGCGTTATTACATTAATTTTGCTTTTATATATGTACATCTTCCCTTGCTTCCCAGTGTTTGCCTTCACACTTCATTGCTCCTACCGTGAAGATGGGCACATTAGGCTATTGTAGCTTAATGATTGCAAGTCCTTATTCATAGTCACCGTTCCGTTTAGACAGTGCCTTGCAATTTGCAGAGAAATTTCACACAAATCATTATTATTCACTTGCTTGTATGTAAAAAAATATGTCAGTGTCTACTGTGTACCAGGTACTGCGCTGGGCCCTGAGATTATAAAGACCAAAGAGACACAGCTCATGATCTCCAGCAGCTCACAGGCTAAACTGGGACACCCGTAACACAATAGACAGGATACTGTAGTCAAAAGTAAACTTCTGGTAATGGTTTGGTTTTTAAATAGATCTTTTTAAAACTGAGAAGTGGATATATTGACTAATGGACACTTGGCACTTTTCCGATTTGACAGTTTTATTGTGTGTATGTGTGTGCATGACAACTGAATAAATTGGCATTTTAGCTTATAAATTAGTCTCTTAAGAGCACTTAAGAGAAAACTTAAACTTGACCTCTACTGGATAACTGGACAGCTATAAGGACCTGATCCTTGAATGTGAAGCCTATAATCTGTGACCCTTGGTGATCTATCAAGGCTTACACAAACAGGGGAGCCCAGTCTGGGCAGTCTCCTGTTCCTGCTTTACTTCTCAACATTGGCCAATAAACAAAGGATTCCTGTAAAAGGTAAAACTTTCTTCTTCTTTGCTGACACTTGTGTTGTAACTCACACATAAGGAGTCGAGCCTTTTCCCGTGCTGCTTTGTCACATTGGCATCCTTCAAAGTGGAAATGGATTCTGATGGCGTAAGTGTTATTTCCTGGGCAATAAACATCTTGAATAGAGAAGTGAGTCAGCAGAGCCCATGAAACTGATGAACAAAGATTAGTCACAAGGGCAGTGGAGCTGCTTCATCTGAATATAACTTTCTCTGCAGATCCCCTTGAAACTGGATGGAAGTCCCCACACCTCTTGCTCAATTCAGCAGCTGCGAGGCAGAGCTAACGAAGAAGTGATCTGAAAATACCTCAGTGATAGCTGTAGCTATTTGGATAATCAGTAGTTAATCCATTTTAATTTGAACTTTTTCTTTATAAGCTTTTAAAATTATGAATTATTAGGAATATTGTAATATCCATTTATGGGCTTCCCAGGTGGTGCTAGTGGTTAAAAAAAAAAACCCTTCTTGCCAATGCAGGAAATGTTTAAGAGAAGCAGGTTTGATCCTTAGGTCAGGAAGAGCCCCTGGAGGAGGGCCTGGCAACCCATTCCAGTATTCTTGCCTGGAGAATTTCATGAGGAGCCTGGCAGGCTCCAGTTCCTGGGGCTGCAAAGAGTTTGACACAACTGAGTGCCTGAGCAGAGAGCATCCAATTATAAGGAGAGATGATTAAGAAAATGACTCAGAACCATAGCAAAAACTGAATGCTGTTTCGTTCTAACTTGGGAGTGCTTTGGAATGAAGCAGTCCTGTGCTCTCAGAAAAAATATGAGGATCTGGTAAGATTTGGCGTGACTGCTTTGAACGTCAGTAGGACTAGTTTGGAATCTGATTACCTCTCTCAAGCTCTCAGAAAAGTTAAAAGCTACCTTATTTCTTTTCTTCATTGCAAAGGAAGAGTCAGCTTTAATTTCAAACCTGAATTTTTGCACTGGGGACACAGAAATGTTATTTCTCAAGTTCTAAGGGCAGAAATTTGAGATTTTCTGCAGCTTCTTGACTCTAATGGAGGCAGTTAACCACTTACAGCAGAAATTACCCAAAGAAATCACTTGACTGGCCTTCCCTGACTATGGAATTGTGACTTCTTTCTCCATTGCTCAAGGGAGAGAGTTTATAACAACATCTTCCCTCCCCTCTTGCAATTTCCTTAGTGTGCCTGGTTCTGGGGTCGGGGGTGGGGGGTGGAAAATTTATATGTGGAACTCAGGATAAGCACCAAGAGTCCAAACTTTGCCCCAGTGTTCAAGGTTAGGGAGTGCAGTGGGAAGGAAACGGTATGGCTGACTTTAAGACTTGGTGGCAGCTAAGGCCCAAATTTCCAGTTCCCTGCTATAAAATAACCGTGATGGCTGGAGACGGAACTAGTGTGCTGGCCTCAGTGCTGGTGGAGTGAGGAGGTGAAATTGATGAGGCCAGTCCTGGAAACTGGCCTCATCAATTTTTTCTGGGGTCAGGTTTGCCTCCCGGGAAGTAGTTGCCCCAAAACAGCTGTCATCTGGCGAACCTCTGAGTGAACTGCACACGGAGGCAGGAGCTCGCCCTCTCTCTAGGAACTCCAGTCTAGACTGCAGTGGCGGATGGAAAGTCCCACAGACCTTCCTCGCGGCATCGGTATGACTAGCTCCCAGAGGAACCCTTCCAGAGTCAGCTGATCTGCTGGTGACAGAGGAACCCTCCAGCTGCTAATGTCGAGAGAGTTTCCGTCTCTCCTTCCCTCTCTTCGTACACTGTCTTTGCACAGGGTTCCTGAACCCTTATGGGAAGCAGAAGGCATTGGGGAGACTGAACTAGACTTGCATTTGGGAGGGTGAGAATTGGATTTTAAGGGGAGGGCGTTGTTCACTCCAACTGTGCAGTTAGATAGGATTTACACATATAAGGACAAATAAACATTTTAAATGATGCCTCATTCTCCTTGTGAAAAATACGGGCAGATGTCCCTCCTCCCTTTTCTTAGAGCATTTACTTTAGAAAATTGGTAAGTTCTTTCTCTGTCTCTCTGAAATATATGCAAACACTTTTAAAAGTTACATAAGTCTTTTGCCACGTTTATGACCCAGGGGTGTCTTTCTCAAGGGCTTGGGGCCATGCCTTTGAAATGTAAACATCCACGTTTTCATTTCCCTATTCCAGTTTCTATTTCCAGTAAGAACCTGACTTCTGTGGGCATCTCCCTCCCAGTTGCAAAAATACCTCCTGTCATAAAGATAGAGGTTGCTTTTTCTTTATATAAAACCAATTAGCTAATATAGATGGTCACCTCAATTATCAGGTGAATTGAAGACGAACTATGTGTAGCAAAGGGTGCTCTCTTTGAGTCCTCTTACTAAAGACTGGTTATTGCTTATCTTTTTAAAATCATTAACACTATTGCTTATCCTGAGAACATGTATGTGATGGTGAGATTTCTTTCTGTCTTCATAATCTTTTAGCAGATTCCCTAGGGTGTGCATCACATTTTTGTTTAATGCTTATTCAATAGTGAAAATATTTTCTTTTTCTCCCTTTGTGGAGAGGTTTTCTGGGTTGTGAGAAAATTTTGTTTTAATTATACTTTGGCAACATATACTAATGCCACAACTCAAAGGAACAACAGATGTGAAGAAAGAAAAATTTACATCTTGTGGACTCTCCCCTCCAGAAGGACTGACTTCTAATTAATTCATCTCAGACTTTACAAGAGAGCTGCTGCCTTATCTTTTTTTCCCACTTTGTCTCTTCTTTTCCCCCTCAATTTTTTTTCACTTTCTTATTTTGCCTGTCTCTCTTTTATCCTGTTAAAAGATTAACTTGCAGCATAAGGTAAAATTGGGACTTCCCTGGTAGTCCAGGGGTTAAGAATCTGCCTTCCACTGCGGGTCTGATCGCTGGTGGGGCAACTAAAAGCCCATGCATTAGAATCATAGCCTGCACACTCTAGAGCCGGTACCACAGCTAGACGGAAGCCCACACGCTGCACTGAAAGACCCCTCATGCCTCAGTGAAAATCCTACATGCTTCAGCTAAGACCTGACGCACATAAATAAATAACTAAATATTGAATGGCTCCTACAGATACAAAAATGAATACATATTAAAAACTTTATCCTCTTCATTAATCAGTGTGGGAACCAGAAAGAGGTAGCAACTGGCTCAAAGGACAGACCATTTTTATTTAAAAAAAAATTTTTTTTCACTTTTTATTTTGTATTGGGGTATAGTTGATTAACAATGTTGTGGTAGTTTCAGGTAAAGAGCAAAGGGACTCAGCCATACAGAGACATGTACCCATTCTCCCTCAAACTCCCCTCCCAACCAGGCTGCCGCATAACATTGAGCAGAGTCCCATGTGCTATGTGGTAGGTCCTTTCTGGTTATCCATTTTAAATATAGCAGCGTATACATGCCCATCCCAAACTCCCAAACTATCCCTACCCTTCATTTTCCTCCACCCCTACGGACAACCATAGGCCATTTTTAGATCAAGAATGTTGAAATAAATGTACAAATAGTAGCAAAGTTGTTTTTCTGGAAGGGAGGAGGGAAGTAAATTGCTCTTCCACTGGACAGGACAGAATATGCATGTTCAAAGACAAGAATTATTTTGTGTTGCTATCAGTATGTACAGCTTACAAAGTGGCAAAATAGCTCCCATAGAACTGGAATCATATACCTAGCGGTCTCCTTAAGGCAATGCAGTTTGATATGGAAACAAGCTAAGTGTCCATCAGGGGATGAATGGATAAAAAAGATGTGGTATATATGTTACAATGGGAAATTATTTGGCCATTAAAAAGAATGAAATCTTGCATTTGGGGCCACATGGATGGACCTTGATGGCATTATGCTAAATTAAATAAGTCAGACAGGGAAAGACAAATACGGTATGACCTCTTTATATGTGGAGTCTAAAAACAAACAATAAGAAAATCTAAGTTCATAGATACAGGGAAAAGATTGGCAGTTGCCAGAGATGGGGGTGGTGTGGGCAAAATAGGGGAAGGGGGTCAGAAGGTACAAATGTCAAGTTATAAGCGAAATAAGTCATGGGGTGTAATGTATAGCACAGCAACTGTAGTTAATAACACCGTATCACATATTTGGAAGTTGCTAAGAGAAATCTTAAACGTTCTCACCACAGGAAAAAAATTCTGTAACTATGTGTGGTGACAGATGTTATCTAGCTTTATTGTGTGATCATTTCTCAATATATACAAGTAGTGAATCATTGTATTTTATGTCCGAAACTAATATAATGTTGTATATCAATTAAGCCTCAATAAAACAAGACAGTGCAGTTTTCTACTAAATACAGTTTTTCCCTCTATGGTCTTATTCTTCTTACCGTAAGAAAATTAAACAAAGCCCATGTGATGACATTTTTGAGAAGCTGGCAGTATGTAATAATTGTTTCCTCTTTTTCTCTACCAAAACAAGTATTTTACTTTAAGTCTAATTAAAAATCATCTATTCCAGGAAGAGTTCTCTGATTAATCTTACCTAACTGGACTTCCCTGTTTCTGCCATCATCATTGGTAAACATTTTTGAGTGTGTGTTTAGTGAACTATTGCTGCATCTGACGCTTACTGTCAGCATAAATAACTGAAACTCTGTAAGAGCACGAATAACAGCAATAGTTATTTATTGAGATTACCATTAAGGTAAAAAAAAGTGAAGCAATTGCTTTTCTTCAGTTTCAAGAAATAGCCTGCCTAATTAAAACAAACAAGCATAACAATTTTAAAAGCTAAAGGTACTAAATTAATGAATGATATTGGCTTATTTAGATCCAGTTTATATTGTTTTGTTTCTTTGCTTTTAACATTCTTCAACTATATATATTTCTCGTAGAGACAGGTTTCTTAAAAGCAGGTTCTGTGTCTAGTTCATCTTTGTATTCCAAGCACCAAGTACAATGCACATTGTGGTGCTTATTAATATCCCCCAAATGACTAATTCCCTGACTACGTTTCTTGAGGGCAGAGATCTCACCTGCTTGTTTCTCTGGCATGCTCAGTGGAGGCTGGCTTGCGTTGCCCTACTAATCTCAGTTAATCTCTTTATTTAAAAATTTTTTTCTTCTCTTCTTGGGGCCATGGGATGTCCAATAAATAATGTAGTGGTTTATGGGAACAGGTGTGATGACCTCTCAGCTACTTCCGGCTGAATGGGGGCAAAGTCAATTTTTTAGTATTAGAGGAGAGAATGTCATAGATTTTCATTTTAAAGAATTCTTGAGTCCAGGCTTAGCCTTAGTATTCTGTATGATGAAAACAGAACCTCAGTCTTTGATTGCTTTGTCATAGCACTTGGGTAAACATTTGAAAATTAATACAAATAGCATAAGGACAGGGAACTCTGCAACGTTACATGGCAGCCTAAACGGGAGGGGAGTTTAGGGGAGAATTGATACCAGTATATGTATGGTTGAGTCCCTTTGCTATCCACCTGGCATTGTTAATCAGCTATACTCCAACAGAAAATAAAAAGTTGTTTTTGTTTTTTTTTTTAAAGACAAGCTACAGGGAAGTATTGTACTATATGGGGAATATAGCCAATATTTTGTAACAACTGAGAATGGAACATGACTTTTAAAAACTATATAAAAATAAAAATATTTAAAAAGGAAAATTAGTAGATATACTACAATGAGGATAATGATGAAAATTTACCATTGTAATATTCCTTGAAAGAAACCTCCTATTCCAGGTGGCAACCAGGAAAATAAATTCTTGAGTGGGTTCTCTTTACGTACATTTTGTAACCAAGTGGTCTTTTGAATTATTCCATTTACTTGGGTTCCTACAGGGGTATTAATATATACATAACAGAAGCTATTGGCTACTATACATATGTCTTTTTGTTTCATCATTTTTTTTCTTTTGCTAAAATATAATTTAAAGCAATTTTATCATATAGTATTATTCTGGTAAAAAGAAAAAAGAATCTAGTGCCTTCTGCTGGAAGACTACTGCTTGAACTATCTCATTTGTTTTACCATTCCTAAAGAGTTTCACAGTTGTTATAAGACCTTGAGACCATAAGGATGCATTTGGCAGCTGTTTGAAGGTACTGTTTTGAAAGTGGGTTGTGGTATCCTTGAGTCTGGTACAGTTCAGAAAATTCAGTTTCTCAGTAATACAGTAAAGTATCTGAAACAATGTCCATAATAGCCACTCAGCTCTGTTTTGGATGCCTGGACCACAATTATTCCTTTTTGATTTTAAAAAATACATTTTTTCTTCGATGGTTAAAGCAAATGTACAATGCATGTTTAATAGGCCACAAAACATGCTGCCTGGTGAGCATAAATGTTAAGTTAAATGATGTATAAGCCAAAATGACTTACCCATATCTCAATATGTGAAAATTTCCTCTACCATTTTTCCTTTTGATTGCAAATCTTTCAATGGGGAGCACTAATAATCAAAGTAATTGTCCCTCAATGCCAGAGTGGTTGTTACCTGCTTTGGGTCCATAATGTCTCTTGGTGTTAAGCCTTGTTTTTTGTTTATAAACATTTGCCTAGTCACCTATGTTGGGGAAAATTAATCCAGACAGTGAACAAACACAGAGGTATGCTAATGGGGAAACATTTTATAGGCTATATGTTTTATCAGTTACCAAATTGTGACACAAACACTGTACATATGCTTCTAACAGTAGACTTTAAGTAAGCAGTGATACATGTCATAAGTAGTCATAGCCTGTAAAAACTTCACTAGAGAGTTTTTTCCCATCTTGAACATTGGATAAAAAATTTGGTTAGAAGTAACAGTGCCTTAAGAACTATGGACAGAGGTTCATGACATTGTGCAGGAGGTGGTGATCAAGACCATCCCCAAGAAAAAAAATGCAAAAAGGCAAAATGGTTGTCTGAGGAGGCTTTATAAATAGCTGAGAAAAGAAGAGAAGCTAAAGGCAAAGGAGAAAAGGAAAGCTATACCCATCTGAATGCAGAGTTCCAAAGAATATCAAGGAGAAGTAATAAAGCCTTCCTCAGTACTTTTGCCTGGAAAATTCCATGGACGGAGGAGCCTGGTGGGTTACAGTCCATGGGGTCACAAAGAGTTGGACAGGACTGAGCTACTTTACTTTCAGTTTTCACTCTCATGCATTGGAGAAGGAAATGGCAACCCACTCCAGTGTTCTTGCCTGGAGAATCCCAGGGACAGAGGAGCCTGGTGGGCTGTTGTCTATGGGGTCGCACAGGATTGGACACGACTGCAGCGACTTAGCAGCAGCAGCAGCAGTGGTCATTGCAAAGAAATAGAGGAAAACAATGGAATGGGAAAGACTAGAGATCTCTTCAAGAAAATTAGAGCTATCAAGTGAATATTTCATACAAAGATGGGCACAATAACAGACAGAAACAGTATAGACCTAATGGAAGCAGAATATATTAAGAAGAGGTGGCAAGAATACACAGAACTGTACAAAAAAGATTTTTATGACCCAGATAACCATGATGGTGTGATCACTCACCTAGACACAAAAAGGCGAAATGGAAGACATCCTGGAATGTGAAGTCAAGTGGGCCTTAGGAAGCATCACTATGAACAAAGCTAGTGGAGGTGATGGAATTCCAGCTGAGCTGTTTCAAATCCTGAAAGATGATGCTGTGAAAGTGCTGCACTCAATATGTCAGCAAATTTGGAAAACTCAGCAGTGGCCACAGGACTGGAAAATGTCAGTTTTCATTCCACTCTTGAAGAAAGGCAATGCCAAAGAATGTTCAAGCTATCGCACAATTTCACTCATTTCACACGCTAGCAAAGTAATGCTCAAAATTCTCCAAGCCAGGCTTCAACAGTACGTGAAACATGAACTTTCAGATGTTCAAGCTTGATTTAGAAAAGTCAGAGGAGCCAGAGATCAAATTGCCAACATCTGTTGGATCATAGAAAAAGCAAGAGAATTCCAGAAAAACATGTACTTCTGCTTTATTGACTATGCCAAAGCCTTTGACTGTATGCATCACAACAAACTGTGGAAAACTCTGAAAGAGATGAGACTACCAGACAAACTTACCTGCCTCCTGAGAAACTGTATGCAGGTCAAGAAGCAACAGTTAGAACTGGACATGGAACAACATACTGGTTCCAAACTGGAAAAGGAGTTCTTCAAGGCTATATATTGTCATCCTGCTTTTTTTTAACTTATATGCAGATTACATCATGCAAAATGCCTGGCTGGATGTTGCCCAAGCTGAAATCAAGATTGCTGGGAGAAATATCAATAACCTCAGATAAGCAGATGATACCACTCTTAAGACAGAAAGCGAAGAGGAACACAAGAGCCTCTTGATGAAATTGAAAGAGGAGAGTGAAAAAGCTGGCTTAAAACTCAACATTCAAAAAACAAAGATCATGGCATCTGGTCCCATCATTTCATGGCAAATAGATGGGGAAACAATAGAAACAGTGACAGACTTTATTTTCTTGGGCTCCAAAATCACTGCAGATGGTGACAGCAGCCATGAAACTAAAAGATGCTTGCTCCTTGGAAGAAAGCTATGACCAACCTAGATAGCATATTAAAAAGTAGAGACATTACTTTGCCAACAAAGGTCCGTCTAGTCAAAGCTATGGCTGTGGTTTTTCCAGTAGTCATGTATGGATGTGAGAGTTGTACCATAAAGAAAGCTGAACGCCTAAAAATTGATGCTTTTGAACTGTGGTGTTGGAGAAGACTCTTGAGAGTCCCTTGGACTGCAAGGAGATCAAACCAATCAATTCTAAAGGAAATCAGTCCTGAATATTCATTGGAAGGATGGATGCTGAAGCTGAAGCTTCAATACTTTGGCCACCTGATGTGAAGAACTGACTCATTGAAAAAGGCCATGATGCTGGGAAAGATTAAAGGTGGGAGGAGAAGGGGATGACAGAGGATGAGATAGTTGAATGGCATCACTGACTCAATGGACATGAGTTTGAGCAACCTCCAGGAGTTGGTGATGGACAGGGAAGTCTGGTGTGATGCAGTCCATGGGGTCGCAAAGAGCTGGACACGCTCAGCCATGTCCAACTCTTTGCGACTGAACTGAACTGAGTACAATAACTTTCCACCTTGATAAGGAGATAAAAATTTGGTAAACAATTCAGTTGAATTAGTAGGATAGGTCTTACAGGCCTGATCTGGATTCTTGGGCCAGCTGCCTACCATTGCTCTCATCTTCTTGTCCTGATTTGGGTATAGTTTGAGGTCAGCAGTTCTTTCAACAGACCAGTCTAGTTTAGAAGCCCTTCTTAAGTGGGAAATATGAGTTCAAGAGTCAGTTCTCTTCAGCTTCATTGTGTATGAGTTAGAGTACCTGACAAGAGTCTTTTCATCTAGGTTGGAGACAGAGTCTTTTAAATTACGTTTGTTTTCTAGTACGCATGATCCCCTGGTTGCAAGTCATGGGGCATCTGACCTTTATCCAAAGATTACTGTGATCAGCCTCAGAAATATGCTTAGAACATCATTTTAATATTAAAAATTCAGTTAAACTTTACAGTGATGTGGTATAGCAACAAAAAATCATCTTGGACATAGACAATAGATAAAAAAAACCTTAATATATGTGAAACTTCAGCATCAACAAAAGTATATTATTGAAATATAACTTTTCTGTTTGAGTCATCCTCATTTTTAACAAGTCTAGCCAAATTAAGACTTATTTGTTTGCAAAATAACTCTGGTTGCAATAAAGTTGGCCTGATAAGGCTGCTGGTAACTTAAGAGTTTCCAATTTCTGGAGGGATCAGGTAAAGAGAAAAGATAAATATTTCAATTCTATTTACAAAAGTATAATTTATCAAGTTTCTATAAACCATAATTAGCTTGAGGGGAAAGGTTTCTTCATATCTGATAACACAATAAAAACTCATAATATTTCAGATAAAAATCATAAAAATTATAACTATATTCATCAGTTTACACAGTCCTATGTAACTAATCCTTGATTTTAATCTTTTTTTTTAACAGTAACACAAAACCATTATTGTTTCCATTAGAATTATTTAATTTCTCACCCAGATCTGAAAGTTATCAGAAATCTGTATATGTTAGAAAGCCCTTTCTAGGAATCTTGAAGATGAAGCATTTTCTTTTGCAAAGGCATTGGCGTGAAGCAATAACTAGTTATGAATGATAAAAGACTTAAAAGACATGTTTAAAGATCGAATTACAGTTCAATTGATAAATTTTAACCAAGTTGCTGAGACATGCAACATTTTGAGATAAATAAAATTATGACTGATAACATTATTCCAGGACATATTCAAATTTTAGAAATTTTATATAATTTCTAGAACTTCTATATTAATGACATTTACTCATACAACAAAACCTAAGAATGTTTGTCACCACACATTTGACATTGCTTCCCACGGAAATTAACATACTAAATAATCCCAATTAATTAAATGTTTCTCTCTCTCTCTGTGATACTTCAGTGGCCCTGTGAAGCAACCCAGAGTTAACCAGAGGTCAAAATAATTTAAGAATTTGGTTTGAGGAAGTTTGCAAAAAAAAACCCAAAAAACAAACCCCCCAAAACTGGTCAAATATGATCATAGGTCACAGTGAGACAGTACTTAGTCACTTAATCATAAAGTGACAGTAAAAGATTTTAAAGGTAAATACCAGCATTACCTGATTGTCAAATTTATGAACATATTCTATAACCTCTAAATATATACATTTTTCCCCTCAGTGTAGTACAAAACATGTGTCTAATAAACCCAAACATCTTTAGTATTTTAATAACAATACAAAAGAATGTAAACTTAGGCTTGCCTAGCAATCAGTGTTATAGTCTTTTATCTTAATTTAAAATTATATATACCGCCAATGAATTTTCATCATTTAACTTAATTTAGCAAAACTGTAAAGTTTCAAGTTACCAAAAAACTGGAAAAACTAAGCCATAATTATTTCTAAAGTTTGCTAAAAAGCTTTTCTCTTGTTTACATTTAATTTTTTGTCATAAATTGCCAACATCCGCTGGGTCATGGAAAAGCAATAGAGTTCCAGAAAAACATCTATTTCTGCTTTATTGACTATGCCAAAGCCTTTGACTGTATGGATCACAAGAAACTGTGGAAAATTCTGGAAGAGATGGGAATACCAGAACACCTGATCTGCCTCTTGAGAAATTTGTATGTAGGTCAGGAAGCAACAGTTAGAACTGGACATGGAACAACAGACTGGTTCCAAATAGGAAAAGGAGTATGTCAAGGCTGTATATTGTCACCCTGCTTATTTAACTTAACGTTGGATTGGAAGAAGCACAAGCTGGACTCAAGATTGCCAGGAGAAATATCAATAACCTCAGATATGCAGATGACACCACCCTTATGGCAGAAAGTGAAGAGGAACTAAAAAGCCTCTTGATGAAAGTGAAAGAGGAGAGTGAAAAAGTTGGCTTAAAGCTCAACATTCAGAAAACGAAGATCATGGCATCCGGTCCCATCACTTCATGGGAAATAGATGGGGAAACAGTGGAAACAGTGTCAGACTTTATTTTTCTGGGCTCCAAAATCACTGCAGATGGTGACTGCAGCCATGAAATTAAAAGACGCTTACTCCTTGGAAGGAAAGTTATGACCAACCTAGATAGCATATTCAAAACCAGAGACATTACTTTGCCAACAAAGGTCCATCTAGTCAAGGCTATTGTTTTTCCAGTGGTCATGTATGGATGTGAGAGTTGGACTCTGAAGAAAGCTGA
>NW_011495071.1:1174041-1183183 GCF_000754665.1 Bison bison bison
TGATGCTTTTGAAGTGTGGTATTGGAGAAGACTCTTGAGAGTCCCTTGGACTGCAAGGAGATCCAACCAGTCCATTCTGAAGGAGATCAGCCCTGGGTGTTCTTTGGAAGGAATGATGCTAAAGCTGAAACTCCAGCACTTTGGCCACCTCATGGGAAGAGTTGACTCATTGGAAAAGACTCTGATGCTGGGAGGGATTGGGGGCAGGAGGAGAAGGGGACGACAGAGGATGAGATGGCTGGATGGCATCACTGACTTGATGGACGTGAGTTTCAGTGAACTCCGGGAGTTGGTGATGGACAGGGAGGCCTGGCGTGCTGCGATTCATGGGGTCGCAAAGAGTCGGACACGACTGAGCGACTGAACTGAACTGAACTGAACTTTAGGTACATTAGAAATATTATACATAATGTTGATGACTCTAAAGACATGTCTATGTTAATTAAACCAACAAGCTTAAACTAACTTTAATATCAGACGTTAATTTAATGCTGAATAGTCCCCAGATCATATGAATCTAAAATTCATTTGGCTTAGTTTCTTTTATATTTCTTAGAATTTATGTAAGTGCTTGATTTCCTTTAAGCCAATTGAATAAAGCTCATTTATAAACTAATTTTTAAATAAAGACACAGCTAGAGATCTCATAGCTTTCTTTTTCCCCCCCACAATGTGAGGCTTGCAGGATCTCAGTTTCTTGACCAAGGGGTGAACCCAGACCATGGCAGTGAAAGGTTGGGCTGCTAACCGCTACGCCTCCAGGGAACTTCCTCATAGCTTCATTTTTGAAACTTAGTCATGAATCAAGTATTTCAACATAAGACATTCTTTTATGAATAACAGTTGGAATAAGTTAAATTTACTCACTTGAGTTTAAAAGGCTTCTTCACCCTATTTCTCTTTTCATTCAGCTTTGTGTGAAAGTGTTAGTTGCTCAGTCATGTCTGACTCTTTGTGACCCCTGGACTGTAGCCTGCCAGACACCTCTGCTCATGGAATTTTCCAGGCAAGAATATTGAGTGGGTAGCCATATCCTTCTCCAGGGGATCTTCCCAGCTCAGGGATTGAACCCAGGTCTCCTGCATTATAGGTGGATTCTTTATCATCTGAGCTGCCCAAGGCCATAGTCTCAGGCAATGTGGGTTGTGTTTGCATTCCAAGAAAATGTTAAGACTTTTAACTTCAAGATTTCTTCTAGGAATACTTTTGTTCTCTTGGGGTCAGAGTTTTGAAAATATATTTTATCAAGCCATTTTTCTCTGAAATCTTAAGAATGCTATAGCCACATGGTGTTAAAAGGAAATCATCTTCTTTCTTTTCATATGTGTGTAGCTGAAAATTTCCCGATTTTGTAGAATACATCCTAGGGGCCTACAAGATGGAATAGAGATCTAATTTCCCATTTTTTCTTTCATATGGCTTGTATTACCAGAAATAGACCAGAATGAGGCAACCCAATGCACAGTAGCCTCTAAAAGTCACAGTTCCCTAGCATGAGAATGGAGGATTTCCTACCTACTATTTCAGATGGGGGTTCAGATCTAACACGGACTCTCACAATTACTTCTCAGGTGGTAATGGATGACCAAGAAGCTCCTTGGCACAGAAGGAAAAGTTAAAATGATGCTCCACTTGAAGATCAGAGCCAGATGACTAAGTCTTATGATTTTTCTCCCTCAAAAGGAAAAGTTCCAATCAAGGCAACCCAGTAGGGAAGAATACTCTAATGTCATCACATGTAAGGTTCTATTACTTAGCAGAGAAATCTTACAAACCGGGAACAGAGCTTTGCTTCCTTCAACCCAAAATTGAAAGTGATATGGGCCAGCAATGCCTGGTTAGAAGCAAGCACTCAGGGCTCTCAGTGAGACAAAGGTACTCAGGGAGCTGCTGGACAGGATCTGAGAGCTGCCACTGTCCAGACACCTACCTGGGATGGGAGTCCCTTCATGGTTGCCAAAATTGTTACTTAACTGAACTTGGGTCTTTTCCTAATGCACAGCAATCTACTGACACTGGGTTGTGGTGAAGGAAAGTAGAGTATTTATTGTGGGGTGCAAAGCAATAAGAATGAGCAATTCACAGTCAGGAGACCTAAACTCCCTGATGACTTTTAAGGAAAGGTTTTTAAAGGCAATGTTGGGATGTCAGTTGTGAAGTGCTTTTCAGCTTGTGCATAATTCTCTGATTGGTTGATGGTGAGGTCAAAGGGTGAAGTTTTAGGAGTCTCATTCATCAACCTTCTGGTTCCAATTGGTCTGGGTTCTGCTGGTCGTCAGCATGCAGTTAACCTCCTTCACCTGGGGGAGATTTTGATATTTGCAGAACAACTCAAGGATATGGCTCAGGATATAATCTATAGACCTTGAGGAGGAACTAAAGGTCTTTGACTATTTTATGGCTAAACTATTATTATTTTGTTTTGCTTGACTCTTTTCCTTTGTTTCTGTATTTTCTTACTTCTCTGGTGAAATTTGCTCTTTGGGACCTAGAAGGTATAGTAGGCTAAACATTTTCTACAAATAAGAGGTAGAGGGCAGAGGAGATTTCTCCCTGGGAAGGCTTGAGACCTACTCAGTTTCATTAGCACTTAGATAAAATCCACACTCTTTATTTTAGTCCACAAAACCTCTGGCCAAGCCCCAATCACCTCTCCCACCCCATCCATGGCCATTCTCCCTTCTGCCAACTCTCTTTCAGTTACAGTAGTCTCTTTCCCTGCCTCACACTCCCCAAGCTGTTCCAACCTCAAGACTTTTGTACTAGCTGTTTCCTTTGCCTAGAATGTACTTCCTGATAATCTTGGCATGGGAACTTCTGTCTTGGTCCACTTCTGTCTTACTTTAATGGTCACTTCTTCATAGATGTTCTTAATTGTTGACATTGCATTTTTCACTATCTGATATTTTTGATCTTTAAAAAAATTGTCTAGTCTCATTTTCCTTTTACTAGAATGTAATCTCCTTGGGAACAGGGATCTGTGTCTCCTATTTGCTGAGTCATTAGTACCTATAGAAGAGCTTGGCTTATAGTGGGTGCTCAATAAGTATTTGTCAGATGTATGGAATTTACTCAAATAATTTTTAAGTTGGTCTTCCTCAATAGGTGGGTGAAACTAACATGTGAGATTTGGGGATGCAATACATAGCTTCCAGGTACTTCCCTGGTGGCTTGGGCAGTAAAGAATCTGCCTGTAAAGTGGAAGACTCAGGTTGGATCCCTGGGTCGGGAAGAACCCTGGAGAAGGGAATGGCAACCCACTCCAGTATTCTTCCCTGGGAAATCCCATGGACAGAGGAGCCTTGCAGGCTATAGTCCATGGGATCTCAAAGAATCAGACACAACTGAGCAACTAACTAACATGCATAGCTTCCAACCTTGATCAGTTGGCTGAAGAGCAATGAGCAAGGAGGTAATGTAGCAGAGGAAAGACTGTTAGACGATGGTAACGGACCAGGAAACCAGGCTTATATCTTTATGGAACCATCAACTGATGAAGCTTTGTGACTTCGCCAGGCAGCCCATGCTTGATACTTCAGGTTGTTATTGCTTCCTTAAATACTTTGTGAGCTTTTGTCATAGACTACCTTAGCCTTTGGAACCTCTGCGTTAGGAGCTTCGTTCATGGATATCTGTATAGTTAAGTGAAATAATACCTAGCATATAATAGGCATTCAATAACAGGGAACTAACTGGGGTCCTTGAGACTTAAGAGAACTTAGAAGTTTGTGCATTTAATTGACTGACTTGCTCTGTCTGTAAGAAACTATTGAGCCCCAGAATTTATATTTTCCCTTCTTTTTAAAAAATCTTTTTTGGTGTGGATCCTTTTTAAAGTCTTTATTGAATTTGTCACAATATTGCTTCTGTTCCATGCTTTGATTTTTTGGCCATGAGGCACGTGGCCATCTCCCTGACCAGGAGCTGAATCTAAACTTCCTACATTGGAAGGTGCAGTCCCAGCCACTGGGCTGCCGTGGAAGTCCCTTTATTTTCCCTTCCTATTTAACTCACATATGGAGTGCTTCCTGTGTTTCAGGCTCTGCACTAGGTGCTTGGGATACATTCATGAATAAAACGAACAAAGATCCCTGCCTTCATGGAGCCAGTACTCTACTGAGGAATCTCACAGTAAATAATAGCATAGTGTGTAAGTTAATTGCATAGTATATTAGAAGGTAATGGGCCTATGATGAAAATTAATGCAGTGTAAGAGGGATCAATAGTGCCTGGAGGTGAGCTGGCTATTAAATGGAGTAGTCAGTGTTAGGCTCATCAAAAGAGGAAGATATCATCAAATCCTTAAAGGAGGTGGGGAATTAGACAATGGACATTTGGGGGCATGGAAAGAATTTCAAGCAGAGAAAACAGGCAGATTCTACCCGTGGAATCATGCTTGGTGTGTTTGAGAAGCAGAAGGCCAATGTGGCTGGAGTGGAATGAATGAGGAGGAGAAAAGTAGGAGACAGAGTTGAGAGGTAAGAGGGGACCAGATGATGTAGGGCCTTTGTAAGCCATTAGAGGGACCTTGGCTTTCACTCTGATGGAATGGAGAGCCTGTGCAGAATTCTGAGCAGAAATGTCTCGTGATTTGACTTATGTTTCCAAAAGGACCACTGCTGCCACTATATTGAAAATAGATAATAGGGAAGACAAAGGCAGGAGCCCAGGGACCAGACTGGAGGTTGTTGTAGTATCCCAAGTGAGAAATGATATGGGTCTAACCATGGCGGTAGCAGTGGAGATGCTGAGAAGTGATTGAATTCTCAATATACTTTAAAGGTAGAGCTAGGGAAACCTCTGATTCTCCAGTGGTTACGACTCTGTGTTTTCACTGCCAGGGCCAGTGTTCAGTTCCTGGTTGGAAACTAACACCTTGCAAGCCACATGGTGAAGCAAAAAAATAAAAAAATAAAAAATAAAGGTAGAGCTAACTTGATTTTCTTTATTAAAAAAATTTTTTTTTTCTTTCTTTCTTTCGCTGTGTCACATGGCATGTGGGATTTTATTTCCCTGAGCGGGGATGGAACCCGTGCCCCCTGCAATGGAAGCACAGAGTCTTAACCACTGGCCTGCCAGAGAAGTCTGGATTGGATGTAGGGTTGAAAGAAAAGGAGGAATCAAGATTTTGGCTTGAACGACTAGAAGGACAAAGTTGCCATCAACAAAGATGGGAATAATAGGCTTTTGGGGGGAATTCAACAGCAAAAAGTACTGAACTATACACACACACACACACACACACACACACATATAGTTGTTGTATATACACAACAACTTGGGTGAATTACCAAGGCATTTTGTTGAATGGAAAAAAACCAGTCCAAAAAATTTACATAGTGTGTGATTTGTATGAAACTCTGAAAAGTTAAAACTATGTGAAAGACAAGCAAATCAGAGGTTAGAGTTGAAGAAGCAGTGTGAGGGAATTCAGTTGTGATTAACTGTTCTATAGGATGGGGTATAAATTGACACCCGACCGTCCCGACAAGTAGCTTTGTGAGATATAAGAAAAGGGGAGAACTATGCTCCCTCTTATGGGTAGAGCTGTTGGAGGCAGCTAGATAGTATAAAATAAATTGTTATGTGGAATACATAATAAGATCTGAACAGCCTCTCAGAGTTCTCCAAGCCCAGATGGGTCCAGAATAAACAGAATGTTTTCAGTGCGCTCAAGAGTGCCCCTAAAGTAAACTGGTTAGAATGCTTTTTTATGGAAGTGATAAAAAAAAGAAAAAATCCAATTCAAAGTGATTTAAGCAATAAATGGATTTTATTGGCTCAGTAATAAAGTGCAGGGACAGGGTCATTTGGTCAGGCCCTGGTGATTTGATCAGGCTCTGCCTCCACTTCTGTTCTCTTACGGGTCTTGGCTCTGTCCTTAGGCTGACTTCCCTCCTAACAGCAAAATGCCTGTATCAGTTCCAGGATTTACATATCTGTCTGTCCAGAAGGAGAACTTCTCTTTTCTCAACCATGGGAAAATAATCCTGGGGTTTCAATTGGACCAGCTTCAATGAAGTACTCATTGCTAAAAGAACAGCTGTGGGGAATTCCCCCACAGTGGTCCAGTGGTTAGAACTTGGGGCATTGACTGTCAAAGGCCTGGGTTCAATATTTTTGGGGAACTAAGATCCCACAAGCTGTGGGACACAGGCAAAGAAACAAAAATAACCACTGTGGATAACAATTGCCATCAAAGCAAGAAGGATGGGATCACTGTTGAGCCAGTCAGCATCAGCCAGTGGAGATGGTTGGGAAGAGTGGTGGCTTGTGTCAGTCCCATCCCACTCACCTGGCTGCTGCATAATGGAGAGAGATCACATGGATCCTAGAGCAGCAACCAACAATGCCCGGCCCCCATCCCCACACCATGGAGATGAAGCAAGATTTTGGAGAAGGAAATGGCAGCCCACTCCAGTGTTCTTGCCTGGAAAATCCCATGGACAGCGGAGCCTGGTAGGCTACTGTCCATGGGGTCGCAAAGAGTCGGACATGACTGATCGAAGGGAAGATTCCTCCTAAAAGGGCTTTGTGGGCAGAAGTAAGAGCCTGCTCAGTCCCTTACTTACTTACTTACTTATTCCTGCAACTGATAGGCAGGAGGTTAGCTGAGAGCAAGGGGAGGTGGCCCCTTCAGCTAAACAGTACAATAGCCGCCTAATCCCACCAAGCAATTTATTAGCCTTGCTCCTAATAGACCCCCACTAGTACTCGGAGAAGGCAATGGCAACCCACTCCAGCACTCTTGCCTGGAAAATCCCATGGATGGAGGGGCCCGGTGGGCTGCAGTCCATGGAGTCGCTAGGAGTCGGACACGACTGAGCGACTTCACTTTATTTTTTCACTTTCATGCATTGGAGAAGGAAATGGCAACCCACTCCAGTGTTCTTGCCTGGAGAATCCCAGGGACGAGGGAGCCTGGTGGGCTACCGTCCATGGGGTCGCAAAGAGTCGGACACGACTGAGCGACTTCACTTTCACTTTTCACTTTCATGAACCGGAGAAGGAAATGGCACCCCACTCCAGTGTTCTTGCCTGGAGAATCCCAGGGATGGGGAAGCCTGATGGGCTGCCATCTATGGGGTCGCACAGAATCGGACACGACTGAAGCGACTTAGCAGCAGCAGCAGCAGCAGCATAGCGGGTTAACGATGCTGTGATAGTTTCAGGTGAACACAAGGGGTCTCAGCCAGACATATACATGTATCCATTATCTGTGGTGTTGGAGAAGACACTTGAGAGTCCCTTGGACTGCAAGAAGATCCAACCAGTCCATCCTAAAGGAGATCAGTCTTCGGTGTTCATTGGTAGGACTGATATTGAAGCTGAAACTCCAATACTTTGGCCACCTGATATGATGAGCTGACTCATTTGAAAAGACCCTGATGCTGGGAAAGATTGAGGGCAGGAGGACAAGGGGACGACAGAGGACAAGATGGTTGGATGGCATCTGAACTGAAGTGAACTGTTTCTCCCCCAAACTCCCCTCCCATCCAGGCTGCCTATAACATTGAGGAGTGTCCCTGTGCTATACAGTAGGTCCTTGTTGGTGATTCAGTATCCTGTACTCACATTATCCTGTACTAAAATAACCTTTGGCGACCACTGGACTCATTGCTGCTGCTGCTGCTAAGTCACTTCAGTCGTGTCTGACTCTGTGCGACCCCCAAGACGGCAGCCCACCAGGCTCCCCCGTCCCTGGGATTCTCCAGGCAAGAACACTGGAGTGGGTTGCCATTTCCTTCTCCAATGCATGAAAGTGAAAAGTGAAAGTGAAGTCGCTCAGTCGTGTCCGACTCTCAGTGACCCCATGGATTGCAGCCTACCAGGCTCCTCCGTCCATAGGATTTTCCAGGCAAGAGTACTGGAGTGGGACTCATTAACTGCTCATAAATATTGCATGAACACATATATCTAATTATCAGCTCAGTTCAATTCAGTCGCTCAGTCCTGTCTGACTCTTTGCGACTCCATGAACTGCTGCATGCCAGGCCTCCCTGTCCATCACCAACTCCCAGAGTTTACCCAAATTCATGTCCATTGAGCCGGTGATGCCATCCAACCATCTCATCCTCTGTCGTCCCCTTCTCCTCCAGCCTTCAATCTTTCCTAGCATCAGGGTCTTTTCAAATGAGTCAGCTCTTCGAATCACATGGCCAAAGTATCAGAGTTTCAGCTTCAGCATCAGTCCTTCCAATGAATATTCAGGACTGATCTCCTTTAGGATGGACTGGTTGGATCTCCTTGTAGACAAAGGGACTCTCAAGAGTCTTCTCCAACACCACACTTCAAAAGCATCAATTCTTCAGTGCTCAGCTTTCTTTATAGTCCAACTCTTACATCCATACATGACCATGGGAAAAACCATAGACTTTACTAGATGGACCTTTGTTGACAAAGTAATGTCTCTGCTTTTTAATATGCTGTCTAGGTTGGTCGTAACTTTCCTTCCAAGGAATAAGCGTCTTTTAATTTCATGGCTGCAATCACCATCTGCAGTGATTTTGGAGCCCCCAAAAATAAAGTCTGACACTGTTTCCCCATCTATTTGCCATGAAGTGATGGGACCGGATGCCATGATCTTAGTTTTCTGAATGTTGAGCCTTAAGCCAGATTTTTCACTCTCCTCTTTCACTTTCAACAAGAGGCCTTTTAGTTCCTCTTCACTTTCTGCCATAAGGGTGGTGTCATCTGCATATCTGAGGTTATTGATATTTCTCCTGGCAATCTTGATTCCAGCTTGTGCTTCTTCCAGCCCAGCGTTTCTCATGATGTACTCTGCATATAAATTAAATAAGCAGGGTGACAGTATACAGCCTTGACGTATTCCTTTTCCTATTTGGAACCAGTCTGTTGTCCCATGTCCAGTTCTAACTGTTGCTTCCTGACCTGCATACAGTTTCTCAAGAGGCAGGTCAGGTGGTCTGGTGTTTCCATCTCTTTCAGAATTTTCCACAGTTTATTGTGATCCACACAGTCAAAAGCTTTGACATAGTCAATAAAGCAGAAATAGATGTTTTTTTCTGGAACTCTCTTGCTTTTTTGATGATCCAGCGGATGTTGGCAATTTGATCTCTGGTTGCTCTGCCTTTTCTAAAACCAGCTTGAACATCTGGAAGTTCATGGTTCATGTATTGCT
>NW_011495071.1:1183283-1207355 GCF_000754665.1 Bison bison bison
CAGGTTCATGTATTGCTGAAGCCTGGCTTGGAGAATTTTGAGGATTACTTTGCTAGCGTGTGAGATGAGTGCAATTGTGCAGTAGTTTGAGCATTCTTTGGCATTGCCTTTCTTTGGGATTGGAATGAAAACTGACCTTTTCCAGTCCTGTGGCCACTGCTGAGTTTCCAAATTTGCTGACATATAGAGTGAAGCACTCACAGTATCATCTTTCAGGATTTGAAATACCTCAACTGGAATTCCATCACCTCCACTAGCTTTGTTCGTAGATATGCTTCCTAAGGCCTGTTTGACTTCACATTCCAGGATGTCTGGCTCTGGGTAAGTAATCACATCATCTTGATTATCTGGGTTGTGAAGCTCTTTTTTGTACAGTTCTTCTGTGTATTCTTGCCACCTCTTCTTAATATCTTCTGCTTCTGTCAGGTCCATACCATTTCTGTCCTTTATCGAGCCCATCTTTGCATGAAATGTTCCCTTGGTATCTCTAATTTTCTTGAAGAGATCTCTAGTCTTTCCCATTCTATTGTTTTCCTCTATTTCTTTGCACTGATCACTGAGGAAAGTTTCCTTATCTCTCCTTGCTGTTCTTTGGAACTCTGCATTCAAATGGGTATATCTTTCCTTTTCTCCTTTGCTTTTCGCTTCTCTTCTTTTCACAGCTATTTGTAAGGCCTCTTCAGACAGCCATTTTGCTTTTTTGCATTTCTTTATCTTGAGGATGGTCTTGATCCCTGTCTCCTGTACAATGTCATGAACCTCCGTCCATAGTTCATCAGGCACTCTGTGTATCAGATCTAGGCCCTTAAATCTATTTCTCACTTCCACTGTATAATCATAAGGGATTTGATTTAGGTCATACCTGAATGGTCTAGTGGTCCCACAATTTCAGTCTGAATTTGGCAATAAGGAGTTCATGATCTGAGCCACAGTCAGCTCCTGGTCTTGTTTTTACTGACTGTATAGAGCTTCTCCATCTTTGGCTGCAAAGAATATAATCAATCCTATAATTATTGATTATAATTATCTATAATTATCTATAATAACAGACTGAATTATGGGAAGCCCATGAGCGGTAGAGCATCTTGTTATATAACCTGCAGTTGTCAATCAATGTTGTCAGTTGATGACGTCCCTGGATTATGCAAATGATCTTGCCTTAAAAACTCTGTATCCAGCCCTCCAGGGCCCTTTGCCTCTCTCAGTGTGGCCCACTCTCTCTTGAGGTGTTCTCTCATTTCTTTGTGTGTGCTTGGCTGCTCAGTCATGTATGACTTTTTACGACCTGTTCTTTCTTTCCTTATTGTTAATAAACTTTCTGGCAATAGATAAAACTTTACTTTCCTCTTTGCTTCCTATCTATCCTATCCCCCATGCCTTGGTATTATTTACCTACAGAACTTAGATACAAGTTCTATATTTGTATAGTTCTACATCTATCTCCCCTCTATGGGGACAGAGGGGCTGTTGCTGCTGCTGCTGCTGCTGCTAAGTCGCTTCAGTCGTGTCTGACTCTGTGCGACCCCATGGACGGCAGTCCACGAGGCTCCCCCGTCCCTGGGATTCTCCAGGCAAGAACACTGGAGTGGGTTGCCATTTCCTTCTCCAATGCATGAAAGTGAAAAGTGAAAGTGAAGTCGCTGAGTCTTGTCCGACTCTTAGGGACACCATGGACTGTGGCCCACCAGGCTCCTCCATGGAAAGTCCATGGGATTTTCCAGGCAAGAGTGCTGGAGTGGGGTGCCATTGCCTTCTCTGAGGGGCCGTTAGCAATTACTAAAATTAAGTTTTTACTACCTCAGCATAGTGAGAACTTGGAGTAAAAATTAAAATATAGAAAAAGACTTAGAAAATGAACTTATGGTTGTTTGGGAAGAATGAGGGGAAGGGATAGTTAGGGAGTTTGGGATGGGCATGTGCACATTATGTTTAAAATGATAACCAGCAAGGACCTACTGTACAGCACAGGAAACTGCTCAATGTTATGTGGTAGCCTGGATGGGAGGGGAGTTTGGCTGAGAATGGATACATGTGTATGTCTGGCTGAGTCCCCTTGCTGTTCAGCTAAAACTGTCACATCATTGTTAACCTGCTATATTCCAATACAAAATAAAAAAGTTAAATAAATAAATAAATATATATATATATATATATAGTAAGGTTCCTGGAATTCCCTGGAGTCCAGTGGTTAGGATTTGGCACTTTCACAGCCAGGGCTAGGGTTCAATCCCTAATCGTGGAACTAAGATCCTGTAAACGTGTGGCATGGCCCCCCCCAAAAAAGAGTAGAAAGTAAGGTTTCATTTCTCACTCATCAGCGCTTAAGGACTGAGATTCCTATCCGCTATGACAATTAGCACTCTGACCTTCAGAGACAACGTCTAACAGATCCAAGTCCACGTGCTCAGGGATGAAAGACTCCTTCCTCCCATAGTCTGTTGAGATGCTGCTTGCCCATCAAGGCTTAGCTTAAATTAAACCTTTTCTGTGAAGGCTGCCCACCCAGCCAGTCAGAAGTCCTCCCCTGCACTTCATTTTTATCCCTTTTATTGCAGGCATCTTTGGAAGGCCCAGAGGCTCTGCTTCATGTGTGCCTCTGGCCTTAGAAGGCATTGTGTTCAGAATATGATATCTGAGAGCTTTCTGGAAGTATCTCTACCTGTCAATTTTTTTTTCTTTTTTAAATCAAATGGCTGTAAAACGTGAGTTAATGACTCTAAAAATACCTTATAGGCCATCTTGCAGTCTTGGAGCCAGAAAAAGAAGATATCTCTCTTTTGGTGTCTCCTAAAAGACCTCAATTGAGGAGCCCTTTTGGGGGCAGGTGGAATTTCATGACATCTCGCCCCAAATGTTATGATTTTCAATGCCTATACCTTTGACATTCTTTCTCTGATGACTCAGCAGATTAGAAATCTGCCGGGAATGCAGGAGACACAGGTTCAATCCCTGGGTCAGGAAGATCTCCTGGAGAAGGAAATGGCAACCCACTCCAGTATTTTGCCTGAAGAATGGCCAGAGGAGCCTGGTGGTTTATAGTCCATGGGGCTGCAAAGAAGCCGGCATGACTGAGCAACTAAGAACACACTTACCTTTAACTGTTTTTACTCTCATTTCCTGAACCGAGCTCTGTGACGTATAATTAAGTCCTAGACAAAATGTGTACCATTCATGGGGGTGAGGAGCCATTCATGAGCAAGGTCATTACCATTTTAGGAAAAATCAAAGGCCAAATTTTGAGCATAACTATAGATGTGAATATAAAGTTTTGTTCTGCTGTATGGGTTTTGTGGTTCCAGAGACAATCATATGTAGAGTTAGCAAAATTCCAAGCCGTGACTTGCCATTTTCTGTAGTCTAGTTTACACGGGATTTCTTTTGTGCAACAAAATCAAGAGTTTAAAATTTGGAAGATAAGCAAGCAAAACAAAGTAGGCTTCTATGTCCTGCCATCTTCTCTTTCAGTTATAAAGTACATGTGTTGAAAGAAGATAGGGAATATGCAACATATGTCTAAGAGCCAGAAAGAATGGTGGGGAAAGCAGTGATGTTTTTATTCCTTTGGAGTGAGCAATGAGTTTATACACTGTAGGAAAAGAAGTGACCCAAAGCAAGATGGGTTTATTTCTTTTTCAAATATTTATTTATTCATTTGGTTGCACCAGGTCTTCGTTGAGGCATGTGGAATCTTTTTTTTTTTTTTTAATTGCGACATGTGGGATATTTTAGTTGTGGAATGTGGGATCCAGTTTCCTGACCAAGGACTGAACCTGGGCCTGCATTGGGTGTGTGGAATCTTAGCCACTGGACCATCAAGGAAATTCCAGGTTTATTTCTTATAGGAAGAAAAGGCCCTGTTTCTGACAGATGCGTGTGTGTGCGTGCGCTCAGGTGGAAGTGGATGGTGAATACATGGAGAAATGTAAGAAGGGAAATAAAGTTTACTAGCTGTCATGGTCCAATGCCAGATACTACCGAGAGCTTCATATTATCTCATTTATTCTGTAAACTACCCTGTGGAGTGGGTGTTTCCCTCCATTCCCATTTGATATGTGAGGAAACTGAGCCTCAGAGAGATGCGTCCAAAGCACACGTCTCCCGTGTACTTTGGTCACAGGACAAGATTCAAAACAAGATTGCTTGTCTCCAAAAGTCAGTCTCCTCATATCATCTCTGCATACTGCCTCTTTAAATATCCACATTTTCAGGAGTCAAATATAAGGAAGTTATGCCAAAAGAATTTAGAAAACTAAAGGGCGTATTTGAAAGTTGGTAAGAGACTAGATCTTAAAAGTTAACATCACAAGAAAAAAATGTTTTGTAACTATGTGTGGTGACAGATGCTAACTAGACTTATTGTGGTGATCGTTTCACAATATAAACAAATATCAAATCATTATGTCATACATTTTATTAAGAAGAAATAAGAGGCCCCAGATACAGTCACTGCTTTAAGGCCCTGTGTCAGCAAAACAAACTTAATACCTAAACTAACTGCAGTGACAGCCTCTCCCAGGAAAGTAACCTTTAACCAGTCAGTAGGAAATTACCTAGTCAGCACTAATGAGATATTCCACCCATCCCGAAAGGGCCCCTTCTGTTATCTTTAGGAGAACTGTGCCTAAAACAATGCTAATTATTTTGCTTTATAATTTGCTAATAATTTCTTTTTCTCTGCTCCCTTTCCTTTTCTGCAGCTTGACAGAGCCTCTTTCTATTTTCTAGGTGGGATGCTGCCCAATTCATGAATAAATTAATAAAGTCAATTACATCTTTGTTAGGGAAATTAAATAAATAGTCTTGTTTAGGCTTCAGAGACAAAGCAGAGCAGGCCTCTGACCTTGCTTCTAACCCACCTAGACACTGCTCTTACTACCTGCTGTGAATTCAAGACGCAGCACCATAGATAAGGCTGGGGACAAATCTTGAAATTGTTGAGCCCTTGAAGGGTACCTGGCCAACCAAGGCCCAGGCTTAACAACATTCCAAGTTTTATAAGACAAAACAAATATTATTAACATGAAACCAGAGCTGCTATTTGCTCACATATTGACAGTGATATCAGTTTGCATCCTGGGATTATAAACAGGAGCCCCAAACTGCAATCTACTGCAATCTTTGAAGTCTCACCCCCGGAGTAGATCCACCACCTGGGACCTTTTCCCAATTGGGACTCCACATGTGCTGTGTCTCGGGACTGCTCAGCGCTGTTTGACTCTGGATGTTGGTCAAAACCCAATTTGGTGATGTATCCTCTGCTGTTTCTCTTTCTCTTTTCTTTTAATGTTAGTATATTGAAAGTAAGCTAGATAATTCTTTAATAAACATTGATATTATTTATTTGTATAGAACGAGTGGCTTATTTTGTTAACAAATCCTTTGAACCTGAGATGAAAGTGAAAACTTTCAGCACAAAAATCTTCAAATTTATTCTGATGAATTTTTATTTAACAAATTTGGGGGCAGCAGTGGGGATTAGGAGTGAACTTGATAGCATTTGGGGACAATGAGAAACACAAGACATGTTACTCTTTAAATTCACTATCTTTCTTGCCATTCTCAAGGGCCACGAGTAAGTTCTGAGCTCAGTCTGCTCTCTTTGCACTGAACTCCTGATTTAATAGGCTATTCTTCACAGGGTAGGTCAGCTTGGTGCCCCGTTGAGCTAGTAGATGGGTCTACATAGAGACCAGCCCCTAACGTTTTAGCCTGCAATTCCCAGCCCTTGATTCTGCCCAAAGATCCGTGTGGCAGTAGTTGGTGGCAGTGTGCAGTTCCTCATCCATGCAGAGCCCCCAGCCTACACTCCTCAATTGTTGAGTTCTGCTGGTTCAACCTTTCCCCTTAGTCCAGAGTTCCATGGGAATTGTTGGTAGTTATCAGCTGGAGCTGGAGAGGATCCAATCTAAAAACCAGACTTTGTCTTGGATTGGACTGGATTGGATTTGAGTGGACTGATCCAGTGCTGCAAGATCTTAGGTGAATGAAATTTTGTTTTGAGTTAAAAATGGGATTCCTAAGATCCAGAGAGTTATTTAACTCTTTGCCATCTTTCAGCACATCTGCTTATTTTATGTCTAAGAACTGTGGTTCTGGAAGATACTGAATATCTACAAAATCTTACAAAACTTGCTTTGTGTTCTGAGAGTCTGGCTTGGTAACCTCTAGGGTGTATGTGTGTGTGTGTTAGTTGCTCAGTCGTGTATGACTCTGAGATCCCATGGACTGTAGCCCACCAGGCTCCTCTGTCATGGAATTTAGCAGGCAAGAACACTGGAGTGGGTAGCCATTCTCTTCTCCAGGGCATCTTCCCAATCCAGGGATCAAATCCAGGTCTCCTGCACTGCAGGCAGATTCTTTACCATCTGAGCCACCAGGGAAACCTCCAGGGTGGGGACCCCAAATTATGGCCAGACAGAAATGAGAATTACACCCCATTTGTGGTTAGACATAAGCTGGACATAAATGTGGGTTGTGAAATAAAATTCATATTTTATAGCAAGACAAGAAACATTTAAACAAAAATTTCTCTGCCTTTAGCTTCCTCTGTCCCCACACCATGCATTGACCAAATCTCCCCCATTGGCAGAAAAAGCTGCTCACCCTGAAGAGTGACAGTTTCCTAGCACCAGCAAGACAACTCCTTAAAAGATAACATTCCATCTCGATCTTGTCAACTACAAATTGGCACTTGCCAGGGACACTTGCCAAAGACCTCTACGAGGATGAAATCATGTGTTGCTGCAGCTGCTCATTTTCAACACCGCCCGAAAGGAGTTCAGGGTGGAGAGCAGAAATGAGGCACTCTGTGCTCGGGGAAAACTGGCAAGACAGGTCTTCAGAGAGTTAGGTATTTTTAGGAGCCAATATTATGAGCCTAATTCTTGTTTCTCCTCATGTCTAGAAAAGCACTAAAATCCTTCATGGTGATGACTGTTTCTTAGGACTAGCAAAAACTTCACGAAACTAGCAGAAAGTTTCTGGAAAGATCTGTGCTTCATTGCATGCATTCTCCCTTCACCAAAATCACACATATACTAATCTCCCCCACTGGATTTTTGGAGCAGTTTCTCAGAGCTATCTGAGGTGCTGTCTCCTGGGCTGCAGTTCTCATTTGGGCCCCAATAAAACTTAACTCTCAACTCTCACCATGTTGTGCATTTTTTAAAGTCAATGTCAACTAAAAATTGGCACTTGCCAGCGACTGAAGAACAACAACACGGGCATTTGCCATCTGCCGGTGCTGCTGCAGCTGCTGACCTTGAATACTCTCTGGAGGGAATTCAGGTTGGAGAGTGTTGCACTCTGTGCTCTAGGGAAACTGATGGAACAGGTCTTTAAATACTTAGATATTTTCAGGAACTAATTTCATGATCCAAATCCCTGCATCTCCTCATATCTAGAAAAGCACTGAATTCCTTCATGGTGACGTCATTTCCTTGTGACTAGCAAAAAACCTTTCGTAAGGTGAGTGGTTTTTTACATTAAACTCCCCCATCACCAAAATGCTATACATTGACCTTCTCCCATTGCCTCTTTGGAGAAGTCTCTCAGAGCTGAGATGCTGTCTCCCAGGCTGCAGTCCTCATTTGCCCCCAAATAAAACTTAACTGACAACTCTGACGTTGTGCATCTTTTTAGTTGACATCAACCATGTTGTCAGGGTCACATGCTGCTTAGATTTGAAGTATGTAAAGTGTCAATAATACATCATTTGATGTACAGTCTTAAAAAACTTACATAACTGTGCCTTGACTTCTAACAGGTGGGGCAGTTCTCAGAGCTTTCTGAGGTGCTCTTCCCAGGTTAAATCCTCCAATTTGGCTCTAATACAGATTTCCACTTATTAGATTGACTGATTAATTTTTCATTGACAGGATTAAACTCCTATAGCTAGGGTCCTTCTAAACTGCTGCCAGCACTTGGAAATCACAAACTAGAATTACAGTGGTCATTAGGAGGAGCACTCTAATTGGATAAGATCATTTAAAGATGAGGTGTTGTTTAGCTGCTAAGTTATGTTTGACTCTTGTGTGACCCCATGGACTGTAGCCCACCAGCCTCCTTTGTCCATGCAATTTCCTAGGCAAGAATACTGGAGTGGGTTGCCATTTCCTTCTCCAGGGGATCTTCCTAACCCAGATACTTATTTTAATTGACATGCTGAAGCTTCCACAAAGCTTCAAAATTCCAAGATAGTTTCTTTGAAAATTTTGCTGCAAAAGGCTAATGAAAAATTATAAAACGTACTGAGGACTTCCCTGGTGGTGCAGTGGATGAGAATCTACCTGCCAATGCAGGGGACATGAGTTCTATCCCTGGTCTGGGAAGATCCCACATGGTGCAGAGCCACTAAACCTGTGCGCCACAACACTAAGCCTACCCTCTAGAGCTTGGGAGCTGCCGCTACTGATCCACTTGCAGCAGCTAGTGAAGACTGCATGCCTAGAGCCTGTGTTTCTCAGCAAGAAAAGTCACCACCATGATAGGCCCTTGCTTCAAAACTAGAGAGTAGCCCTTGCTCACCGCAACCAGAGAAAAGCCAGTGCAGTAAAAAAGAAGCCCAGTGCAATCAAAAATAAATAAATAAATATACAAAAGAATGACGAAAAAAAGAGCAGTGTCTTAATAAATGCGCATATCTTAAAAGGTAAGGAAAACAAAAGACTATAGGACTGATGAAATTCCTATTGCTCCACTCTAGCTTCCGGTATTGGAGCATTAATTCTAGTAATCTTCCATGTAAATTGCCTTTCCACTGTGAAGAGACTGTTAAATGGTTACCTTTTTAAAAACAAAAGCTTGGCTTGGCTTTCTCCCTGCCTGGGACATGTAGCTGTCAGTGCTTTCTTTCGGCTCTCTTTGGAAGTGACTCTGAATCTTGGGAATGTAGGAACCTTTGAACTGTCTTTGAGAATGAATGCCTTTTGGGTCCAGGAAGTTATTTAATACTCCCAGGAATACTTACTGTTTGTCCTGCCTGAAACCTGATAAGATATTGGAAGAACATATTGGAGCCTGATAAGAACTTTTTCCTTTTAAGGACTCTTCTTCAAAGATAAAAATGTATGCCTTTGAGATGTACATATTCTACAGACTTCAGGGAGATAATTCTTATCAGAAGAACCAAATGCTGAAAGGTCATTTGAAATTTGAGTGAATGAAAAATCTTACGTCTTCTCCACAAATATTAGTAGAAAAAGATTTAGCCATCTGAGCATATAAACTTAACTTATTCCAACTCTTTCTTTTGTAACTGAATTTTACATTATCATACCTGTCTTATGGTCAAAATTTAAAAACTAAACTATCAGTTTGTGCTTGTCTGTATATTCATGTGTGTTTGTACACAACTGTGTGTTGTAGCTGTGTGGTATTTTCAAACCTCAGATAATATTAGCAAAATTAATCTCTACAAGATCTCTGTTTAATTGGCTTAAATAAGTAAGCACTTATATAAATTTATTATTCATAAAAATTCTCAGAAATATAGTGAAAACTAACCCAAGTGCTTTTCAGGTTCACTGTGATCTGGAAAAATATTTGGTACTAAACCTATAACAAGTATCGCCACAGGATAACATCGTGGTGGCCTGAAGAGGCGTTGGTGGCCAGGGAAGCGGCTTTGCAAAGATCAACCCAGAGTTGGAAGTGGAAGCAGGGTAGTGACCAGCACCTCCAGTTCCCAGGGTGACCGTGGCAGCAGAGAGGTCGGGGTACCAACTGCTCCTGAGCAGCTGATTGGCTCTGAGACTCCTGGGCAGCGGATGGGTTCCAGGGCGGTCAGCAGCAGTGATGAGGCCGGGGCGCCCTCCCATCCTGGGTGTCCTCCAACATCAGCTCCAGCCTTCCCCAGACCCTCTTCTCAGCCACTCCAGCAGGGCCTTTGCCTCGATCCCTGGCTGCACGTTGACCAACACCCAGTGGACAGTGAAGGTTCAAATGCTCAAGGAGGACCAGCAGTGAGACAACCAGGGTGCCCGGCATGGCATCCAGCTACATTGAGCAGCTGAAGGGCATGTCCCTGATACAACCTGACAAAAGGTGGTCCACTGGAAAAGGGATTGGCAAACCATGCCATTATTCTTGCCTTGAAAACCCCATAAACAGCATGAAAAGGCAAAAAGATATGACTCTGAAAGATGAATCCCCAAGTTCACTAGGTGTCTAATATACCACTGCAGAAGAGCAGAGAAATAGCTACAGGAAGAAGAAAGAGGCTGAGCCAAAGCAGAAACAGCAACCAGTTGTGGTTGTATCTGATGGTGAAAGTAAAGTCCCATGCTGTAAAGAACAATATTGTGTAAGAATCTGGAATGTTAGGTCCACGAATCAAGGTAAATTGGTGCGGTCAAACAGGAGATGGTGAGAGTGAACATCAGCATTTTAGGAATCAATGAACTAAAATGGATGGGTATGGGTGAATTTCATTCAGATGACCATTATATCTACCACGGAGGGCAAGGCTACCTTGGAAGAAATGGAGTATCGCTCGTAGTCAACAAAAGAGTCTGAAATGCAGTACTTGGGTGCAATCTCAAAAACAACAGAATGATCTCGGTTCGTTTCCATGGCAAACCATTAAATACCACAGTATTCCAAGTCCGTGCCCCAACCACTGATGCTGAAGAAACTGAAGCTGAATGATTCTATGAAGACCTAAAAGACCACCTGGGACTAGCATCAATAAAAGATCTTTTCATAGGGAACTGGAATACAAAAGTAAGAAGTCAAGAGATACCTGGAGTAACAGGCAAGTTTGGCCTTGGAGTGCAAAATGAAGCAGGGCAAAGACCAACAGAGTTTAGCCAAGAGAACGCACTAGTCGTGGCAAATACTCTCTTCCAACAACACAAGAGATGACTCTACACATGAGCATCACCAGATGGTCAGGGCTGAAATCAGATCGATTATATTTGCAGTTGAAGATGGAGAGGCTCTATACAGACAGCAAAAACCACACCGGGAGCTGACTGTGGCCCAGATTATCAGCTTCTTATTGCAAGTTCAGGCTCATATTGAAGAGAGTACGGAAAACCACTCTGTCGTTCAGGTATTACTTAAATAAAATCCCTTATGATTATACAGTGGAGGTAATGAATAGATTCAAGGACTACATCTGGTAGACAGAGTGCCTGAATAACTATGGGCAGAGGTTCGTAACATTGTACAGGAGGTGGTGACCAAAACCATCCCCAAGAAAAAGAAATGCAAGAAGGAAAAGTGGTTGTCTGAAGAGATCTTACAAATAGCTGAGAAAAGAAAAGAGGTGAAAGGCAAAGGAAATAGGGAAAAATATACCCAACTGAATGCAGAGTTCCAGAGACTAGCAAGGAAAGATAGGAAAGCCTTCTTAATTGAAAAATACACAAAAAGAGAAGAAAACAATAGAATGGGAAAGACTATATGCCGGGAGCCAGTGTGAGGAGCTCCGCCCATGGCAAAGGTCATGAGGAAGGAGGCTCGACATACGCAAAGGCGGGATCAAACCTCAGGAGTCCCCCTGGAAATTCTCGAGCATCTACCCCCAAAAACCAGAGTGTACCTACTTTACTACTTTGTGCTCTCACCTACACCTCTGACTTTATGGGAGGCTGTCCCCCACCACCTCTCTCTGAAAAAGAGTTAACTTAGAGCTCCAGTTAATAATAATTCCTGGGCGTGACAGGAGTATTCCAACTTACAAACTCCTCTGAAGTTCTCTAGCCTGCCTGACAGGCTTGTCCGGCCACGTGTGATTGTTCACAGCCTCCCAACCGTGAGAGGCACGAGATGCTTTAAACCTTCTAAAAATAGGTTCTTTAGAGAAGTTAGAAAACTATTAGTATAAGTATAGTGGGCTGATTAGAAATTGTATTGGTGAAGGGTTTTTCATTTGTTGAGCCAATGTTTACTGCTAAGTCTCCACATCCCCTGCCCTTATACACATTAATGAATATAACTAACATATAAGAGATATAAGTATTAACCTTGATATTAATCATGTTAGACCTTAGGCTAAGCAAATTCTTTCCTTAATTAAAACCCAGTATACCCTCACCCTATAGGAATGTAATTTTATCTGGCACCTTCGGAAGGTGGCGTCTGTTTTAAGAATAATCACCCCTGGAGAAATAAGTGTTCTGGTTGACTGACCGCTGTCACAAGGAGAGGGTCATAAATTGTCAGCAGGCCCCCCCTGGCCAGAAGATGATGTAATACCCCTAAGACCTCTGTATACATTCGTAATGAAGCACCTGACTTTAATAAAAGTCAGGACTGCTGACCCCGCGTGACTTTTGTGTAATATCTCCGTGTATAAAAACAGACCCTGGAAAAATTAAAAATGGGATCAATTCCTCCAAAGACTGGTCTCCCCATGTCATTCTTTTTCTCACCTTCTGGCTGAATCCCCATCTGGAACGTGGAGGCTCGTCAAGGCCACTAACTATGTCTGGGCTTCTAAGATTTGACTGGGGAGGCCTTAGTGTCTCCTCTCCTTCGGAAGAATGGGAGGATGCCTGCGGCCTACGTAGCTGACGTAAATTCCTTGCCTTGGAATTTTATTAGCTTTCCACGTAAACCAAGTTATTCAGCCTCTTTTCTCTACTGAATTTTCCTACTGAGCTATCCTCATTCTATTACTCTTTATATCTCTAATTAATATTTAATTAAAGCCAGTGTATTCGCTGACGCCATCTCTGCTTCGAATTTCCCTGGATCCACCGGGGCTGGACCCCGGCAACTATAGATTTCTTTAAGAAAATTGGAGATACCTAAGGAACATTTCACGCAAAGAAAGGCACAATAAAGGATAAAAACGGTAAGGATCTAACAGAAGCAGAAGAGATTAAGAAAACGTGGCATAATACACAGCAGAGCTCTACAAAAAAGCTTTTAATGACCCAGATACCCACAATGGTGTGGTCACTCACCTAGAGCCAGACATCCTGGAGTGTGAAGTCAAGTGTGCCTTAGGAAGCATTACTCGAACAAAGCTAGTGGAGGTGATGGAATTCCAGCTGAGTGATTCCAAATCCTCAAAGATGATGTTGTTAAAGTGCTGCACTCATTATGCCAGCAAATTTGAAAAACTCAGCAGTGGCTACAGGACTAAAGGTCAGTTTTCATTCCAATCCCAAAGAAAGGCAATGCCAAAGAATGTTCAAACTACCACACAATTGCACTCATTTCACATGCCAGCAAGATTACGCTCAAAATCCTTCAAGCTAGGCTTCAGCAGTACGTGAACCAAGAAATTCCAGATGTACAAGCTGGATAGAAAAGGCAGAGGAATCAGAGATCAGATTGCCAACATTTGTTGGATCCTAGGAAAAGCAAGAGTTTCAGAAAAACATCTACTTCTGTTTCATTGACTATACTGAAGTCTTTGACTGTGTGGATCACAACAAATTGTGGAATATTGTTAATAAGATGGGAATACAAGATCACATAACCTGCCTCTTGAGAAACCTGTAAGCAGGACAAGAAGCAACAGTTAGAGCTGTACATGGAACAATGGACTGGGTTGAAATTGAAAAGGAGTACGTCAAGGGTGTATATTGTCACCCTGCTTATCTAACTTATATGCAGAGTACATCATGTGAGATGCCAGACTGGATGAATCACAAGCTGGGATCAAGTTTGCTGGGAGAGATATCAACAGCCTCAGATATGCAGATGATACCACCCTTATGGCAGAAAGTGAAGAGGAATTAAAGAACCTCTTGATGAAGACAAAAGAGGAGAGTGAAAAAGCTGGCTTAAAACTCAATTGAAAAAAGGAAAATCATGGTATCTGGTCTTATCACTTCATGGCAAATAGATGGGGAAAATGTGAAAACTCTGATTTCATTTTCTTGGGCTCCAAAATCAATGTGGATGGTGACTGCAGCCAGGAAATTAAAAGAGGTTTGCTCCTTGGAAGAATGCTATGACAAACCTAGACAGTGTGTTAAAAAGCAGAGCCATCACTTTGCAGACAAAGATCTGAATAGTCAAAGCTATGGTTTTTCCAGTAGTCATATATGAATGTGAGATTTGGACCACAAAGAAAGCTGAGCACAGAAGAACTGATGCTTTCGAACTATGGTGTTGGAGAATACTCTTGAGAGTCCCTTAGACTGCAAGGAGATCAAACCAGTCAATCCTAAAGGAAATCAGTCCTGAATATTCATTGGAAGGACTCATACTGAAGCTGAAGCTCCCATACTTTGGCCATGTGATACAAAGAAGTGACTCATTGGAAAAGACCCTGATGCTGGGAAAGATTGAAGGCAGGAGGAGAAGGGGACGACAGAGGATGAGATGGTTGGATGGCATCACTGACTCAATGGACATGAGTTTGAGCAAGCTCCAGGAGTTGGAGATGGACAAGGAAGCCTGGCATGCTGCAGTCCATGGGGTCGCAAATAGTCAGGCATGACTGAGCGACTGAACTTAATATCATATATAATGATAAAATATTGATTGATTTCTCTCTAAGATTGAGAATAAGGCAAATATGCTGTTTCTCATCACTTCTATTCAACATTTTACTGAGGTTCTAACCATGTGGTAAAATAAGGAAAAGAAATAATCCAAATAGATTGGAAAGAAAGAAGTAAAACATCTGCTCAAAGGTCCTCTGGTGATTTTTAAAAATTTATTTTTAATTGAGAGATAATTGCTTTTCAATGTTGTGTTGGTTTTTCCTGTAGAACAATGTGAATCAGCTATGGTAATTTCTTTCTACTTAAGCTTCACCCTCTTGCTTGCTCCAGTCTGGTGCCCTGTGTCACGTTGCTTCAGCCCACTTCTGATTTCCTCAGTAACTGCAGTGGACAGTGCCATGCTAGCGCATACTAACAATATTGTCTTGAGTGTGCTGTGTATCTTTTCACTTTCTGCCACACGTAAATCTGCCTGGCCAAGCACTGCTAAGAAGTGTGGGGATTAACACCCCCAGGGGCAACCTTCGATTAATGGGTATCTGGAGCTTATGGGTAGATACCCTTGCCTCCCTCCCTCCAGGGAGATGATTTTGGGAGACCTTTTGTATGCTTCTCATGTGGTTCTGGACAAGTCAGGCCCATGGTGAGAACCTTGATAACACACCTTATATTAGCTTGCACATTCCCTTTCTCATCCTAGTTTTCTCATTCTTGCTCCCTGGGATTACATCCCAGATAAATTTCTTGCACAAAAGTCCTTGCAGTAGACTCTGTTTTGTGGGAAGGCAGGAAACTCAAGCTAGAACTCTCATTGTGCTCTCCCTCTCAGAGCCTCCTCTTTCCTTATGCAGAACCATCCCTTACGTCAAGACTCAGTTCAAGCTATCCCTTTGTATGTCCAAGATTTAAAGTGAAGCTTTGAAAGATTATTGAAAAGGTATAGCAGATTCTGTCTAGATCAAGGGGCAGGGACTTTTTAGTTTTTCTGCGCACATTTTTATAGAAAGGAAAACTAAGGACCTATGCCAAAATGTCAGAGATGGTTGTCTGAAGATGGAAGCAATGGGCACGTTGAATTTTCTTCTTTCTGTTACACAGTATTTTCTAAAATTTCTGTAACAAATATGTCTTAATTGTACAGTAAGGAAAAAATAATAAAAGTTAACATAAAAATTCAATCAAATGGAATTTTTTAAAAGTAATTTTATTAAGGCATAATTTACATACCATAAATTCACCAAATTTAAGAATACATTTCAAGGATTTTTAGAAAGTTTACCAAGTTGTGCAATTACTACCATATCCAGTTTTAGAACATTTTCTTCTCCCCAGTATGATTTTTCATATCTGTTTACAGTTAATCCCCATTACCCAGTTCAGTTCAGTTCAGTTCAGTCGCTCAGTCGTGTCCGACTCTTTGCGACCCCATGAATCACAGCACGCCAGGCCTCCCTGTCTATCACTAACTCCCGGAGTTCACCCAGACTCACGTCCATTGAGTCAGTGATGCCATCCAGCCATCTCATCCTCTGTCGTCCCCTTCTCCTCCTGCCCCCAATCCCTCCCAGCATCAGAGTCTTTTCCAGTGAGTCAACTCTTCGCATGAGGTGGCCAAAGTACTGGAGTTTCAGCTTTAGCATCATTCCTTCCAAAGAAATCCCAGGGCTGATCTCCTTCAGAATGGACTGGTTGGATCTCCTTGCAGTCCAAGGGACTCTCAAGAGTCTTCTCCAACACCACAGTTCAAAAGCATCAATTCATCGGCGCTCAGCCTTCTTCACAGTCCAACTCTCACATCCGTACATGACCACAGGAAAAACCATAGCCTCGACTAGATGGACTTTGTTGGCAAAGTAATGTCTCTGCTTTTGAATATGCTACCTAGGTTGGTCATAACTTTCCTTCCAAGGAGTAAGCGTCTTTTAATTTCATGGCTGCAGTCACCATCTGCAGTGATTTGGGAGCCCCCCAAAAATAAAGTCTGACACTGTTTCCACTGTTTCCCCATCTATTTCCCATAAAGTGATGGGACCAGATGCCATGATCTTCGTTTTCTGAATGTTGAGCTTTAAACCTACTTTTTCACTCTCCACTTTCACTTTCATCAAGAAGCTTTTTAGTTCCTCTTCACTTTCTGCCATAAGGGTGGTGTCATCTGCATATTTGAGGTTATTGATATTTCTCCCAGCAATCTTGATTCCAGCTTGTGCTTCTTCCAGTCCAGTGTTTCTCATGATGTACTCTGCATAGAAGTTAAATAAGCAGGGTGACAATATACAGCCTTGACGTACTCCTTTTCCTATTTGGAACCAGTCTGTTGTTCCATGTCCAGTTCTAACTGTTGCTTCCTGACCTGCATACAAATTTCTCAGGAGGCAGGTCAGGTGGTCTGGTATTCCCATTTCTTTCAGAATTTTCCACAGTTTCTTGTGATCCACACAGTCTAAAGGCTTTGGTATAGTCAATAAAGCAGAAATAGATGTTTTTCTGGAACTCTTGCTTTTTCCATGATCCAGTGGATATTGGCAATTTGATCTCTGGTTCCTCTGCCTTTTCTAAAACCAGCTTGAACATCAGGAAGTTCACGGTTCGCATATTGCTGAAGCCTGGCTTGGAGAAATTTTGAGCATTACTTTACTAGCGTGTGAGATGAGTGCAATTGTGCGGTAGTTTGAGCATTCTTTGGCATTGCCTTTCTTCAAGAGTGGAATGAAAACTGACCTTTTCCAGTCCTGTGGCCCCTGCTGACTTTTCCAAATTTGCTGGCATATTGAGTGCAGTATTTTCACAGCATCATCTTTCAGGATTTGAAATAGCTCAACTGGAATTCCATCATCTCCACTAGCTTTGTTCATAGTGATGCTTTCTAAGGCCCACTTGACTTCACATTCCAGGATGTCTGGCTCTAGGTCATTGATCACACCATCGTGATTATCTGGGTCATGACGATCTTTTTTGTACAGTTCTTCTGTGTATTCTTGCCATCTCTTAATATTTTCTGCTTCTGTTAGGTCCATACCATTTCTGTCCTTTATTGTGCCCATCTTTGCATGAAATGTTCCCTTGGTATCTCTCATTTTCTCTCATTTTCTTGAAGAGATCTCTAGTCTTTCCCATTCTGTTGTTTTCCTCTATTTCTGTGCATTGATCTCTGAAGAAGGCTTTCTTATCTCTTCTTGCTATTCTTTGGAACTCTGCATTCAGATGCTTATATTTTTCCTTTGCTCCTTTGCTTTTCGCTTCTCTTCTTTTCACAGCTATTTGTAAGGCCTCCCCAGACAGCCATTTTGCTTTTTTGCATTTCTTTTCCACGGGGATGGTCTTGATCCCTGTCTCCTGTACAATGTCACGAACCTCATTCCATAGTTCATCAGGCACTCTATCAGATCTAGGCCCTTAAATCTATTTCTCTCTTCCACTGTATAATCATAAGGGATTTGATTTAGGTCATACCTGAATGGTCTACTGGTTTTCCCTACTTTCTTCAATTTAAGTCTGAATTTGGCAATTTCCACCCCACCTCTAGGCAAACATGATCCTACTTTTCTGTCATGACAGATTTGTCTTTTCTGGACATTGTATATAAATAGAATATCATACAATATGCAATCTTCTGTATTTGACTTTTTTAACGTAATATTTTTAAAGTTCATTCATGCTGTAGTATTTATCTGTATTTTACACTTTTTTATTAGTGTTGATATTTCAATATGGCCCTACCAAATTTTATTTATCTCTTCACTAGTTGGGGGACATTTGGGCTCTTTCCACTTTTTGCCTATTATGAATAATGCTGCTGTGAACATTAATGTATAACTCTTTGTGGAAACATATGTTTTATTTTCTTGAGTAGATATGTAGCAGTGAATTTCTGAGCCATATGAAAAAATTACACTTAACCTTATAAGAAATTGCAAAATTGCTTTCCAAAGTGACTCTACTACTTTATATTTCTGCCAGCAGTGTTTGAGAATTCTTGTTTCTTCAGATTTTTTTGTCAGCACTTGCTATTGTCTTTTTATTTATTTATTTTTTTACTAACTTAAGTATTTTGTTGTCGTTCAGTTGCTCAGTCATATCTGACACTTTGCAACCCCATGGACTGCAGCATGCCAGGCTTCCATTAAATACAGTTAACTTAAAATACTTTATTAGCTTCAACTGGGCATATACCCAAAGAAAACCATAATTCAGAAAGACACATGTACCTCAGTGCTTATTGCAGCACTATTTACAATAGCCAGGACACGTCACTGTAACAACCTAGAGTGTTGTTATTACACGAAACAACCTAAATGTTCATCAACAGAGGAGCAGATAAAGAAGATGAGGTATATATATACAGTGGAATATTAGTTAGACATAAAAAGGAACGAAATAGGGTCATTTGTAGAGACACATAAAGACTGTCACGCAGAGCATAGTAAATCAGAAATAGAACACAAATATCATATATTAATGCATATACGTGAAATATGAAAAAATTGGTATAGATGATCTTATTTACAAAACAGAAATAGAGACACAGACATAGAGAAGAAATAAATGTATGGATACCAAGGAGGAAAGAGGGAGTGAAATAAACTGGGAGACTGGGATTGACATATATACATCACTGATACTATGTATAAAATAGATACCTGATGAGAACCTACTATATAGCATAGGGAACTCTACTCAATGCTCCGTGGGGACTTAAATGGTAAGGAAATCCAAAGAAAAAGGATATATGTTGGCTGACTCACTTTGCTGTACAGTGGAAACTGACATACTGTAAAGCAATTATACGCCAATAAAATTTAAAAACTAAAAAATAAATACTTTTCAGAGCGCCCCAATATATTAATTTTACATGTTCAGTTCAGTTCAGTCGCTCAGTCATGTCCAACTCTTTGCGACCCCATGAATTGCAGCACACCAGGCCTTCCTGTCCATCACCAACTCGTGGAGTTCACTCAAACTCATGTCCCCCGAGTCGGTGATGCCATCCAGCCATATCATCCTCTGTCGTCCCCTTCTCCTCCTGCCCCCAATCCCTCCCAGCATCAGGGTCTTTTCCAATGAGTCAACTCTTCCCATGAGGTGGCCAAAGTATTGGAGTTTCAGCCTCAGCATCAGTCCTTCCAATGAACACCCAGGGCTGATCTCCTTTAGGATGGACTGGTTGGATCTCCTTGCAGTCCAAGGGACTCTCAAGAGTCTTCTCCAACACGACATGTACAGCATAGTAATTAAGCATTTTTACAGATTATACTCTATTAAAAGTTATTATGAGATAATGGCTCTAATTCTCTGTGCTATATAATATGTCCTTGTTTTTTAGCTATTTTATACATAGTGCTTTATATCTCAGCCCTGTACCCCTAATTTGCCCCTCCTTCTTCTGTTGTTTTGATCATAGCCATTCTAGTGGATGTGAAGTGGTATCTTATTGGGTCTTAATTTGCATTTGCCTAATAACTAATACACCTTCCCTGGTGGCTAATAATGTTAGGCATCATTTCATGTGCTTATTAGTCATTTGTATATCTTCTTTGGAGAAATTTCTATTCAAATCTTATGCCCATTAAAAAAATTGGATTGTCTTTTTATTGAATTGAATATTTCCTTGTATTTTCTGGATACAAATTTTTTGCCATACATATGATTTACAAATATTTTCTCTGTGACTTGCTTTTTTACTTTCTTAATGACATCTTTTGAATAAATTTTTTTTGAAAAAATTTAAAATTTGGAATAATAAAGAGTCACAGGACCTTGTAAAGATATTATCTAGAGGTCCCCTGCACCATTCATCCAGTTTAACTCCCAAATTTTGAATTTTGATAAAGTTCAATTTATTAAATTTTTTCTTTTACAGATCCTGCTTCTTGGGTTGTGTCTAAAAAAAACCTTTGCCTAAGTCAAAGTTCTTGACATTTTCTCCTGTTTTATTCTAAAAGTTTTACAACTTCAGTTTTTACATTAAAGTCTCTGATTTTGAATCAATTTCTGAATATAGTGGGAAGGGTCTAGTTCATCTCTTTGTTCATTTTGCATGTGGATATTCAGCTGTTCCAGCATCATTTGTTGAAAACTCTCCTTTTCTATCAAATTGCTTTTGTCAAAAATTAATTGGCCATAAATATAGGGGTTTATTTCTGGACTCTCAAATGTGTTCCATTGATCTATATGTTTACCCGTGTGTCAATACCAACCTATTCTGATTACTGTAGCTCATATTAAATTTTAAGATTAACAAATGAAAGTTATCCAACTTTTTTATTTTTCGAAAAATTTTGGCTATTCCATGCTTTTGGATTTCCTGCTTCCCAGGTGGCTCAGTAGGTAAAGAATATGCCTGCAGTGCAGGAGACACAGGAGACATGGGTTTGATCCCTGAGTTGAGAAAATCTCCTGGAGGAGGACAAGGCAATCCACTCCAGTATTCTTGCCTAGAGACTCCCATGGACAGAGGGTTCTGGGAGGCTAGTCCATAGGGTCACAGTCAGACACAACTGAAGTGACTTAGCACAAAGCACACACATACATTTTAGGCACAGGTTGTCAACTTCTGCAAAAAAACCTGCTGGAATTTTGGTGGCGATTGAGTCGAATCTAATGATCAATTTGGGGGAGAACTGCCATCTTAACAACACTGAGTCTTCCAAACAGTGAATGTGAAGTGTCTCATCTCTCCATTTAGAATGTATTTAATTTTTCTCAGCACTGTTTTGAAATTTTCGATGTTTAAGACTTGTACTTCTTTTGCTAACTTTATTTATATGTTATATTCTTTGTAATATCGTTGTAAATGGAATTGCTTTCTTATTTTTGTATTCAGATTGTTCATTCTCATATATAAAAATACAATTCATTTTTGTATACTAATCTTGTATTCTGTGACCTCGCTGAACTTGTTTATTAATTTTAATAGGGGTTTGTGTAAACACATGGGTATATATTCTAGGATCTTCTACATTTAGAATAATGTTGTCTGCAAATAACATTTCCTTCTTCCTTTCTAATCTGGATATGTTTTATTTCTTTTTCTTGTAATTTTATTGGCTTGAACCTCTAGCATGATGTTAAACAGAAGTTGCAATAGCTGAAATTCTTGCTTTTTTATTTACCATTAAAGTATGATATTAGCATTAGCTTTTCATAGATGCCATTTATCACATTGAAGAGGTTCTCTTCTCTTTCAAGTTTGTTGAGAACTTTTACTATGAACTAGATTTTGTAAGTGCTTTCCCTGCATTTATTCAGATGATTGTGGGTTTTTATCCTTTATCCTATTAATATGGTATATTACTTGATTTTAAAATATTAAACCATCTTTGCATTCCTGGATTGAATGATACTTCACCAGACTGCATAATTCTTTTTATATGTTGCCAGATTCAGGATCAATCTGACTTTTAAAGATATCCTGACTTTGAAAGGAATACAAAAATTAGTCAAGTGAAGTGGTTTCTTTATAAAACCTTTAAGGTTTTAATTACTTATTGAAAACTAGAAAATTCAAGTATCAGTTTTATTCATCATTAGGACCAATAACCCCAAAGTTTCAAAACATTTCTATTGAATATAATCTATTTTCCAGTTAACACTGTACAATGTGTTTTTAAACTATTCATTCTTCTTACACTATACAGATATTTTATTCACCTGGATGAGAGGAAGTCAATTTAATTTTTAAAAAGCTTATTATTAATTTTTCAGTGACATCTTCGAGATCGTTATTCATTTTATCATTATAATTACACGTTCAAACTCATAATCTTTTTGAAAAATAAAAACTCAGACAGCTCAGACAGTTCAAACTATGTCATTTTAATATCTAGTTCCGGTTTTGAACAGTGAACATTACAGATTTATCTCCATTATCATCCTGTTTTTTCAAAATGAGTTTGAAAAGGTCATTCTCTTTTTTACAAGCTAGAAAGTACCCTTTGTACAATGAAGACTCAAATTGTATCTTATCATCATGTCCTGGAACACTTCTTTGAAAGAATATGATGTCACTTTCTTCATTATCAATGTTATCAGGAGGATTCATTTCCTATAAAGAAAAAAATTGCTTAATTTTTTTAGGACATGACCGATTTCAATATGTACAGTTTATTTTGAAATATTGCACAGAACTAAAGAAGTTTATATTCTCAAGAATTAAGAAAAAAAAAAAATCTCTGAATGTAGGAATACTGATCTCCTCTCCCTCTGAATCTCTAATCTTCCATTCTTCTTGACCACTTTGGCTTTCCCCACTATGTCATGCGCATTTAGGCCCAGGCCTCTGTTTTTCCCAATATATCCATCAGATGATTTCCTTCTCTCCTTTTCCATTCAGTGGAGTCCATTATCTGCTCAAGATGAAGTGGAGTTCCAGCCAAGACCACAGCCTTTTCAGGCTAATATCAGTTCCTGTCTTCTTCAACCATTCACAACTGTAGACATTGATGACCTTCAGCCATGAGCCTAGGGTAGCTCCAGTTTGTGAACCAATTGTGGGAGAGACAGGAAGGAGCAGGAACCTCAGCTGCTTCCTTCAGTGGAGACAAGAACTGAAACCGGCTATAAATAGACCTGTTACTTGTTCCAGGTCTTGGTCAGCAACTTTTGGGGCTTCCCTGCCAAGCATTTCATTTCCATAGTAGTCCTGAATTTCTGTCCTGAAAGTAGTCTGTCTCTTGGCTGGCCCCTGCCCTGGGAGGTCAGATGCTGATTCCTATGTCTCAGTGGCAGAATGGAGTTTTCCAAAGAATGGCTAGATCCCTTGAAACTATAACCCTGCTGGTCACTTAACTGACAGTACTGCCTGTGGTTTTCCCATTTAGTGCACCATGCCTACTTTTCAGGATGGACTAGAAAATGTGAGGACCTTTTCAGGTTCTTTCCATGTTAATCCCAGAACCAGTAGACTATTTGAACTTTATTTTCACCCTCTGGTAGCAAAGATCTTCATGATCCTAACCAAGGACTGACAGAGACCTCCAAACCCAAAACAGCATCCCGGTATCCTCCTTAGATGCCTGAAAGGACCTGGATTTTCCCCCAAGACTTCTCAACTGGAATTTATAAATCTTATAAATCTTTATAAATCTAGCTTGATCTTTGTCCCTTATCAACAAGTGTGAATCTAATTTAATGACACTATAAACTAGTTCTCCCATTCTACTATTTGCCAAGCATTATTTTCATCTTCCTGACACTGTCCCCAGTCTCTCAGTAAGTGTCTACTTACACGTGAAAGTGAAGAGTTAGTTGCTCAGTCATGTCCGACTCTTTGTGATCCCATGAACTGTAGCCCACCAGGCTCCTCTGTCCATGGGATTTCCCAGGCAAGAATACTGGAGTGGGTAGCCATTCCCTTCTCCAGGGGATCTTCCCAACCCAGGGATTGAACCTGGGTCTCCTGCATTCCAGGCAGATTCTTGACCATGGGAAGTCCCCACTTACATATAGATCAGGCTTTTCTCAGTTTCTGATTCTGTCTCGCAGCTGAATTAGTTTTTCTCTATCCCAAATGGCTTGAGCTTGGCCATCTCCCTCCTTTCCCTTCTGATTTTGTTGCTAAGTAACAACATGCTGAATCCTCTCCACCCTGCCTGTCCACCTCCAGGCTTCTAAAGACATTACAGTAACTGAGCTTGGAAGGGAATGGCTAAGGGTTTTTTTT
>NW_011495071.1:1207455-1241271 GCF_000754665.1 Bison bison bison
GGGGCTGTATTTGTTACAGATGCACTGATCTTACTTGGATTATATTTTAATGTGGCTTTTCCCTCTGTTCCAAGTTGCTCCTTTGCACGTCTGTGAAGGTCTTACTCTAACTTTCAGTGGGAACTGGGTGATCTTTATTGTAGTTTTTTATTGGCAAATCTCCACTCAGAAAGTCTTCATGACATGAGATTCACTTCTGAAATACTGCCAATATGTGAGCATCCCCTGGCTGCTCTCATTGGGAGGAAAGTTTTCTGAATCAACCCATATCTATAGTTGGTTGTTTATCTAATAATAATGGAAAAAATAGAGAAAAATGATGATGGAGAATAGAGAAAAAAGCAGTGCCCAAAAAGAATTTATATCTGGCTTTGAGATACATCATACCATTGCTTTACAATTGATCCTATTAATTTTGTTCACTTAGATTAATATTAAAAATAATATATATCAACTGAATGTTATGTTGCAAGGTTATAGCAAGACTTAGGCTAAGCAGTAGGAACAAAATGATTAGGGGTTAAAATATTATCATCATAGTTTACACAGTAGAGGGTTTACAGAGGAACTATTAACTTCATTCCTTGTAGCAGGACTTATTCTGGAAAATCACATGCAGTTCTTAAAATAAAATAATTCATAAATTATTCTGTGTTATTGTTAATCTATAGGTTGATTATTCAGAAGACCTGGATTAGGAAACAAGTGTTGAAGACCCTCTTTCCCTATGGCAAACTCTGAAAAACTATGATGTTACTACAGTAGGTTAAAGAGCTTAACAATTTTCAGTAACTATTTCAATGGTTCTCTACTTCTTGCTATTCTTGTCCAGACAAAAGGTTGAACTGGGGATATTCGGGCTTTCTAATTTTGCACATAAATATGACTCAAACAAATTAAGGCTCAGTCTTACCTTAAAGGAAACAATTTTGTTCTCACAGGAGAGAGTAGACATTTTCTTACACTGCACAGAGATGGTTACGGCCAGACCTCTAGTGAGGCTGTCCTTATACATATATATGATAAATATGGTCTGGGGTGCATTATCTGAAACAAACATTAATTAATGAGAACATTAGTTAGAAGAATTTTTGCAAATAAGTATTTAGGGGAGTTAGTCAAAAGATAATCCTTAATAGGCTCATTTCCAATCCCATACTCTGAGATTCAGCCACTTAGCAGGAGACTATATACAGTGATTCATACATTCTTTAAAACATATTTAAGTATGTATTATAATACAAACACAGCAGCTTTTAAAGTGTGTTAGAAATATTCTGAATTTTAAAAGATTGTCTTTAACTTTTAAACACTAAATAGAATATTAGAGCTCTATCTGTTAAGATAAAAATTCAGCATTTTTCAAGAGTGCACCATTCACTTTTCCAACTCTGCCTAAAGGCTCATATTTGAAATTCATACCCTGGAAGGCACAGTAAAGTTACACATTTTCTAAGGCACTCTAAATTTCTGGTGGAAGACAGACTTACTTGAAGTGCTTATATATTTATATTTAATGTTTAGCTTTGAAAATGTTATCAGCAGGTTCAGCTATCACCAGCAGGTATTAAGGATCCATCTCAATGGAGATCACATACAGTTAATGCTATTACAGTGAAGGGATTGATGATCCAAGGATAGGTTCAAACAGCATGACCCCTAGCACTGTCTTTATTGCATCATTTTTTCAGGCCAACTAAAAAATATGGATTCCCTATAAAGTTTCTTGTCAGTGATATTACACCACTATGACTTTTCATGTAAGCTACTGTCTATCACAGAAAATGTAAGCAGTTAAATGGAATAAGAAGAAGTAGCTTGTTATTTCCATATTTACAAATGTATATTAAAAATACCTGAACAGTCAGAATCAGGCATATCCTCAAAGACAGGTTGATTTCCCTGGTTAATGAAGAGAACTTGGTCGTTCAAATTTCGTATGATTGAGAGCTTAGGTTCAAGTTTGCCAAAGTGATCTGATTCCAGGTCTTCTAAAATGCACATGAAATCATATTAAAAATTTTTCTTCCCAAATTTACAAATAGGCATACTACACATTCAAGTTTTTAATAAAAAATCACAATTTTCTGTATTAGAAGCTAAGGTAAAATTGTACAGTGTTTTCAAATGGACTTCCAGGGGCACCTTGATTCATGTTATCACTCAGAACCACTCTATTTTTTACATCTTCAAATATCCTGCTTTGGACCACAATCTCCTATCTTTTTAGTCTCCTTAATACTTTTCTTTCACTTTGTCTAGTTTTCCTGACTCTTGGTTTTCTTCCTGTCTTTCCTTCCTTCTCTATGCAGCCTGGACCTCATGATTCATCATTTATACCCTTTTGACACTGTCTTAAATCCCAAACTCATTTGTCTTTCCACTGCAGAACTCTAAACCTGCTGCTGAATGCACTGCTGGTAACCAGTCATACAAATGTACAAATTGGTGCTATAACGAACCTTCTTTTCTGGTTCAGCATTTCTTCTATAGTCCATAGCTGCAATTTCAAGCCTTCTTTATTCTCCTCAGGATCTCTACACCATCGTCTCTGCTTTCACTTTCAGCAAATGATTTCCTGCTACTTCACTTACAAACTTAACTAAGGCATCACCTCTTATTTCCTCTACCCTTCTCGTCCCAAGGGATATGTGAAAAGGGGGCCTCTTCTGGTATCGAAGGCTAAATTCATCTGTGTGTAACATGTACTTTCAATGAGTCAATCATTCCCTCTCTTCCATCAACCCAGCAATTTTACTTCCTGGATTTTATCCTGAGGAAATAGCAGACAAACGTGTAAATATTTCTCTGTAAGAATGTTTATGGGATGACTTTGTTTTTTAATTTTTTATTTATTTGGCCATGCAGGATCTTCGTCGTGGGAATTCTTAGTTGCAGCATGCGGGATCTAGTTCCCTGACCAGGGATTGAACCCAGGCCCCCTGCACTGGCAGCGTGGAGCTTAGCCACTGGACCACCAGGGAAGTCCCTATGGGATGACTTTAATAATAGAAACAAACTGGACACAACTTAAATGTTCATCAGTCGGGAATTGATTAAATAGATTTTGATATTTCCTTAATATGAATTATCATGAATTTAGTATAATTATAATTTAAAATAATTATTAATTGCCATGGAAAGATGTCTATGTATATTATATTAGAAAAAGAAGTTTAAGTATCGTATTTTATTAATATAGATGTATAAAATATCAAAATAATAGCAATGAATATTTGAGGTTATTTTCATGTTTTAATTTTTCTTAATTTTCTTATCTTCATTGCCTAAGTTATTTATTATAAACAAATTATTTTTATAATCAGAACAACATAAAGCTTTTCATTTTGAGATTTAAAGCACCTCCATCAACAGAATCCCACTCTAAAGCCTGTCTTGTTTTTTTCCTCCTTGTAGTAGCTGAGCTTCTGGTAAGAATTGTAAGTATCATTTCCTTACTTTTCATTCACAATTCTACTCATTGCAAGCTTCTACTCACTGGCTCCATCTTTCCATCAAACTGCTTTCACCAAGATCACCAAACTCCCTGCTGCTAATTATAATAGATGCTTTCTGGCTCTTGATTTTCAAGGCTGCAAAATTCAACACAGTGCCTATTATCTCCATCTTGAAATGCTCTCCTGGGGTTCCGTGGCATTCTCTGTTTTTCTTCTTCCTCTTTGGCTACTCTGCTCTATTCTGTATTAGCTTCTCTTTCTATTGAATCCTTTAAATATAGGTATTCCTCAGAGTTTAGTCCATGACTTTTACTTTCTCATGTTACGCATTTCCTCCAATTTGTCATTGTTACTCTTATAGCTCCAGATAACATTTCTATATGTCTCTCACATCATGTGCAGCCCAAACTTTTTATCCTGAGTTTAGAACCACATGTCCAAAAATCTACTGGACATCTCCACTAGGAAGTCATACAGATAAGATCATCATTCACCATCACTAAATCTATTATCTGTCTTCCTCTTTGCCTCTCAAACCTCTTCACCTTGCTCTTCCTCCTGTTTCCTATTTCACTGACTAGTACAAATTGCCTATGTGAAAAAACATAGGCATCATCTTTTCTTTCTTTCCATCCCTTTCAAAATCCATGTCCTATTGATTTTTCCACGTTTGTTTTTAATCCATTCAGAGCTCTTCAATGGCACTCCACTGTGCCTATCTGAATTCATGTCACCATCATTTCTTAAAGGGACTACAGTAATAGCCTCTTAATTGGCAGCCCCCTTTTATTGTCCACACGGCAATTCTTTACAGAATAGAAGCTGAAGGAATTAAAATTCAATCTTAACTAAAGTTAACATTCAGAGAGATGATCATGTTATCTTTCAATTTTAATGAATGACATGGTCACCTTGAATAAAGTTTATATTTTCCATATTTCCCTTGCTGTTTGTGCCATATGACTAAATTTGAGTCTATGGAATATGAGTGGACTTAATGTTTACAACTTCTAAATAGAGCCTTTCTTTGAAAAGAGTAGACCTGTCTTCCTCTTATTTTGAACACTTTCTTGCTAGCTGGGATATAGATTCGGGAAGTGTGATGAAGATTTTCAAGTATGTAGATGACTTCAACAACTAGGGGATGATGGAAGAGAAAAAGAAAAAGTTTAGATTCCAATATCATCAGGCTGTATCCAGTCATAATAATACTGAACTGCTGCCTACTTGGCTTTATATTCAAAAGAAGTTTTTTTTTTTTTAAATCTTATCCAGTTACTATATTTTGGGATCTCTTTGTTACAGAGAACTAATCTGTATCCTACATCATACATATTGTGCTTAATGAATCCCCAAAACCCAAACATAAGGTTGAGATTCCATATATCAGAATAAGAGAAACTTATGGATCTGCATCCTATTTTTCATTCCTCTCTCATTATTTTCCTACTGCCGCTCTATTCCCATTCTGAATAACTCGAGTCCTTATACATGCCACGCTTTCTTTTGCATCTGATATTTGCATGTGTTCATCTCTCTGCCCAGAATACCTTCTCTTGGCTAACCCCTATTGACTTTTCAATTCTGTTCCTCCTTCAAAATGCCCTCCCAGAATCAACTAGACCAAGTTAGGTGCCCTTCTAGGTGCTCCCATGGCATCCCCGGCCTTTGTAACACTCCACATTCCAATTGCCTTCCTAATGTGCCTGCTTCTCCCATTAGAACTGTGTTTTGCTCACCATTGTATCGGAGTGCTTAACATAGCACCAGAGATACAGATGCCAGTACTTGCTGAATCAAGTAAAAAGGTGTAGAGCAATCTTTCAGAAACATGAGGAGCTATATGACAATAGTATCTCAATAAATCTGGAGAAAGAAACCTGAAGGAATAGCATTTTTCAAAAGTTCCTGTTTTCTATTTTTGGTCTAGTAGGGATCACATTAAGAATGGGGAAAGTGCTATTTTTAAGGAAAAGTATGAGAAACTGGTGACCTTGAATAATTTGGGGGTCTGTTAGAAGATCATAGGCTTTATATGGGTATGAACCTCTCTGAATGCCAGAGGGACAAGGGTTGGGGACATTCACTTCTTAGGAAGATGTACTGACTTAGCCTCACTGGTCTGTCTGCTCTACCCTCCCCCTTCTCCACTACTTCCAGAATTGCCTGCACCCTGGGAGCCTGCCAGGCTTCTTTCCAGACCATTCTGAGGGGGAGGGTTGAAGAAGGAAGATGTTCCTGATTTTAGGCAACAATTCTCATTCTTCAGTACCCTGTTCTTATATACACCAGAGAACCCATGACTTTCTGCTAATCTCAGGATCTGTGTAACAGGCAAGGTCTATTTTGGAGATTCTAATAGCTGAGAATTTCCTAAGCTGGGAGAAACATATTTTGTTGGAAATTCTTTTTTGTATCCCTTATAGTTGTCTTTATTCCGAGGCAGTGCTGTGAGTCCACATTCCTTTGAGGGAATATTAGCTTCTCAAATAGACTGGTATCAGTTTCTATCAGCTGAGAATGGTATTATGGATGTTTACTCAAGTAGCTATTTATTTTGCAAAGAAAGAGAAATAAAGTTATACTTTACCATCATTTTCAGCTAAAGGGGGAAAAAAAAGAAACAAAATATGTTAATTCTATATTTCAACTCAGAATGTCCTCTCACAAACCCTTCTATTACTCTTTTCTGCCCCTCTGTATTTTTTAACCCATGTCTTACTGCTGATGGCCTTTGCTGGCCTCCATAAAAATATATAATCATCCAAAAGCTCCCATAAAATGAAGCTAATTAGACTTGGTATGTTCTCGGGTATGGTAGGTATAAAACCTAAATCTAGGTTTCATAAATTTAAATTTGTAGCTAAAAAGAAATTTTATAAAGTGATAGCTTTTAATCTTAAATTTATTGCTTCGATGGAAAGTCACCAAAGAACTTTCTAAGAAGCTTTCAAGTGAACCCCAACTGCCCAAGGAAGATTAATCATAAGAATCTGTTTCTATTTGTCAAACGTATTTACATAAAATAACTCACAGAACTCTAGATTTAAGATACATATCTCTTATGTAATTTGCCAGTTTTGCTTTGGGAAATTGTATTACCCAAATGTATCCGATTTTGTGGGATTTTCATGACATGTACCTGCAGCCACCTTCTGGGTGGGCTACTATGAACTAAATGTCGGGACAGGTGGCAGGACAAAGTATTGGGACCTTGGACATACTACGATTAATTTCTAGAGGCCCAATATTTTTTTCCAGAGAAGTGTGTATATTACAATGGAATCTGGTAACAAAAAACAAGTGACTTAATAGTTTGCCTATAACATCTTTTCTAGTTGAATTGTTGTTCAGTTGCTCAGTCGTGTCCGACTCTTTGTGATCCCATGGACTGCAGCATACCAGGCTTCCCTGTCCTTCACTATCTCCTGGAGCTTGCTCAAACTCTAGTTGAATACATGTATTTAAACCCTGTATTTGGTTTAAATATGTTTTGAACTTACCTACAAAATAAAGTGTATTGTCAATAAATTTCATTTCCACAAAGCTGATGCAATAATCTACTTGTTCTGCAGCCATCTTTATGCCTAATGAAAGCAAACAGTCATCTGTTAATAGGTAGTGATTATTCCTTTTACACAAAAGGAATCTTTTACCACTTACTGCCTTGTTCTACCTCCAATTTCAGAAGTCCAGCATGCTGATGAACACTCTGGACATTTAATAAATGCCAGGAGTCTTCAGTTTATGAATGCATGTGTTCAAATGTTCTCTTGCAAACCATTAGATATTTGAAATCTAGATAATGGAAGTATATTCTCATTAAACAGTGTTTTAAAGGAGGATAAGTAGTCCATTATTGAACTGATTTACTATTCCAGTATTTTGTTGGAAATATACATATATTATCGGTATAAACATAGGATGCCAGAAACATCTAATCCTGTCCTTTAACTAGGGATTGGTTCCATCTCTGCCTTACAACCAATGGGATTCTGTGAGTGAAAGACTGAAGACTGTGACTTCACTGTCAAAGTGCTAAAGGTGAGGCAATGCTAAAAATGGTGTTTCTGCCTGGGAGTGGGGGTGAGGTAGAAGGAGGTTGAAGGCTCTGCATCTGATGGCTCCCTCTCTGAGCCAGAGGAGCTTTTGATCTGGAGTCTGGACTGGACTATGTTATGCTTTTAGCACAAGTAATACATAAATACAATCTTTCTGTTAAAAAAAAATCAAATAATACAGAATTTGAAAATGCCAAGAATTTTTTTTCTCTTTTCCTCTGTTCCACCCCACCCAACCTCACTCCAAAATGCTGTATATCCTTTCAGATCTTTGTTTATGGAGCAAGGGTTCTAAGTCTGGGAAATCTGTGAACTTGGATGGGGGAAAAAAACCACACAAATATTTTCACCAACTTCTAACTGAAATTTAATGGTTCCTTCCATTATGCTGCAGGAAACAAATCACAGTATTATTCACAGTATCTGTGACTACCATTAATAGACATACATATTTTTACTGTATTATAATTGTTGCAGAGATCTTGAAATATGGCTCATTACTACTTTGAAACATATGGAAGTTATTATTTTCAACGTGACATCTTGTTATTTAATGTGTTAATAAAGATTCACATATAAACCTATTAAAATTTGTTAAATTTTTTTGGTAACTCTTTAACTATGAAGGATTTCCTTTCTAACCCTAAGTATTTAATTTTATGCATATAAAAACATGATTCTTAAAAGGGCTCCACAGACTCGCCAGACTGGCCATGGGACGGTCCATGTCACAGAAATGATTAAGAAATTCTACTCTAGACTTCAGAGGTCCATAGCTCCCTGAGGACAGTTATGGTTGGTCCTCCAAGGAAGACGGTTAGGACAAAGTTGTCAATTATACACCTATACTTAGAGGTGACTCAAATTTTTTCTAGCACAGTTTGCTAGAGGCCAAACATGTATAGAAGAAGGAGGAAATTAAAACCCAGTTGAAAACACTTAATTCATATTGCTGCTGCTGCTGCTGCTGCTAAGTCGCTTCAGTTGTGTCCGACTCTGTGCAACCCTGTAGATGGCAGCCCACCAGGCTCCTCCGTCCCTGGGATTCTCCAGGCAAGAACACTGGAGTGGGTTGCCATTTCCTTCTCCAATGCATAACTCATATTAAGCTAATATAAACTAATTGTTATCTGGTGCCTACTTTTGTTACTTTTTATTATGGAAAATTTATACATATTGTGAAATGATTACCACAGTAAATCTAGTAACAATCTGTTACTGTACAGTAGCAAATTTTTTTTCTTATGATAAGAATTTCTAGGATAATTTATTAGTAACTTTCAAATTGGTAATAAAATATTATTGACTATAGTGCATACGCTGTACTTTACATCCTATAACTTATTTATAACTTGAAGTTTGCACCTCTTGATCCCCTTCATTCATTTTGCCTGTCCCTTCCCCCTCCCCTCTGTCGACCACTAATCTGTTCTCTATGAGCTTTATTTTGTTTCATTTGTTCTTTTTTTTTTTTATTTCACATATAAGTGAAATTATAGTATTTATCTCTCTGTTGGATTTATTTCACTGCTAAGTGAAATAAATGAGTGTTATGTTATAACACTATCAAGGTCCATTCATGTTGTTGCAAGATTTCATTATTTTAATGACTAGTATTCCATTATATACACCACATCTTCTTTATCCATTCATCCATTGATGGATACTTATGTTGTTTCCTGTTCAGTTCAGTTCAGTTGCTCAGTCATATCCGACACTTTGAGACCCCATGGAGCACACCAGTCTTCCTTGTCCATCACTAACTCCTGGAGCTTGCTCAAACTCATGCCCATTGAGTCGGTGATGCCATCGAACCATCTCATCCTCTGTCATCCCCTTCTCCTCTGGCCTTCAATGTTTCCTAGCATCAGGGTCTTTTCCAATGAGTCAGTTCTTCACATCAGGTGGCCAAAGTATTGGAGCTTCAGCTTCAGCTTCAGGATTGGTCCTTCCAATGAATATTCAGGACTGATTTCCTTTAGGATTGACTGGTTGGATCTCCTTGCAGTCCAAGGGACTTTCAAGAGTCTTCTCCAACACCACAGTTCAAAAGCATCCATTCTTCGGCACTCAGCTTTCTCTATGGTCCAACTCTCACATCCATACATGACTACTGGAAAAACCATAGCTTTGACTAGACGGACCTTCATTGGAAAAGTAACATCTCTGTCTTTTAATATGCTGTCTAGGTTGGTCATAGCTTTTCTTCCAAGGAGCAAGTGTCTTTGAACTTCATGGCTGCAGTCATCATCTGGAGAGATTTTGGAGCCCCCCCCCAGATAAAGTCCTCACTCTTTCCATTGTTTCCCCAAATACTTGCCACAAAGTGATGGGACTGGATGCCATGATCTTTGTTTTCTGAATGTTGAGTTTTAAGCCAGATTTTTCATTCCCCTCTTTCACTTTCATCAAGAGGCTCTATTGTTCCTCTTCACTTTCTGCCATAATGGTGGTGTCATCTGCATATCTGAGGTTATTGATATTTCTCCCGGCAATCTTGATTCCAGCTTGTGCTTCATCCAGCTTTGCATTTCGCATGGTGCACTCTGCATATAAGTTAAATAAGCAGGGTGACAATATACAGCCTTGATGTACTCCTTCCCCAGTTTGGAAACAGTTCATTGTTCTAAGTCCGGTTCAAACAGTTGCTTCCTGACCAGCTTACGGATTTCTCAGTAGGCAGGTAAGGTGGTCTGGTATTCCCATCTCTTTCAGAATTTTCCACAGTTTGTTGTGATCCACACAGTCAATGGCTTTAGCATAGTCAGTGAAGCAGAAGTAAATTTTTCTCTGAAATTCTTTTGCTTTGTCTATGATCCAGTGGATGCTGGCAGTTTGATCTCTGTTTCCTCTGCCTTTTCTAAATCCAGCTTGGACATTTCTGGAAGTTCCTGGTTCATGTACTGTTGAAGCCTGGCTTGGAGAATTTTGAGCTTTACTTGGCTAGCATGTGAGATGAGTCCAATTGTGTGGTAGTTTGAACATTCTTTGGCATTGCCTTTCTTTGGGATTGGAATGAAAACTGACCTTTTCCAGTCCTGTGGCCACTGCTGAGTTTTCCAAATTTGCTGGCATATTGAGTGTAGCACTTTAGCAGCATTATCTTTTAGGATTTTCCATATCTTGCCTATTATGAATAATCCTGCAAGAAACATAGTTTTGAATATATCTCTTTGAATTAGTGTTTTTGTTTTCATCAGATACTCAGAAGTAGAATTGCTAGTTAGAATAAAATAACTAGCAAACAAAATAAAAATATGATAATTCTATTTTTTTTTTTGTTTTTCATAGTGTCTGCAGAAATTTACATTTCCACCAGGAATGCATAGAGTTTCTTTTTCCACACATTTTTGCCAACACTTGCTATTTCTTATTCTTTTGATAATTTTGAAAGATATATAGATGATAAGTCATCTTTCTGATGATTAGTGATACTGAGCATCTTTTTATGTATCTGTTGGCCATTTGTATGTTTTGTTTGGAAAAATGTCTATTCAGATCCTCTGGCCATTTTTAAAGTCAGGTTTTTGTTGTTGTTTTTGCTGTTATTGGGTTGTACGAGTTCTTTATACACTTTGACTACTATTAATCCCTTATTGGATATGATTTGCAAATATGTTCTCCCTTTCAAATGTTGCCTTTTACTTTTGTTGATAGTTTTCTCCACTGTGCAGAAGGTTTTTTTTGTTTGACATAGTCTCATTAATTTGGAGTCAGAGCCTATATATATGTATTGCTGGACTGATGTCAAGGAGATGTCTGCTTATGTGTTTTTCTAGGAGTTTCATGGTTTCTGGTCTTACATTTAAGTCTTTAATCCACTTTGAGTTAATCTTTCTGTAGAGTGTAAAACAGTGGGCCAGTTTTTGAACATGGTACCGGTTTTCCCAATACAATTTGAAGAGACTGTCGTTTTCCATTGTATATTCTTGCCTGCTTTTTCATAGATTACCTGGTCATACATGTGTGGGTTTATTTCAGGGCTCTCTGTCTTGTTCCATTGATCTATGTGCCTGTTTTGTGTGTGTGTGTGTGTGTGCGCGCGCGTGCGCTAATATCATACTGTTTTGATTACTATAGCTTGCAATGTATTAAAAGTTTGAAATCAGGAGTATAATGCCTCCAGCTTTGTTCTTCTTTCTCAAGATTGCTTCAGTTATTCAAAATCTTTTGTGGTTCCATACAAATTTTAGGATGTATTGTTCTATTTCTGTGAAAAATGCCATTGAAGTTTTAATAGGGATTGCATTGAATCTGTATATTGCTTTGGCTAATACAGACATTTAAATTATATTAATTCTTCCAATTCATGAGCATGGAATATCTTTCCATTTATTTGGATCTCCTTCATTTCTTTCATCAGTGTCATATAGTTTTCGGCATTATAGGTCTTTTCCTCTTTGACTAAGTTTATTCCTAGGTATTTTTTTTTTTTGACGTAAATGGGATTGTTTTTAAATGGGATTGTTTTCTTAATTTCTCTTTCTTGTTCTTTGTTGTTAGTGTATAACAAAACAACATTTGTATACTGATTTTGTACTCTGCAATTTTACTGTATTCATTTATTAGTTCTAAATTTTTTTGTGGAGTCTTAGGGTTTTCTATGTATAAAATCATGCTTTCTGCAAATAGTGACAGTTCTACTTCTTCCTTTCCAACTTGGACATCTTTCATTTCTTTTTCATGATGAATTACCCTAGCTAGGAGGGCCCATACTGTGTTGAATAAAACTGGCAATAGTGGGTATACATATCTTGTTCCTGATCTTAAATAAAAATTTTTCAGCTTTTTGCTGTTGAGTACGATGTTAGCTGTGGGCTTGTTAAATATGGCCTTTATTATGTTGAGGTGAGATCTCTCTATACTCACTTTGTTGAGGATTTTTGTGTGTGTGTGTGAAAGGGTATTGAATTTTGTTAAATACTTTACTGCATTTATTGAGATGATCATAAAGATTTTTATCCTTTATTTTGTTAATCTAGTGTATCACATTGATTTGTGGACCTGAACAATCCTTGCATCCCTGGAATAAATCCCACTTGATAATGGCATATGATCCTATTAATGTATTGTTGAATTTGGTTTGTTAATATTTTGTTGAGAATTTTTGCATCTATACCCATGAAGGATATTAGTCCATAATTTTTTTCTGGTCTGGTTTTGGTATCAAGGTAATGGTAGCCTTATAAAATGAGTTTGGAAGCACTCACTTCTCTTTAGTTTTTTGGAACACTTTCAAAAGGATTGATATCAATCTTCTTTGAATGTTTGGTAGAATTCATTAGTGAACATTTCTGTCCTAGACTTTTGTTTGCTGGGAGTTTTTTGATAGTTGATTCAGTCCAGTCTTCGAAAACTGAGTATTTCTAGAAATTATCCATTTCTTCTAGCTTGTCTGGTTAGTTGCTGCATAATTGTTTACATAAGTGTTTTACGATCTTTTGTATTTCTTCATATCAGTTGTAATTTCTGCTCCTTCATTTATGATCTTGTTTCAGTTCTTTGTCTTTTTTTTCTTGTCTCCTTAAGGTTTGTCAATTTTGTTTATCTTTTCAAAGAACCAGATCCTGGTTTCGTTGATCTTTTCTGTTATCTTTTGGGCTTCCCAGGCACCACAGTGGTGAAGAACCAGCCTGCCAGTGCGAGAGATGCAGGAGACACAGGTTCCATCGATCCCTAGGTCAGAAAGATCCTCTGGAGAAGGAAATGGCAACCCACTCCAGTACTCTTGCCTGGAAAATTCCATGGACAGAGGAGCCTGGTGGGCTACAGTCCATGGGGTTGCAAAGAGTAGGACATGACTGAGCGCACATGCATGCACTTTGTCTTTTTAGTTTGTATTTCACTTGCTTCTGCTCTGATTTTTATTATTTCATTCCTTCTGCTGACTTTGGGCTTAATTTGTTCTTTTTTAAGTTCCTTAATTGTAAAGTAGGATCATTTATTTGAGATTTTTCTTGTATCTTAAAGTAGGCCTGTATCACTATAAACTTCCCTCTTAGAACTCCTTTGGCTGTATCTCATAAGCTTTGGCATGTTAATTTTCCATTTTCACTTCTCTCAAGGTAATTTTTAAATTTCTCTTTTGATTTGTTCATTGACCCTTTGGTTTTTCATAGAGTGTTTTTTAACCTCCATGTATTTGTGAGTTTTCCATTTTTTTAATAGATGATTTCTATTTTCAAACCACTGTGATGAGAAAAGATGCTTGACATGATTTTGATCTTAAATTCATGAAACTTCTTTTGTGGCCTAAAATACGATCTATAGTGGAGAATGTTCCACACGCACTTGGGTGCACTTAAGAAGGTGTATTCTGTTGTTTTTAGCCAGAATGTTCTCTATATATCCATTAAGTTTGAAATGAGTCTTGTAGGAAGCATATAGATGGTTCTTATATTTTTATCCATTCAGCTACTCTCTGTCTTTTGATTAGAGAATTTAGTCCCCTTACTTTTTAAAAAATTTATTTAATTGGAGGATAAATACTTTACAATACTGTGATGGCTTTTGCCATACATCAACATTAATCGATCATGGATATACCTGTGTACCCCCATCCTGAACTGCCTTCCCACCTCCCTCCCCACCCTATCCCTCTGGGTTGTCCCAGAGCACTGGCTTTGGGTGCCCTGCTTCATGCATCAAACTTGCACTGGTCATCTATTTTACACATGGTAATTACATGTTTCAATGCTATTCTCTCAAATTATCCCACCTAGTCCCCTTACTTTTAAGATAATTATTGATCGGTATGTACTTATTGCCAATTTGTTAATAGTTTTCTGCCTGTCTGCCTGTTTTATCATTCCTTTTTGTTTCGTCATTTGATTTCTTCTCTGTTGTTTGATGACTTTCTATAGTGTTATGCTTAGATCCCTTCCTCATTTTTTTGTATGTATCTACTATAGATTTTTGCCTGGTGGTTACCACGAGAGTGATATCTAAACAGCTTATATAAAAATACATATTTTAAGTTTATAAGAAGTTTGAATGTATTATAAAACTCTACATTTTCATTTCTACCCCAAACATTTTATGTTTTGATGTCACACTTTAAATTTTTCACTTTCTATATCCCTTAATTAGTTATTTTGTAGTTTTAAAAATTACTTTTGTTTTTTAATCTTTATACTAACTTTGTAAGTGATTAATCCACTAATTTTATTATATGTTTACCTCTATAATGAGATTTTTACTTTCATCTGTTTCTTGTTCCTAATTAGTGCACTTTCTTTTCGGCTTAAGAAAGTCCTTTTAACATTTTTTGTAAGACTGGTTTAGTGGAGATGAACCCCTTTAGCTTTTGTTTGTTTGAAAAGCTATTTATTTTTTTCCAGTTTTGAATGATAAGACTTTCCAGGTAGAGTATTCTTGTTTGGAAGTTTCTTCCTTTCACCAATTTGAATATATCATGTTACTCTTTTCTGGCCTGCAAACTTTCTTCTGAGAAATCTGCTGATGTTCTTATGGGGCTTCTTTTGTATGTAATAAATTGCTTTTCCTTTTGTTGTTTTCAAGATTCTCTCTTTAACTTTTGATATTTCAATTATAATGTGTCTTGGTGTCTTTGGATTTTTATTTTTTTGAAACTCCCTGGATTTCCTGGATCTGGGCGTCTGTTTCATTCCCCAGGTAAGGGAAGTTTTCAGCTATTATTTTTTCAAATAAGTTTTCTGCTCCCCTTTCTCTCTCTTCTCCTTTTGAGAACCCAGTAATGTGAATGCAATTTGGCTTGATGTTTGTCCCACTGGTTCCTTAACTTCACTTTTTAAAATTTGTTTTCTATTTTGCTGCTCTGTTTGAGTTCCACTGCCCTGTATTCTAGATGACTGATTCTTTCTTTGCTTCATCTAGTCTGGTGTTGAGTCCCTCCAGTGTATTTTTCAGTTTAGTTGTTGTCTTCTTCAGTCGGTGACTTCTGTTTGGTACTTTCGTCTATATTCTGTTTGTTGAGGTTCTTACTGAGTTCATCCATTCTTCTCCTGAGTTTGATGAGTATCTTTATGACCATTACTTTAAAATCTTTATCAGGTAAATTACTTATCTCCATTTCATTAAGATTTTCTTCTGGGGTTTTATCATATCCATTCCTTTGGAACATATTCTTCTCATTCCTCATTTTGCTTGACTTTCTGTATTTGTTTTTATATATTAGGCAAAATAGTTCTCTCTCCTAGCCTTAAAGGCATGACCTTGTGTAAAGATGAACCTTATTGTTTAACCTTGCCTTAGTTCTCAGCGGTCACTCAACCTATGTGGTTGTATATGCCGCCTGATTTATTCTTGATAGGTCCCAAGTGTTGAGGGACCTGTGAGTATTTCAGAGTGAGAGACCTCAGTTATCACCTAGCTTCAGGCTGATTAGAAGCCAGACTCCCAGGCAGCAGTTTTTAAGGTATGTAAATATATATTGCCCTGTGGGACTACAATGATAAATTCTGCTAGCCTCCAGAGCTGGCCATCTGAAGGTGTCCTTTTGACTACAGTTGGCAAAAACCAGGGCTATCGTGTGTGTGAGATCCTTTCTCGTAGGTGCCAGTGAACTGCAGCAAAGCCAAAGATGAGTGCAGAGATGGTTCCTCCATGGCTTTTAGATGAGATAAACGTGAAGTGTGCTCCTCAGCCTGAAGCTCCAGGACAAGTCGTTAGTCCCTTTTCACAGGGACACTGGAGGTATATTTCAGTCTGCTGTCTGTGCAGCACCCTGAGGGTGGTAGTCTTCTGAGAACTCCCCGTTTGATTGTCTCAGATTCATGGGACCTAGAAATGCCTTCCCTCCAGCCACCAAAATTAAGAGGCCTAGGAGCATTCCCCAGTGTGGGCTGTGTACACCTGCTGGGCCCTGGCAGGGCCAGGAGAGAAATATGGGGGTGCAGTGTGCCCAGTGGTATTAGCACATTATAGGGAGAGTGCCAAGATGGCACTCGTCTGTGCCAGTGCTAGCAAGATAGAAGGAAATTGTCAAAACAGCACGTGCCAGTGTCTTCATCCAGGTCGAGAGAGTACTAACAAGCTCCTGCACCTTCCTCAGATGCTTTAAGATTAGCAAATAACTCTTCCTTCACATTTGGTCTGGGTGCTTTTCAAACTGCTACTTTTATGATGGGTCCTATAGTAAATAAATCTGCACACAAGCCCTTTAAGAGCAGAATCTGTTTCCTATAGCCCCGTGGTTCTCCTGGATATAAACTCTACTGATTTTCAAAGCCAGATGTATTGGGGGCTTATCTTTTTGGTGTAGTTCTCAAGGGCTGGGGGGCCCGATGTGGGGCACTGACTTCTTGCTCCTCAGGGAATAGCTCTGCTTTGTTATCAGTCTCTGTCGTGGGTTGCTGCACCAAAGTGGGGTTCTTGGTGAAACCATGTTTCTCCATCTCCTACCCATCTGGATGTGGCTCTATTATCCTTTCTTGTGGAGGAGATTTCAGCTAGTTTTTAGGTCTTTTTCAGAGGGAATGGTTTATATGTAACTGTAGATCTGTTGTCTGTGGCAGGAGGTGAGTTCAAGATCTTGTGAGGCCACCATCTTGAACTGACTGTCCATTTGGTGGCTATTTAACAGTTTTATCTAGATTCAGTTCATATATAATATATAAGCATACATATATGCATATATACACATATGTATGCTTTTTATTTTACATTTATTTTATTTTTTAGAGACCCACATGATTCTCCATAAACATTGTTTAAATTAAAAAAACGACAGGAATTGAGAGAGTATCACTGAAATATACGCATTACCACATGTAAAACAGATAGTGGGAAGCTGCTGTATAACACAAGGAGCTTAGCCTGGTCTCTGTGATGACCTAGAGTGGTGGGGTGGGAGTAGGCAGAAGGGAGGCTCAAGAGGGAGGGGATATACATATATATAAATATACTTATGGCTAATTCATGTTGCTGTATAGCAGAAAGCAACACAACATTGTAAAGTAATTATCCTCCAATTAAAGAAAAAAACAAGAGAAAGAATGAGCTTTTGGAATATCTAAGTGCTTTGATGAAAGGTATCAAGGCAAAGCAGGGGTGGGGATATTGAAAATAACTGGCTTGAGATTTCCAAAGAAAATTATATCTTCTAGACAATTTCATAAAAATATGGCCTCAAATATTTTAACATGGTTTGTAAATATATCCTTTATTATTTTTTCCCCTGTTAGAATGTAAATTCCTTAAGAGTAGGAATATCATCAGCTTCAGTTTTGTGAACCTGGTGCGTAGCAGACATCTGATAAATGCTTGCTGAATGAATGAATAAATATCTAAAATTATAATAAAAATAATGCCACAATAACCTGTTTGTCTCAAGAGTTTCTGAGATGTTTAAAGAATAGCCTCACTTACAATATGCCAACGTGAAAGCAGATGTTTTTACCAGGTAGAAGAGACACTTCTATGTGGCAATAGAGTTAGCAGTTCACAACTCACTTGGCCTACCAGCTTTGAAACTATCATTCTAAACAAACTATTTAATTTGGAGTTCACACATTTCATTTTGCCTATAAAGTGAGATTATTATTTTTATTTTAAATTAGTTTGATTCTACCTAGTTCAATTCAAATAAACGCAATTTGCAATGTAGTTAAGTTTGCCAAAAGCTTGAAAAGGAGAATAGACTAAAGAACTTGAACTTTTTTTTCTGAAAGTACTGACTTATTTTCAGTAGAAGAAAGACATGGTGAAATTTATGTTTCAAAGGGCTCTCTCTGGCACCAGTATAGAAAATAGATTTGATGAGATATTAATAAATTTGGACAGAGGCCAGAAAACAGCTGTAGAAACAGTTTGAACAAGTTAAGAGTTGATGAGGCTACAAACTAAGGCAGTGGCTGCAGGCATGATTCAAGAGAGATTAAACAGCATTTTTTAGCTGATTAGTTGCAGCTCAAATGGAAAAAGGAGGAACTGAGGATGACTTCAAAGTTTCTGGGCAAACTGTTGAGTGATTACCTCATTAAGAAAACAGAATGAAAGACAGGCTTGAGTAGAAAATTATTAAATCAGTTTTGCAAATCTAAGAGATAAGTATCACAGAAGTCAAAAAACAAAGGAACTTCAACAAGAAGCAGCTGCTTGGAGTCAGAAGCTGCAGAGTCCATAATTTAGATACAAGCTTAAATTTGTTCATCGAATTTGGCAATTAGAAATTTTTGATATCAGTAGAACAGTTTAGGGAAAGTGGAGGAAGGGAAGGCAAGTGGACAAAGATCTAGAACAGAATGGGATGAAAAAAAAGTAGAGACATTGAATATAAACTGTTCTTTTAGGAAGTTTAACCATAAAGAGAGAGGGTGGCAGTTACTGGGGGATATATAACTCGCGAATTACAATTTCTGGCTCCAGATCCACAGTCCCAACTGTAGGATGTACTAATGAATTACCTTCTCAAGTATGTCCAAATAACCTGTCCCGAACTGAAACCTGGGCTTCCCAGGTGGCAGAGTGGTAAAGAATCTGCCCACCAATCAGGAGACACAGAGATGCGGGTTTAATCCCTGGGTTGAAGATTCCCTGGAGTTGGAAATGCAACCTGCTCTAATATTCTTGCCTGGAAAATTCCACAGACAGAGGAGCCTGGGAGGAGTCCATAAGTTTGCAAAGAGTTAGACACGAACGACCTACCCAAGGAAACTGAAACCTGGGAGTTCTTCTCAATTCCTTTGTTTAAACTTCTCCTGTCTCAAAAATACCATAGATTATAACTCAGAAATGTGCCTAGAATTTGGTGTCTCCTCTCCATCTCCACCAGCACTATTTTAAATCTAGCCTTTGTCATTTCTCATATCTTCTATTTAAATTTCCTCTCCTTGCTTTTCTTCCTTTCAGACTCTCCCTCACTCCACTGTCCAGCCAGTTATTTCCCATCAGGCCAAAATTTCCCCTCCCTTTTTTGCCTGCCAAACCCTTCTTCACTGTTTATCCTTTAAGTCACAGCTCAAACATTTCCTCCAGGAAAACTGACTCCTCCACACTTAGCTAATCCTTCTCTTATCATGGCCAAAACGCCCTCCCTGTGTTCATGCTTCTAAACTGGTTCTTATTACCCTGAATTAAGATTACTTTGATTACAAATAGGTCTGCCCATCTTCAATCTGAGTTTATTTAAGACAATGAGATGCCTTTTGGGTTTTGAATCTTCAACACCTGGAAAGAGTTTATCACACAGTAGGAGCTCAAAAAATGTTAAATAAATGTTTGCTATGATAAACGTTGTTGCCATGACAACACTGTGTAAAGAGACTGGTAGAAATTTTTTTTCTATCTTAAAACTTTAACTCTGGGACTTCCCTGGTGGTCCAGTGGTTAAGAATCCACCTTGCAATGCAGGGGACATGGGTTTGATCCCTGGTCAGGGAACTAAGATCCCACAGACTGCATAGCAACAAAATCCACGAGCCACAATTGTTGATCCCATGCTTCAGAGTCCGAAGAAACTAAGACCTGACACAGCCAAAAAAAAGTAAAACAAAAAAACTTAAACTCCATCCGAAAGCCACTAAGAAAAGGAAAGAATAGGGAGGTCTGAAGACAGATTTTTAAAAATAGAATTTCTCAAATATTCTTCTTCTTTTTTTCTCTAGTATTAATAGTTTTACTTTCTCTTTTATTTCATGCAAGTGTTTTTTTTGAATTCTTTATTTTCTTAGCACTTTTTTTTTTGTTAGATCTTAAAACATCTAGATTACAAGTATTCTTCTTCCTCTCCCACTGCCCTCAATTTTCCTCTTTTCCTTTCTCATCCATGTTCCTTTGCTTTCTTTAATCTATAAAAATTATAAGTCGCATCAGATAAAAATGCTTTGAATATTTCAGGCTAAGATTCCGAGATTATTAACTTTTTCTTTTTAAAGAGTTATAAACTACTCCAGACAGATCCTTCCAGGAATATGCAGGGATAATTGATTCTTTGCATCAATAAAAAGTTTTAGTTATACAAGCCTTGGAAACTAGCCAGAGGCTAGTGAATGGTAGAAAATCATTCATCTATCATAAATGGTGATTAAACCACATATGTTCCAATCTTTTCTGGGGTAAATCATTTAATTCTGAGGGCCTCAGTTTCCTCATTTGGACAAGAGAGTGTTTAATGGTCAATATTTGAGTTTTGTTTTTTTTTTCTCCCAGCTCCAGCAGTCTATAATTCTAGATTCTAGTTAAGGTAGCAGAGAAAGAGCCATTAATATGTGGCAAACACCCTAGTAACCACTTCCTCATAATTCAAAAACAATACGTACCAATGGAATATTTATTATATAACCAGCTTTATTAAGCCAATGGGAATTTAAAAACATACTATCAGATTAAAAGTCAAAATGTCTTGAAATTGAAAAGTAATAATGATTATGTTTACCTTTGCTGTGGAATTCCAATTCTGTGGAATAGGTACGGGATGCAATGAGAAAGCATGTTACCTAACTAATTCCCTAAAATCAGGTAGTTGATCACCTCGACAGCAACAAGGTCAAAATAGAACTCTTCAGTTCTATAAGTCATTTTGTCCTTCAAGATTTTGCCATCTTAATGAAGGTAAGTATGTGGGCATGGTAGAGGTGGGGAGTGGAAGAAGACTCAGGTAAAAATTTAGGTAAATATTAAATGATAAAAGGTATACAGTATACAATCAACTGTTAAATACAGACTCATAGCAAGAAGCCAAAATAGAACTGCTGGATTGACCTTGTGTGAAAAGGAGAATTGAATTTAATCCTGATTGTTTGATTGAAGAGATGGAGTACAAGGAAGAGCATTTAGGTGATAATTAACACCATACTGTGGTAAGAGGTGGACTGAATGGAGATATTTTTTTGACTGTAGTGGAACAACTCTGCTGTCCTTCAGTGAACACAAGGTAGGGTGGGTTAGACTATAGAGGGCTTGGAAAAATCACATAGAACATATTTAACCTCATAGGCAATAGGAAAGCAGATTACTGAGCTGGCAATGACACGACGAAAAAGACTAGAGACAGGCTGTGAAACTATGATAAGAATTCATGAATGAATTAATATAAGAATTCATAATATTTACATAGGGATATTATGGACAAGCCAGATTTAAAAAGATATTTTGAAGGAAGATTTAATAGAATTTGAGATAGCTATTCTATTATATCTTCCTTCAAAATATCTTTTTAAATCTGGCTTGTCCTTAATATCGAGTTGGACTGTGAAGAAAGCTGAGCACCGAAGAATTGATGCTTTTGAACTACGGTGTTGGAGAAGACTCTTGAGAGTCCCTTGGACTGCAAGGAGATCCAACCAGTCCATCCTAAAGGAGATCAGTCCTGGGTGTTCCTTTTGGAAGGAATGATGCTAAAGCTGAAACTCCAGTACTTTGGCCACCTCATGCGAAGAGTTGACTCATTGGAAAAGACTCTGATGCTGGGAGGGATTGGGGGCAGGAGGAGAAGGGGATGACAGAGGATAAGATGGCTGGATGGCATCACCGACTCAATGGACATGAGTTTGAGTGAACTCTGGGAGTTGGTGATGGACAGGAAGGCCTGGCGTGCTGCAATTCATGGGGCTGCAAAGAGTTGGACACCACTGAGCAACTGAACTGAACTGACTGAGATAGCTACATGTAGGCATGGGCTTTGGAGAAGGCAATGGCACCCCACTCCAGTACTCTTGCCTGGAAAATCCCATGGGCTGAGGAGCCTGGTAGGCTGCAGTCCATGGGGTCGCTAAGAGTCAGACACGACTGAGCGACTTCACTTTCACTTCTTCACTTTCATGCATTGGAGAAGGAAATAGCAACCCACTCCAGTGTTATTGCCTGGAGAATCCCAGGGGCAGGACAGCCTGGTGGGCTGATGTCTATGGGGTCACACAGAGTTGGACACAACTGAAGTGACTTAGCAGCAGCAGCAGCAGCAGCAGGCATGGGCTTCCTGGTAGCTCAGATGGTAGAGAATCTGCCTGCAATTTAGGAGACCAGGGTTCGATCCTGGGGTTGAGAAGATACCCTGGAGAAGAGAATGGCAACCCACTCCAGTATTCTTGCCTGGAGAATTCCAAGGACAGAGGAGTTTGGTGGGCTACAGTCTATGGGGTTGCAAAGAGTCAGACACAACTGAGCAACTAACACACATACACAGATGGCATAAAGAAGAATTTAAGTGTCCTGTTTTTGTTATTCATACTTCCAAATGAAGATATTACTCAGCCCTTTCCTTGCTGTGAAATAAAATTCTCCTGGGGAATGCTATAATATGGTACAATGTAGCACAGCATAAGGGTGCTGATGCAGATTCCATCAAGATTTCGTATTAATTTTTTGTTTGTTTTTAAAATAGTTGATTCAGAGTTGAGGCTCCCTTTAAAGAGAAGCTTATTTATTTTAATATTCTAAAGCAGTGATTCTTGGGGGTTCATGAGGTCAAAGAAATTTTCATAATAATTCTAAGATGTAATTTGTAATTTTCACTCTCATAAGTGTACACAGTAGAGTTTACCAGGGGCTACATTTTGTGTGATATTGCATAGACTGAATGCAGAAGCAGATGAGAATACACCTGTTTTTTTTATTAGGCCAGATTTGTAAAAGTGAAAACAATTTCACTCTTCACAGGAGATTTTTTTGCAATATATAGTTATCCATAATTTAAAATGTTATTTAGTTATTTATGCTAACATGTCATGTGCCTATTGTTATCTTCAAATAAACAGGTCATTATTTTTTACAATACTCAGTTTTAATTTCTAATATAGCAAATGACAGTAATACAATAAATAGCCCAGAGAAACAAAAATTCTTCAGGATCCTCAATAATTTTTAGGAGTATCAAGAGGTCATGGGATCAAGATGTTTGAGAACATTTCCTCTGAAGTGATACTCTCCAAGAGTGGCTGAAAGAGAGAAAAAGATTTTCCTCTGACTATGCTATGTTCCTTATGTTGTTACCAACTAGTCTTCCATCATAGTGATGTGAGAGAAGTTAAATTCCTCTCAATCGCTTTTCTATCTTATCACTTCCCATCTCCATACTTGAGTTTCTAAATAGCAAGTAATGATATTTCTTACCTGTGCTCAATAGCTTCTTAGGAGAGGAAACGTGATATGAAAGGTTTGAGGTCCCTTTCTTTTCCTTACAGAAGACGGCAGCCCCTTCAGCAGCAGAAGCAGGCAGCCAGGAGCGCTGAAAGCATTGGAGAGCAGAACTGTCTGCCGGTCCGGATCCGACTGCCGTCTGGGAAGGAGGGGGCGTAGCACTCGAGAGAAAGGAGGAAGAAGGTGGAGGGAGGAGACTATTTTGGCACGCCTAGGACCCGCCTTCAAACGTGGCCTCTTTCCTAAGGCAGTGAAACCTGAAACAAAGTGTCAGAGAATAAGGATATTTCTTTTAATATAAAAGTTAATGAAATCATTTCTTCTGTTGCAAGTTCTGGCCCTTCAAAGTTTGTACCTCTTCCCGAAGTACACCCAAACACTTTAAAAAAAAAAAAAAAAAAAGCACCTGCTTGGTCAATCAGAAGCATTTTTCTCACATTAATTTTTCTCTTTTGAGACTTTCTATTCAGGCTTTAGCACATTTTCTCATCTAACTGTGCTGAATACCATGGGATGGCAGAAGCGGAACACGACTCAGCAAGTGAACAACAGTGATGAATAATCATCCCTAGGAGGGTAAGTCCTGTAATGTAATCACCCCACCTAAAATGAAACTGGTAAAGAGCAGAGTGTTACTATCACAGCCTTGAAAATAACTAACAGAAACAAAGTTTCTTAGCTAATTTTCTCTTGAAAATGTGCTCAATTGTATTAGCACAGTGATTTTGTTTTGTTTTGTTTTCGCTTCTTTTTTTTTTTTGCCAGTTCAGAGACTGTATGGAAACAGGGGTTCTAGAATTAGGAAACACAACGTTTATAAAAACAGCTAGTTGAAGTGTTTTTGTTGCTTGTGTGTTTTTTTAATTGTCGACAAGATAGGGTTTTCATTTCATAACGTCAAAGAAACATTATGTCCACAGCAGTTATTACAAAGGAAGCCTAAGATAGGATGGTTGAGGGTGCTTGGTACAGTGATTATCAGAAGGGAAAAAAGCACACTTAAGAAACCAATGCAATATTGTAAAGCAATTATTCTCCAATTAAAAATAAATAATAAAAAAAGAAGTGTATGATGGGATTTTGCTGGTGGTTCAGTGGTTAGGAATCTGCCTGCCCAGGCAGGGAACAAAGGTTTAATCCCTGGTTTGGGAAGATTCCACATGCCCTGAGGTAAGTAACTAAGCCTGTGCATACAGCGACTGAGTGCAGGCACCTAGAGCCTGTGCTTGGCAATGAGAAAAGCCACTGCAACAAGAAGCCCATGCACTGCAACTACAGAGTAACCCCCAGTTGCTACAACTAGAGAAAGCCTGCATGCAGCAATGAAGACTCGGCACAGCCATAAATAAATAATTTTTAAAAACTTAAAGCATATTACTAAAACTGATGACAGGTTTCATCCTCTGTGTTGTTCAGTTGGGTCAATTAGCACAAAAGCATTAAGTAGAGTCAAACTGTGATTTAAATAAGCAGAACACCAAGCAAGTTCATTTTAAATGGCCCATTGCCAATTATTTCTCTCCAGTTGTAAAAGTGCATAATGCGTAATTTACCTATTTCTTACTTTGGGGACAAACATTTTTTTCTTTGACATGGAGCAACCCAAATGTCCTACCTACTTCATAGGGGTTGTTTGTGAAAATTAAATGAGAGGATGATAACTCTTTGAATATTTTAAAGTGCTGGACAATTATAACCCTCTGCACCCTTGCATTTACTCTCATTTATTTTATATAATGGAAAAAAGATTTTAAAAAGAAAATGTCCATGGTATCCTTTTAATCCGATGTACGCATGTATGTATTAGGTGGGATCATTTTTCTTAGCCTCACATGCTGCAGTCCATGGGGTCACAAAGAGTCGGTCACAACTGAGCTACTGAACAACACCAATTTTTCCTGGAAATATTTTAATAAGTACGTAACTACCCGTTTGGCTATTATACAATGTGAAGGCTGGGAGAGGAATTGGATCAGTATTTCTCAGACTTTTGGATTTAATGGACCATTAAGAATAATAACAACAGTAATGATAATAATGAAAAGATAAACATCGATTGGATAACTATATTTTACCAAGTAAGGGTATTAAAAATTTTTTTTTAATTTTATATTTTTATTTCTTGAGAGGACACTTGAACACCAAAAAACTTAGGACATAGCATCACAATGACAACGTTTCCCTTTATTTTTATCACAAATAGGGAATGTTTCAATATACATTGCTACCAGGCCTAATATGGTGATTTGAATCTTTAAAAAGACTATCAATTGTGTTCAGTTGCACCTACTCTTTTTTCAATTCCACCGACTGTAGCCCTACAGTCTCCTTTGTCCATGGGATTTTCCAGGCAAGAGTACTCCAGTGGGTTGCCATTCAGCCGCACATAATCATGTGGTCCAGTTTTACTGAATGACTTACATTTCACAATAATAGCAACTCAAGGTAAACTAAGTTCCTTTTGCCTAGGAGTTGAAACAATCGGTTTTTTCCACAAACAATAAATATATACACACAATACTTACAATTCTTTATAACAGCTAACATTTAAATAAGCCAAAGGGAGGGGGGGACACTAATAATATGTATACGTCAAGTATAATTTGCTAAGGTGCAAGATTGTTGACCTGGAATTTACAGGAAGTGTTATTGACCTTTGTTTTATGAGGTGATATGCTTTTTATTTTCCTTCACAACTGAACATTAAGTGTAGAATGTCTATCTTTTAAGTTGCAGGTCAAAGTCATCATATTAAAGCGCCCAATGAGAGTAATTTCAAATATGTGAGCCACGTGTGTTAGAAAATATTTTTTTGGAAGCTGCCAATGAAGTCGACTAAACTGAACATCAAGAATGGAATTTTTAAAAAAACTATAATTCCCAAAGTTTGCTTGCACCAAAGAAAAGGAGGTAAAGGAACGGATATTCTGTGTACAGAAATCTCGGTTTGCTAAGCCACGAAAACTCAGGTTTATACCGTTCTGGCAAACAGACCATCTCAACAGGATGTTACTTTTACTTGGAAAGTGGTGGTGGTGTGCTACTGTTCTGGGTTTCCTGTCTGAGGTTTCAAGAGGTTGGGACACACTGCCTTCCTCTGACAGTTCTTCCTTGGTCTTTCTTTTTGAGGAACCATCCTCAGATCTCCCCCTTCTTCTCTAGACAAGCACTGGGGAAGCGAGAGGAGTTTTGGCTCACGGAGACTCCAAGCCGAAAGGCCTGCGGGTAAAAACCCCCGCTCAGTGGAGGCGGCGTGGGCGTGTCACGTGATCTGCGCGCTGCCTGACGGGAAGGCCAACGCGGCAGACTCCTCATTCCCGCGCTTCGGCCTAGGAGGAAGGTACAGAGACCCGACTGATGTTGGAGTAGGGCAGCGGGGGATGAACGCCCAAAGGCTGTTCGTGTGAAGCGAGGCAGTGAGAGGGGGATGCTTCCTCGCAGGGTCTCTAGTGGGGCTGAAACGGTAGTGGGGAGGAAAGGGGAGGTGGGGTGGGTGGTGAGAAGCGAGGTACGTGTGCTGGCCTGAGGGCCCCAGTGGGAAGAAAGAGAAGGTGAGGAGAAAACGATTGCTTAAGGCCGAAAGGTAGTACTTGGTAATGACGATGGCACCAACGCGTCAGGTTGCACAGCCAGGGTCCAGGGCTGTGAACGGTTATATGTTGAAGGCGGAGGCCCAGTCTCTTGACCAGGTTCAGCTGAGGCCTTTAAAGTAGTGAAAGTGTTAGGTGCTCAGTCACGTTGGACTCTTTGCAACCTCATGGACTTTGGTCCCCCCAGACTCCTCGCTCCATGGGATTCTCCAGGCAAGAATACTGGAGTGGGTTGCCATTTCCTCCTCCAGCTTATCTTCTTGACCTAGGGATGGAACACAGGTTTCCTGCATTGCAGGCAGATTCTTTATCTTCTGAGCCACCAGGGAAGCCCAAAACTGTGACAGAAAAAGTCATCTGTTTTTTACAGAAGTGGCATTACCTAATTAAAAGTTTTGATTTGATATAATGCACGTTCTTTGAGTGAGGCGAGAAGAGGTGTAAAAGGGAAGAGAAAGAGGAAGGGAGACGAGAACAAATCTCATGGTGGCTTCCCTGAAACAGTCTCAAACATCCCAAGGCAAAGCGAGCACTACTGTGCATGTGTAGTATTTTTTTTTAACACATTAATGTTAATGCGCTTAAGTTTACATATTAGAAAGATACTGACAGCGATGTAGAAGCACAGTTTGGAGTTTGCCGATTGCTGCTGTCTTTCTGTCATATATATGATTCTTAAATATGACTAAGCAAACAGATTCATTACAATATTCCAGGTCCACATAGTTTCTCAAAAAGCAAGCAAATTGATAACTTGAGTGTTGACAGGAATTCTCATCTATTAAGATGAAGAGATTATATCATTCTAGGTTTCAACATTTTCCAAGTTTAATCTTTCAGGCTCACAGGGTAATTATCTTCAGAATTTTTGAGAAAGCAATTTAAAACAAATTTAATGCTATATGAAGGTAAGATAGGACGGTAGAAAGAGAAGTCTCTTTGAGACTACAAGAGATCTTGGTTCTTCTAGTCTGGCCTAATTTTACATGTTTGCATTTGGTCAGCTACCTCTGCCTCTGTTTTTTCACATCTGTAAAACTGAGATTGAATTAGATGAACTATAGGATTTTTTGGGCTTCCCTGGTGGCTCAGTGGTAAAGAATCTGCCTGCCAAGAAGGAGGTGCCGGTTTGATCTGTGGGTCAAAGATCAAACTGTGGGTCCGGAAGATCCCCTGGAGAAGGCAATGGCAGCCCACTCCAGTATTCTTCCCTGGAAATCCCATGGACAGAGGAGCCTGGCTGGCTAAAAAGTCCATGGGGTCTTGAAAGTCTCAAACACAAATTAGCGACTAAACAACCAGTCAGCAAGATTTGTTTCAACATTAAGATTTTGTGAAGGCAGAAAAGTCTTTAATGAATCCCCAAACAAAGTAGAAAGTGCCAAAAGAGACTACTGTAATTGTAGAAGGAGTAGGAGAAAATCACAGGACTGGTAGGCTGGCCCCTGGTGCTCTACCACACAATTTGAACTTCTGGAGCAATGAATGGTCAAGGAAAGGTTCTTTTAAGTGTAAGAATGCAGTAATCGGAGTTTTGAAAGATTGCCCAATCAGCAATTGGTAGGATGGAACAGAGGAGGGATAATTTGAGTAGTTTAGGTAAGTGATGAATAATGAGAGGTTAAACTAACAGTGACGGGAGGAATGGAAAGACAGGGAAGGATTCAAGAGAGCTGTATTGTGGAGTTTGCACCTAAAATTGGCATTGCTCTAAACTTTGCAGTTCCTGCCTCCAGAATATGATGGCAAGTCAACTTGTAAAACCTGATACTAGAAATTGCAAGAGACCAAGAGAGTTAGAGGTAATCTTTATGTTTATGGAACTTTACTCTTTTATATACTACTTAAATTTCTTCATTTAAGATATTTCTGTTGATAAATGGAATTTAATGTCTTCATATTCCCAGAGCTGGTGGTGTCCCAACAGGAACTATGTTGATTCCAGCAGCCTTTTCACTAAGTATAGGCTTCCAGGAAACTAGTGGGAGGTTTCTTTGTGGTAATTTGTGATCTAGAGACAGAAGTGGGCGCATGACTTTTGATATGTAGGACTTTAATTATTTTGATATATATTAATAAATAGGATACTTAGGTACTATACCTACTGATATTTTTTGAAGAAGAGTACTATATCCTGCCATTCTTCACTGCTGCCCCTACCAATTGATCTGTTTTACATTTGAGACATTATTTGTTCCCTTGAAGATTATGTTAGCTTGCAAAAATTTGCAAGCATATGGCTGTTAACCAAATGAAAGTTTTGCTCTTTTGCTATGGCAACATCTGCTGTCTCAAGATACAGGAAACTTTTTCATCAGGGGATTAAAGCATTTTCAAAGTCTAATATAAATTTACAATAAAATGAACAAGTGATTATTAGGCCTACATTTCCAGCATGCTTGCTTTTTTCTGAGAGATGTTTTATTTGCTGTTTTCTTTTCTTTCTTTTTTTTTTAACAGAATGTGTATATCTTAAGGATCTTATTAACTTGTTTGCCTATTTCCTTTACTTTCTTATATTAGCCTCAAATGCCAGATAGTCCACAGCTGTCCTCTCTTGGAAAATCAGATTCTTCTTTGTCTGAAAGCTCTGGACTATTTTATAAAGATGAAGCTCTGGAGAAAGACTTGAATGGTGATGTGTGAAGTGCTTATATTTCTATATATTGATTTTATAATATGGAAACTTTATTATAGTTCATAACTTAGTAATTTTTTTAAACAGATATGAGCAAGGAAATTAATCTAATGCTGTCAACATATGCAAAGATCTTAAGGCAAGTACTTATGGTATATTCTTTTGAGTCTTTATTTTAGACATAGAAGTTTTCTTCTGGAAGCTCCATAATGGGAAGTTTAGCTCAGGGTCTAAAAAACCTATCTGGTAATTATAGTTTTCAAATTTTTTACTCTACCTCAGTTTCTTAGATTAGCTGGTTATTTTCAAAGACTAACTTTTCCACTAAATATCTTTTGTTTTGATACTCTCAGAGCTGAAATGAGGCTGGATATATTTTGTTTTCTAATTAGATGATAAAACACTTACAATTTTATGAAAACATTTTGAGAAAAATACCATTTGGTGAAGTTAACCATAATAATAGAGTGATACTGAAGATAAATATTTATATTTATGAAATATTAAATGTTATCAATCTATATTAGAAGGCTGAGTTTAAGTATTCTATTGACCTGAAACTGTCATGTTTTATAAGGTGTTTTTTTAGAGAACTACTGAGCAGTCACTGTTTTGAATAATGTTTGTGTGGCTGTTAAAATAATGTATGTAGTTTAATATTAGAATTATAATGTATAAGATACACATTCTGCTGTGTCAAGGGACTTTGAGTAGTCAAAAATATTTGTTGAACTAATTTAACATACTGAGCAGTGTTGGTAAATTAATGAAGCCAACTACTGTACAAAGCCACTTAAATGAAATAGCTGACAAATATAGCATAATAAAGCACATCATTTTGATGATGTGTCTAGATATTATGACTATTTGGTTTAACATAAAACCTTTTTTTCCCCTTAGTGAGAGAGCAGCAGTAGATGCGTCTTATATTGACGAGATAGATGGACTCTTCAAAGAAGCCAATACTATCGAAAACTTTCTAATACAGAAAAGAGAGCTCCTGAGACAGAGGCTTACAGTGATTGCAAACACTCTACACAGATAAAATTGTGTACTTAAAATAAGCTGAGAATTTAAGCTCATTGTTTTAATGAAAGAATGACATTTGTGCTCTGAATGTGCTCTAGTTGTTAAAAAAAAAGTATACCTTAAATGTAGAAGGGGAAACTTCTTAAATTTCTTTTCTAGATTTAAAAGCATTAAGCTGGACATTAATATGAAGTGTGGAGCTTTTCTTTTGAAGTCTAATATTTGGCATACTTTGTAAAAGTGTAAACTTTATTTTTCCTTAAACATCCTAGCCTTTCTTAAATTTCTAAAAGACAACTCAGTGGACTAATTTGATAATATTTAATAGTATTGTACTTTTTCTTTTAGAATATTATGTTTAAATAGTACATAGAGATTTAAAGTGTCTTTCATGGTTAGAATTGTAAAGAAATTAAAACCCAAAAGTAATCTGTCCAGTTTCTCAATATGTAAACTGTGCTGTTGCTATTTAATGTTACCATATGATTATTTTCACTAATATTATTATACAATATTAATAAAAATTTGTTTTATTATCATGTTGTTTTTATTATCATATGTTAGAGAAGGAAATGGCAACCCACTCCAGTATTCTTGTCTGAAAAATCCCATGGACAGAGGAGCCTGGTGGGCTACAGTTCATGGGGTCACAAAGAGTTGGACATGACTGAGTGACTGAGCACAATAAAAATTTGGTTTCAAATTATTATCTTGTGGTAAAATAAAAACTAGAAATTTGTAACCAGAACTTTATATGAATTGACTTTTTTACACATTAATAGTATCAATAGTGCAGTTAATGAAGTATATTTAGAAGCCTTAGCAAGCTATGTGGTATGGGATAAAGATTAGTGGTCCAAAAGTAAAGAGATTGGTTAAACAAGTTAGCCTTAGCGAGTCATTTCAGTCCTGTTATAATTCAAGAATTGAATTTGGACTAGGAAATCTCTAATATTTTTCTAGCAAAAAAATCCTCCCTTTGAGGAGAGTTTGGGAAGAATGGATACATGTGTATCTGTGGCCCAGTCCCTTCACTGTTCACCTGAAACTCACATTATTAATCAGCAGTACTCCAATACAAAACAAAAACTATTTTTAAAAAAATCTACATTGTTGGAAGGTACTATGACTTTAATGAAAACTTTTAATATGTTATATATAATTTATATAATTATATTGATCAGATTTTTAAAAATCACAACACTCACTGTTCATATGGACAATTCTATCTATTATATGTGTATTTTGCCTATATAAGTTATCACAAATTTGGATATATATATTTAGACAGTACCACAGGGAATTTGGTATTCCTCAAGTGGACAGCAGGGATTCCCTGGTGGCTCAGACGGTAAAGCATCTGCCCGCAATGCAGGAGACCTGGGTTTGATCCCTGGAGAGGGAAATGGCAACCCACTCCAGTACTCTTGCCTAGAAAATTCCATGGATGGAGGAGCCTGGTAGCCTACAGTCCATGGGGTCGCAAAGAGTCGGACACGACAGCGACCTCACTCACTCAGTCACTCAGGTGGACAGCATGTTTGCCCTGCTGCCTTCTAAATGTTAAAATCTCATTTCATCAATTACTACCTTAAGGCATATATACCATGTAAGATAAATATTCATACAAGAAAGAATTGAAAACAATAATGTAATATTTACTAAGTATATTGGTTATAGTGGAAAAATTATTTGGCTCATAGGCAGATATCTTAATGGCACAGGATAGGTTGGAGGTCAGTAAAGATTAGAAATAGGATTTTAAAAACTAAATGCAACAGGATGACTACATTTGAGTTGGTATGACAAATCTGCTGGATTTTGAGTTATCCTGTTGCCTTACAGAGTTCTTTAACTGTGAAAATGACTGCTAACTTGGGCAGAAGCTAGCAACATTAAGAAATGTTCTTGAGTTATTTTTTCTTAAATATGTTATTAATGTAAAAGATAAGGCTAGCATTGTTTCAGAGTAGATTTTGATTTCATATTATATTTATTATACCTTTTTTTTTTCTTTTTGCTGTGGCATATGGGATATTAGTTCCCTGACCAGGGATGAAACCATGCCTCTTGCATAGGAAGTGCGGAGGCTTAACCATAGGCCAGCCAGGGAAGTTCCAATATTTGTTTTATCTTAATAGGGTCACCATTGCTCAGTATCTGGTTCTTCCCTGTGCAGGTTAAATTTGATCATTTCATTGGGTATGTGTTTAAGACTAGGGAATGACTTTTAGTCACAATGCTATTTACCGGTCAGAACAGACACCTCCTAGGGAAGAAGTTCATCAAAGTCTAAATAAGGCTTATTTTTTAATCAAACTTGATATCTTTGGTACCATCCACATGAGAATAATTATCTTACAACTGGAAATATGCTATTGCAGGAATGTATTTGCCCTTTAATTTACACTTATCACTCATTTCAGTAAAATTTAAGTTTATATGTTATTTTTCAATAATTACAAATCAAAATATATATTGAATTTCTTTATATCATGATCAGCTAGACACTGTAGGAAGTACAGAACTCTTTGTTCTCCCTTCTGACAAGTTTAACCACTCCTTTTTTTAAATTTTAAATTTATTTATTTTAATTGGAGGCTAATTACTTTACAATATTGTAGTGGTTTTTGCCATACATTGACATGAATCCACCACGGGTGTACATGTGTTCCCCATCCTGAACCCCCCTCCCACCTCCCTCCCCATCCCATCCCTCAGGGTCATCCCAGTGCACCAGCCCGGAGCACCTTGTCTCTTGCATTGAGGGAAGGAGTGGCACAATGAAATTGATACCCTGGGTCAGCTGACTTAATCAGTGGACAGATCTGAAAGAGGAAAGTTTAGAGAGGGAGACCACTATTGGTGGTCAAATTTCAGTATTTCAAACAGCAACTTATCATAAACAGGTTGTAGGGATACTTGTCCTGAAAATGAGACTAAGAGAGATTGTACATGTTTTGAACCACGCCCCCCCCCCC
>NW_011495071.1:1241371-1244523 GCF_000754665.1 Bison bison bison
CTGGCGATCTGTTTCATATATGAGAATATACATGTTTCAATGCTATTCTCTCAAATCATCCCACCGTCGCCTTTTCCCACAGAGTCCAGAAGACTGTTCTTTACATCTGTGTCTCTTTTGCTGTCTTGTATATAGGGTCATTGTTACCATCTTTCTAAATTCCATATATATGCTTTAATATACTGTATTGGTGTTTTTCTTTCTGATTTACTTCACTGCTTAATAGTCTCCAGTTTTATCCACCTTATTAGAACTGATTCAAAGGCATTCTATTTAATGGCTGTAACCACTCCTTTCTTAAAATACACTTACATGTCTTTGCTAGGAGGACGTGATATGTCAGTGTTAAAAGTATTTCCTGGAACACCAGGAATCCCCTGGTGTTCCAGTGGATAAGAATCCACCTGCCAATGCAGGAGACACGGGTTCAGTCGCTGGTCCAGGAAGATTCCACATGTTACGGAGCAGTTAAGCCCATGTGCCACCACTACTGAGTCTACATACAGGCCGTAACTACTGAAGCCCATGTGCCTAGAGCTTATGTTCCACAAGAAGGGAAGTCACCGCAATGAGAAGCCCATGCACTGCAACTAGAGAAAGCCCGTGTGCAACCACGAAGACCCAGTGCAGTCATAAATAAATTCTGTGGCACTGCTATTAACTCCTTTTAAGTGGGAGTTATTGGAGGGCTTTGGCAAGGGGATCACAGAGATAGATTTTGAAATGGGTTTTTGAAAAGGAAAGAGGGAGAATATTTCAGGCAGGGGAAAGTTTGTTTAAAGGCACAGAAGAATAAAAACACTTGGCAAATCATTTTACTGGACTGAGAATTCACAAAAGGGAATAGTGTATCATCTACACTGCTAGAGAGCAGGATAGAATCTGTTTTCAATTTGTAGCACAGCATTAGATAGATTGGAGCTCAGAAATATTTGTTATATTAATAAAATGATGTATGGTTATTTGTTTTTAAGGGTATACCTTCACAGGGCTTTATTCATATTAGATTGTTGAGGATGTTGTAAATTAAGTGAATAGGAAACGAAAGATGAAATGCTAGAAGGGCAGAAGGACAAAGGATGAAAGGTAGATTGTGACCAGATTATAGAGTCTTGTTGACAGACTAAATTTGGACTTTATTCTGTAAAGGAAATCTGAATCATTCAGAGGGAAGGAGTGGCACAATGAAATTGATACCCTGGGTCAACTGATTTAATCAGTGGACAGATTTGAAAGAGCAAAGTTTAGAGAGGGAAACCACGATTGGTGGTCCAATTTCAGTATTTCAAGCAGCAACTTATCATAAACAGGTTGTAGGGATACTAGTCCTGAAAATGAGACTAAGAGAGAGTGTACGTGTTTTGAAGCCCCACCCCTCAATCCCCAACCCCACCCCTTCCTATTCTGTCAGTGAGCCAGGGACAGCCCAGGAAGTGAGTTTTTGTTTGGCAGTCAGCGTGAGGATTTGGGAATCCCGGGATCTGCTGCTGCAGAACTCAACACAAAAATGTTTTCTCAGATCTTTCTACGTTCTGTCAGCGACTTTTCTACTATTGCAGTTGATTTCCTTTCTATGATATTACGCCGGATCCCAGGTAGGCGATTTGCCCCTTCCTTCTCCTCTCTCTCCTTTTCCTTAACTTAGGACTCTGTGCCTCTTTCTTGAAGAATACCAGGGGCTTCTGAAGTTTCCCAGTCTGTGTGGAAAAGATTCAGGCAGCAACACTGCAGAGGTGGAGTTAAAGGAGAGTGAGTCAGGATTTGTTAACCTGTAAGACAAACAGCCTTTCTGTTTATAGATTTTATGCAACATACAGGGGCAGGATTCAGGGTTTAGAAGTTCTCTTGGATCTGCAATAGGAAAAATATTCACTATTTAGGACTTTCTCAACTAAAAATAGTACTGCTACATGTTCTAATGTAAACATTTTGTTCTATTTGCATTCTGGTGGACTTCTTTAAAAACTCTATTTAACACTTCTAAGTATTACACCGTGCAGCCTCTTAAAGAGAGTAGCATTTGAGATAGACTTTGAACAACAGATAAAACTTCCTCAGGGATAGACTAGTGGGAAGGACATTTAGGGTGAAAGTGAATTTTCTTTGGGAAATAAAGAAATAGTTGGATTTGTGCCGGGGTCCTGCACCGGCTGATCCAGGGTATTCGAAGCAGGGACGGCGTCGGCGACCTATTTATTTAAATATTTTATCAAAGATATAAAGAGTAATAGGATGAGGATAGCTCAGTAGGAAAATTCAGTGGAGAAAAGAGGCTGAGTAGCTTGGTTTACGCGGGAGACCAATAAAACTTCAAGACAAGAAGTTTGCACCACTTACGTAGGCCGCAGGCGTCCTTCCGTTCTCCCGAAGGAGAGGAGACACTGAGGCCTCCCCGGTCGGATCTTAGAAGCCCAGGCATAATTAGCAAGCATGGTGGGTTCTGCGCTCCAGATGGAGACTCAACCAGAGTGAGAGAGAGAGCGACATGGGGAGACCAGTATTCTGAGAAACTGATCCCAATTCTTTATTTTCCATGGTCTAACTTTATACACTGAGATGTTATGCAAAAGTCACGCGGGGTCAGCAGTCCTGACTTTTATCAAAGTCAGGTGCTTCATACAAATGTATACAGAGGTCTTAGGGGTGTTACATCATCTTCTGGCCAGGGGGGCCTGCTGACAATTTACGACCCTCTCCTTGTGACAGCGGTCAGTCAATCAGGACGCTTATTTCTCCAGGGCTGATTATTCTCAAAACAGACGCCACCCAAATAAAGTTACATTCCTACAGGGTGAGGGTGTAGTGGGTTTTAGTTAAGGAAAGAATTTACTTAGCCTAAGGTCTAACGTGATTAATATCAGACGAGATCGGGCTCGTTCAGGGTGGTATGGCCGTAGACGTAACGTGATTAATATCAGAGGTTAATTCTATATATTCATTAATGTGTGTAAGGGCAGGGGATATGGAGACTTAGCAACAAACATTGGCTCAACAAATGAAAAACCCTTCACCAACACAATTTCTAATTAGCCCACTATACTTATAGTTTTCTAACTTCTCTAAAGAACCTGTTTTTAGAGGGTTTAAAGCATCTCGTGCCTCTCACGGTTGGGAGGCTGTGAGCAATCACATGTGGCCGGAGGAGCCTGTCA
>NW_011495071.1:1244623-1247992 GCF_000754665.1 Bison bison bison
TCTTTATTTTCCATGGTCTACTTTTATACACTGAGATGTTATGCAAAAGTCACGCGGGGTCAGCAGTCCTGACTTTTATCAAAGTCAGGTGCTTCATACAAATGTATACAGAGGTCTTAGGGGTGTTACATCATCTTCTGGCCAGGGGGGCCTGCTGACAATTTACGCCCCTCTCCTTTGTGACAGCGGTCAGTCAATCAGGACACTTATTTCTCCAGGGCTGATTATTCTCAAAACAGACGCACCCAATAAAGTTACATTCTACAGGGTGAGGGTGTAGTGGATTTTAGTTAAGGAAAGAATTTACTTAGCCTAAGGTCTAACGTGATTAATATCAAAGGTTAATTCTATATATTCATTAATGTGTGTAAGGGCAGGGGATATGGAGACTTAGCAACAAACATTGGCTCAACAAATGAAAAACCTTCACCAACACAATTTCTAATTAGCCCATTATACTTATACTAATAGTTTTCTAACTTCTCTAAAGAACCTGTTTTTAGAGGGTTTAAAGCATCTTGTGCCTCTCACGGTTGGGAGGCTGTGAGCAATCACATGTGGCTGGATGAGCCTGTCAGGCAGCCTAGAGAACCTTCAGAGGAGTTTGTAGGTTAAAACACTCTTATCACGCCCAGGAATTATTATTAACTGGAGCTCTAGATTAACTCCTTCTCCGAAAGAGGTGGTGGGGGACAGCCCCCCGTAAAGTCAGAGATGTAGGTAAGAGCACAAAGTAGTAAAGTAGGCAGGCTCTGGTTATGGGGGTAGACGCTCGAGGATTTCCAGGGGGACTCCTGAGGCTCGATCCCGCCTTTGCGTATGTCGAGCCTCCTTCCTCATGACCTTTGCCATGGGCGGAGTACCTCACTCCGGCCCCCAACAGGTTTGACAGAATTGGTTATTTACGGGGCTTCCCAGATGGCGCTAATGGCAAAGAACCAGATGTAAGAGATGTGGGGTTCTATCCCTGGGTTGGGAAGGTCCCCTGGAGAAGGAAATGGCAAGCCACTCCAGTGTTCTTGCCTGGAGAATCCCGTGGACAAAGGAACCTGGCAGGCTATAGTCCATAGGGTTGCAAAGAGTCAGACACGACTTAGTACACACGTGCTTTGAGCCTACATCTCTGAGAAGGTCTCAAGTGCTCTAAACTGAATTTTTGAAAGATTTTAAAGAAGTGGGATAATAGATACAATGTTGTAAAATATTTTGCTAAAAGACTAGTATCCCTATATTTTAGTTTGATTTTCTAGTTTAGACTTCTATATCACTATTAGTTTTATGAGTTAAAATGAAAGATTATCTTATAGTATCTAATTAGTTATGTAGTTGACCACCCCTCTGTGTTAGGCAATACTGCCTGCGAACACTGAATACATATGAAATAATAGGGACAATTTTCAGCTCTCTATTTTAAAATAATTTTTTTGTGGCTTTTGAATTTGAGGTAATTTCAGAACAGGTATCAGTGCATTATTTAATTTATAACAGTTCTTTCCTAGGAAATGCCGTGTACATTCATGTGTATACCATTAAAATAGAAGAAATTAAATTGCAGATCCTATTAAATTCACATAAATGCTGTGAAATCTTTAGAATCACATTCTAGTCTGTCAAAAGTACTGAGATTAATGTAATTGTGATAATATTGAATGGTGGTTATTTATATTTCTTTATTTAATTTTTTAAGCTGTGTGGCATGTGGGGATCTTAGTTCCCCACCAGGGATCAAAGCCATACCCCTGGAGTGAAAGCTCAAAGTCTTCATTAACCGCTAGACTGCTAGGGAAGTCCTGGGCATTTTTTATTAAACAATGAGGTATAGCTATTAGCACATCTGTGGTTAACATGTAGATTCAGTCTTGTGAAAAGGCCTGCATTGTTCAACTAAGAGAAATGGTAGCAATGGTAATTAAAGTCCTGAGTTAATTAAGCAGATTTGTACTGCAGGAACACAAAAAGGATTGTGGTTCACAAATGGAGAACTGTTGGAGTTCACAAATGGAGAAGAGTTGATGGTCTGAGAATAAGGAAGGAGACGAATTTGGAGACTGTGTTTGGTGATAGGTTTACATTTTCCTTACCAGTAGATGAGACTGTCTATAGAGAAACAGGCATGTTTATAGAAGACTGATAAAATTTTTGTGCTTTTGATTTCCTCTTCACAGTTTTGAAGAAGTACATGGAAAAGACTCATCAGAAAACAGTGATCTTTGGTCAGGAGAAGACTCTTCCATGCATTGCACCACTTCTAACCACGGTGGAAGAGACTCCGCAGGTCATCTCAGCTGGAGTCCAGGGACATTTTCCTGAGTGGCTCAGTGGCTATCTACTTCGTGTGGGACCTGGGAAATTCGAGTTCGGGAAGGATAAGTAAGCCTTGATTTTGGAGAACAGTTTAGTTTTCTTAGCATGGGCTCTTTCTATGTAATGTGCATAATATCTGCTTCCTCTCAGAAGCTAACATTGCTACACAATCCCTTTGATCACAGCTAAGGAAACTGTAGCCTACAGGAAAAAAAAAAAATGGAGATTTTAATTCTTCTTTAAAAGTCCTGACTTCTGCTTTGCAGACTATTATAAATTTCAAGTCGTCTGAAAGTTTATGCTAAAAGAGAAGTGTCAGAAACTATCTTTATGACTACTGAGCTCTGTTTCATCACAAGTTCCTGGAGGAAGGGGCGATGTCTTCACTTCATACCACTCTCTTACCCAGTACTCCCCAGACACGGTGGCTCTTTCAGTTCCTCAAACCAGGAATGTTTATTTTTGCTCAGGGTCTTGGCATTGGCTGGCTTATCTCTCTTCCCAAGTCTGATTCTTGTCATTCAGATATCAGCTGAAATTTCACATCCTTTGAGCTTTCCCTGATCTCCCAATCTAAAGGTGCTGTTTTTTATATTATTTATTTTAATTCTCTGCATTATCAATAGCTAGTATATTTTTGCTTGTTTACTTATTAGCTGTGTTTCTCAGTAGATGGCAGTTTCATGATGGCAGGGACCTTTTCTTGATTACCCTGTATCCCCAGTATCTAGGATAGTGCTCTGTAGTTAAATAGCACTCAATATATATATGTAAGTAAAAGAGAAGCCCAGCAACTCATTGATGTATCATTTCTCTGTGTGACTACTAGGGACATGAAGTGATGTGAAGAAATCATTGTGGTCAGGAAGAAATCTACTTTGCTTTAAACATTAAAAAATTTTAGAATTTTTTGTTTTCATTGTGAAAGTTTTTACCTGTATTAAACTTTTTGAAATATAAAACCAAGTGAGGGAAAAGTGTGTACCACATGCTCTGTTAGCACTTTGAAATATTTCCTGCTGATCTTTCCCCCATCTCTATAGATTTGTTTTAAATAATTACAAT
>NW_011495071.1:1248092-1311397 GCF_000754665.1 Bison bison bison
TATGAAAAAAATTTTTAGTGATGTATAATTGACATGTTAGTTTCAGGTGTACAACATAATGATTCAATATTTGTATATATTGTGAAATTATCATCACAAGTCTAGTTAACATTCCTAACCATGCTGCTACTGCTGCTGCTAAGTCGCTTCAGTCGTGTCCGACTCTGTGCGACCCCTTAGACGGCAGCCCACCAGGCTCCCCCGTCCCTGGGATTCTCCAGGCAAGAACACTGGAGTGGGTTGCCATTTCCTTCTCCAATGCATGAAAGTGAAAAGTGAAAGTGAAGTCGCTCAGTCGTGTCCGAGTCTTCACGACCCCATGGACTGCAGCCTACCAGGCTCTTCCATCCATGGGATTTTCCAGGCAAGAGTACTGGAGTGGGTTGCCATTGCCTTCTCCGATTCCTAACCATACATTTTAACAAAAATTTGTTTTTCTTATGATGAGAAGTTTTAAGATTTACTGTTGTACATGCTGTGTGCTAAGTTGCTTCAATTGTGTCTGACTTTTTGCGGCCCTATGGAGTGCAGCCTACCAGGCTCCTCTGTCCATGGGATTTTCCAGGCAAGATACTGGAGTGGGTTGCCATGCCCTCCTCCAGGGGATCTTCCTGACCCAGGGATCAAACCTGCTTCTCTTATGTCTCCTCTATTGGCAGGCAGGTTCTTTACCACTAGAGCCACCTGGGAAGCCAAAGATTTACTGTTAGCAACTTTCAAATATGCAATACAGTTTTATTAACTATAATCTGACTCTGTATTTTACATCCCTTATTTATTTTATAACTGGAAATGAATTTTCATCCCATTTACCTCTTGCAATAACCAATCTCTTTCAACCACCAACTTATTCTCTGTGTCTGTGAGCTTGTTTTTCTTTCTTTCTTTTTACTCTTTATGATTTAATCTTTAAGATTCTACATATAAGTGAAATCATATGGTACTTGTCTTTCTCTGTCTGACTTATTTCACTTAGGATAATGCCCTCAAACTCTACTCACGTTAAAAATGGCAACATTTCCTTCTTTTTTATGGTGGATTAATATTCTATGATGTGTGTGTGTGTAAAATTTATATATATCACATCTTCTTTATCCGTTCATCCATCCATGGGCACTTAGGTTGTTTCCATATCTCAGCTATTATAAATAGTGCTGCAGTAAACATGAGGGTGCATGCATCTTTTATAAGGTAGTGTTTTTTATTTCTTTGGATTAATATCCAGTGGATCATATGGTAGTTCTGTTTTTAATTTTATGAGGATTCTCTATTTTTTGTGGCTTTGATAGTGGCTATACTAATTTATGTTTTCACCAACAATACGTGAGTGTTCTCTTTTTTCCACGTCCTCCCCAACACTTGTTATTTCTTGTCTTTTTGATAATAACCATTTTAACAGGTGTGATGTGGTATGTCACTGTAGTTTTGATTTTCATTTCCCTGCTGATTAGTGATGTTGAGCATCTGTTTGTATACCTGTTGACCGTCTGTATGTCTTTTTTGTAAAATGTCTATTCAGATCTTTGGCCCATTTAAAAAATAGGTTTATGTTTTTTTTTGCTATTGAGTTGTATGAGTTTTTAAAAAAATATATTTTAGATATTAACGGAATTTTTTGTCCTTATTTTAAAAATTTCATACTGTCTTAAGGCTTTTTATCTGTGTTGCTACAAATCTGAATGATTTACTTTTTTGGTGACTATCTAAATTTAACCTTTATTTAAAAACTTTCTTGTATTTAATTTATTTATGTTTAATTTTTTATTTTTAAAATTATGAACATATGATAACACATTTATAGGAGACTTGGAAAATACAGAACAAAGTTACATATAGTTCTACTATATATTACAATTATTTTTTTAAATAGATAAATTAAGATTTTTAGTTGGAGTTTCATATCAAGCTCTCAAAAATTAATAGAATGAATAGACAGAAAAGTGGAAGATATAGTAGACCTGAAAAGCACTATGAACAAGTTCAGCATAATTAAGATTTATACAATTTTCACACAGTGGCAGGATACAAATTCTATTCAAGTTTCCATGGACTATGAACCAGGAGACACTGGAACATATCCAGGGACATAAAACAAGACACAAACATTTCATGATCTAAAGGTCCTGAAATCATATAGAGTCTGTTATCTTATCATTGTGGAATTATGTTGGAAATCAATATCAAAAGATATTTGAAAATAACCCACACATTTTCAAGTGCAATGTGACATTTCATGAATCTTTGACTCAGTCATTGAAAGCCTTAATAAAGCTAAAAGACTGAAAAAACACAGAGGGTGACTGAAGCGAAGAAAGCATTTAAATGAGAAATTAATATAAAAATGAGAAATTAAAATCAAAGACACTTTAAAAATGCCATTTATTTGGAAATTACATGTCCACTTTTAAATGATGGATGTGGATGACTTACTTTTAATGGCTGGATGATATTCCAGAAAACTTTTTAAAAAAATGTGATAAAATATACATAACATTTGCCATCTAAAATTTGCCAACTGTTTTTGATTGTACAGTTCAGTAGCATTAAGGACATGCATACTGATGTGCTGTTATCACCACCATCCATCTACTTTTCATCTTGTGAAACTGAAGCCCTGTATCCATTAAACAGTAACTCCTCATTCTCCCTTTCCCCAAGTTTAGTCATATTCCTGTGGGCCTGGTGGGAATCTGGTCATGGCCATACTGTGCTTCTCCACCTGTTGTTAGATCAAGAATTAGGGCATGTTTAAGATATATTTCTTAATATATCTTTGAAGGCCAGTGGGTATTAGTTGGAGAAGAAGGTGCGAAGGAATGAGGGGATTTCAGGATGAGAGGACACTTGCAGGCTGACATGAGGGATTAGTGAAGGAGAAACAGATAAAAAGGGAGGGCAGGAATGATGCAGCGAGGTTTCAGAGGAGGGGAAGAGGCCTCTTTCTGCTCTGATGATGAAAGGCAGGAGTAACTCTCTGGGGAATTAGGGAGGTAAGGAAGAAGGCAGCTCAAGGAGCTCAAATCCCATTGCCCCTCTATCCATAATGAAGTGGGCAGGTCTGTCTGTTGACAGTCAAAGGGACAGGCAGAGTGAAGGAAGTTTTGGGAAAGGGACCCCGTGGGAAGCTGGAAAGAGCTAAAGATTTCCTGGCAGCAGTAAGGACTCAGATGGGGCTGGAAATCATAATTCTGTAATTGAATCAATCTGTTAGGTTATGTGATTTCCTCTAGAAATGCTTAGCAGGCCTGGACACTGAGCAGAGGAAACCAGATATAGGCTAATGTAGGACCAGAAATGATCAGAGGCAGGTAGCTCACCAGGGCAAAGACAGAGAGAATGGTGGCAGTAAGAGTGTATGTGAAGGAATCTATAGAAATCTAAAGATCACGGAATCTATACCAGGAAGAAGAAACTACAGGAAAGCTGATAAACTGAAAAGATGGAGAAGAATAAGATGAGAACATGAAGCAATTAAAGATAAGTTTCATAAGATAAAGGAATGGAGGGGTGTGGAAATTGGGGCTTTAAGAACAGAGTAGAGTTTCAGAGTTCAAGGTTTCAGGGGTAGACAGTTCTGTGGAATAAGCTTCACATGTGGCCTGAACAACCAAGCAGAGCTATTCTTGTCCATAGGTTAAGAGTCACGTTTACTTCAGGTCTCCACCACTGCCTTTAAATCTAAGTGGGATCTCAAGATGGTGGAGTAGAAGGACATTCATTCACCCCTTATTGTGAGAGCACCAGAATCACAACTGTCCTGTAAGCAACCATTAGTAGAAAAATGCTGGAACCTACCAAAAAAGATACCCTCCACACAAAGACAAAAGAGAAGCCACCATGAAGCAGTAGGGAGGGCTTCAGTAGATAGGGCTTAAGTAGATAGAATCCATCTATTTTGACTCTCTGGTGACTTCTCTTCCCATTGCTGGATGCAGGGCTCAGAACCTTCCCTCCAGTGGGAGAACTTCTGTGGTCTGGCTATTTTCCAGGTTGTGGGTCACACACCCTGTGGGTATGAAATGGATTCTATCATCAGAGCAGAAAGAGGCCTCTTCCCCTCCTCTGAAACCTCGCTGCATCATTCCTGCCCTCCCTTTTTATCTGTTTCTCCTTCACTAATCCCTCATGTCAGCCTGCAAGTGTCCTCTCATCCTGAAATCCCCTCGTTCCTTCGCACCTTCTTCTCCAACTAATACCCTCTCTCCCCGCTCATTGTTTCTGTTTTCCTGCTTCCTGAGGTCTTTTCAGTTCACTTCCATCTGACTTTTCACCCCACCATGCTACAGTGTGTGCATGTGTACTAAGTTGCTTCAGTCGTGTCTGACTCTCTGTGACCCTATGGACTGTAGCCCGCCAGGCTCCTCTGTCCATGGGATTCTCCAGGTAAGATTACTGGAGTGTTTTTTCATGCCCTCCTCCAAGGGATCTTCCTGACCCATGGATCAAACGTGCGTGTCCTGAGGTTCCTACCTTGCAGATGGATTCTTTTACTGCTGAGCCACCAGGGAAGTGGTATCAGTTCTCAAAAAGGTCACCAAAGCCTATTAAGTGTTAAATGAAATGGGTTTTCCAGTCCTCAGTCTACTTTTCTACATTTGACCTTCTTGTCAATGTCCTAACATTCTCTGGTCCTATACTCCCACATAACACTTTGCTGATTCTTCTCCTGTCCCTCTGGTTGTGTGTTCTAAAATAATTTTCTGCTGCTCAATTTACTTCACTTGTCCCTTCAAGTGTTGGTGTACCCCAGCCTCTGACCTGAGTATTCCTTCCTTTTCTTTCATTGTGTGCTTTATTTGCTATAGTAGAAATAGTATATTCCTTAGAATAAGATGGAGTGGGTTCAGATTCCATGTTCACCACTTATCAGCACTATAATCTTGAGCAAGTTTTCCCATGTGAAAAATGGGATTAATAATACTGATTTTAATGACTGAGTATGAGGATTAAAGAGATAATGCGTATAAAGGGCTTCACTTAGTGGCTGACAGGAATGAACACTTAGTGCATTTTCTTTCTCTTCTTTCCCTTCAATGCCCTCTTTCCCCATTCCCCTTCCGGATAAGTAACTTCTAGTTCACCTTACTTTTGTAGATTCTAGGATGTGGAGTCAGCACTGGACTGAGATCCTTGTTCTGCCACTTGCCTGTCCTGTGACCTTGATTTGTTGTTGCTGTGAACCTTGGTTTCCACATGTATGCTATGGTGATAGTAGTTCCACGTCTGCAATCAATGTTGGGTCAGGGGAATAAATATTTATATATTTGACCCTTGAACAGCACAGGGGTTAGGCGTGCCAAACCTCTGCATAGTGGGAAACTGTCTACAACTTACAGTCAGCCTTTTGTACCTATGGTTCCTTCACATCTGTGGGTTTTTAACAACCAACTGCAGATTGTATAGTTTACTACAGTATTTCAGTCCAGTTCAGTTTAGTCACTCAGTCGTGTCTGACTCTTTGTGACCTCATGAACTGCAGCTTGCCAGGCTTCCCTGTTCATCACCAACTCCCAGGGCTTCCTCAAACTCATGTCAATCAAATCGGTGATACCACCCAACCATCTCATCCTCTGTCGTCCCCTTCTCCTCCTGCCTTCAATCTTTCCCAGCATCAGAGTCAGTGAGTCAGCTCTTCACATCAGGTGGCCAAAGTATTGGAGCTTCAGCTTCAGCATCAGTCCTTCTAATGAATATTCAGGGTTCATTTCCTTTAGAATGGACTGGTTTGGTTTCCTTGCAGTCCAAGGGATTCTCAAGAGTCTTCTCCAGCACCACAGTTCAAAAGCATCAATTCTTCAGTGCTCAGTTTTCCTTATGGTCCAACTCTCACATGCATACACGGCTACTGGAAAAAGTTATAGTTATGACTAGAAGAACCTTTGTTGGCAAAGCAATTCTCTGCTTTTCAATATGCTGTCTAGGTTGGTCATAGCTTTTCTTCCAAGGATCAAGCATCTTTTAATTTCATGGCTATAGTCACCATCTGCTGTGATTTTGGAGCCCAAGAAAATGAAGTCTGTCCCTGTTTCCATTGTTTCCCCATCTATTTGCCGTGAAGTGATGGGACTGGATGCCATGATATTTGTTTTTTGAATATTGAGTTTTAAGCCAGGTTTTTCACTCTCCTCTTTCATCTTCATCAAGAGGCTTTTAGTTCCTCTTCACTTTCTGCCATAAGGTGATATCATCTGCATATACGAGGTTATTGATATTTCTCGCAGCAATCTTTATTCCAGCTTGTGCTTTATCCAGGCCAGAATTTCACATGATATACTCTGTATATAAGTTAAATAAGCAGGGTGACAATATACAGCCTTGATGTACTCCTTTGCCAATTTTGAACCAGTCCGTTGTTCTATGTCCAGTTCTAACTGTTGCTTCTTGACCTGTATACAGGTTTCTCGGGAGGCAAGTAAGGTGGTCTGGTATTCCCATTGCTTCAAGAATTTTCCACAGTTTGTTGTGAACCACACAGTCAAAGGATTTAGAATAGTCAATGAAGCAGAAGTAGGTGTTTTCTTGGAATTCTCTTCCTTTTCCTATGATTCAACGGATGTTGGCAATTTGATCTCTGTTTCCTCTGCCTCTTCTAAATCCAGCTTGAACATCTGGAAGTTCTTGATTCATGTACTATTGAAGCTTAGCTTGGAAAATTTTGAGCATTACTTTGCTAGCATGTGAAATGAGTACAATTTTGCAATATTTGAACATTCTTTGGCATTGCCTTTCTTTGGGATTGGAATGAAAACTGACCTTTTCCCGTCCTGTAGCCACTGCTGAGTTTTCCAGATTTGCTGGCATATCGAGTGCAGCACTTTCTTTTAGGATTTGAAATAGCTCAGCTGGAATTCCATCACCTCCACTAGCTTTGTTCATAGTGATGCCTCCTAAGGCCCAGTTGACTTCACTCTCCAAATGTTTGGTTCTAGGTGAGTGATCACACCATTGTGGTTATCTGGGTCATTAAGATCTTTTTTGTACAGTTCTTCTATATATCTTTGCCACTTCTTCTTAATGTATTCTGTTTCTGTTAGGTCCATACCACTTCTGTCTTTTATTGTGCCCATCTTTATATGAAATATTCCCTTGAAGTGAACTGAAGTGAAATGAAAGTCACTCAGTCGTATCCAACTCTTTGGGACCCCATGGACTATAGAGTCCATGAAATTCTCCAGGCCAGAATACTGGAGTGGGCATCCTTTCCCTTCTCCAGGGGATCTTCCCAACCCAGGGATCAAACTCAGATCTCCCACATTGCAGGCAGATTCTTTACCATCTGAGCCACAAGGGAAGCTCATATTCCTTTGGTATCTCTAATTTTCCTGAAGAGATCTCTAGTCTTTAACACTTTGTTGTTTTCCTCTATTTCTTTGCATTGATCACTGAGGAAGGCTTTCTTCTCTCTCCTTCCTATTCTTTGGAACTCTGCATTCAGATGGATATATTTTTCCTTTTCTCCTTTACCTTTTGCTTCTCTTCTTTTCTCAGCTATTTGTAAAGCCTTCTCAGATGACCATTTTGCCTTTTTGCATTTCTTTTTTTTGAGGATGGTTTTGATCCTTGCCTCTTGTACAATGTCACAAACCTCCATCCATATTTCTTCAGGCACTCTATCAGATCTAATCCCGTGAATCCATTTGTTACTACCACTGTATAATAAGGGATTTGATTTAGGTTATACCTTAGGGACTAGTGGTTTTCCCTCCTTTCTTCAATTTAAGTCTGAATTTTGCAATAAGGAGTTCATGATCTGAGCCACATTCAGCTCCAGGTCTTGTTTTTTCTGACTGTAAGAGCTTCTCCATCTTTGACTGCAAAGAATGTAATCAATCTGATTTCGGTATTGACCATCTGGTGATGTCCATGTGTAGAGTTGTCTCTTTTGTTGTTGGAGGAGGGTGTTTGCTATGATCAGTGTGTTCTCTTGGCAAAAGTCTGTTAGTTTTTGCCATGCTTCATGTTGTACTCCACGGCCAAATTTGCCTGTCACTCCAGGTTTCTCTTGACTTTTTACTTTTGCATTCCAGTCTCCTGTGATGGAAAGGACATCTTTTTTTGTGTGTGTGTGTGTTAGTTCTGGAAGGTCTTGTAGATCCTCATAGAACCATTTGGTTTCCACTTCTTCAGCATTAGTGGTTGGGGCATAGACTTGGATTACTGTGATATGAATGGTTTGCTTTGGAAATGAACCAAGATCATTCTGTTGTTTTTGAGATTGCACCCAAGTACTGCATTTCGGACTCTTTGTTGCCCCTGAGGGCTATTCCATCTCTTCTAAGGGATTCTTGCCCATAGTAGCAGATACAATGGTCATCTGAATTAAATTTGCCCATTCTGGTCCATTTTAGTTCACGTATTCCTAAAATGTTGATGTTCACTCTTGGCATCTCCTGTTTGACCACTTCCAATTTACCTTGATTCATGAACCTAACATTCCAGGTTTCTATGCAACATTGTTCTTTACAGCATCAGACTTTACTTTCACCACCAGACACATCCACAGCTGGGCATTGTTTCTGCTTTCGCTCAGCTTCTTCATTCCTTTTGGAGCTATGTCTCTGCTCTTCTCCAGTAACATATTGGGCACCTACCAACCTGGGGAGTTCATCTTTCTGTGTCATATCTTTTTGCCTTGCATACTGTATATGGGGTTCTCAAGGTAAGAATGCTGAAGTGGTTTGCCATTCCCTTCTACTGTGTACATATTTTGCAGAACTCTCCATCAAGACAGTCTGTCTTGGGTGGCCCTACATTCAGTTCAGTTCAGTAGCTCAGTCATGTTCGACTCTTTGTGACTCCATGGACTGCAGCACGCCAGGCTTCCCTGTCCATCACCAACTCCCGAAGTCCACCCAAACCTGTGTCCATCGAGTCAGTGATGCCATCCAACCATCTTATCCTCTGTTGTACCCTTCTCCTCCTGCCCTCAATCTTTCGCAGCATCAGGGTCTTTTCCAGTGAATCAGCTCTTTGCATCAGGTGGCCAAAGTATTGGAGTTTCAGCTTCAGCATCAGTCCTTCCAATGAATATTCAGGATTGAATATTTCCGTTAAGATGGACTGGTTGGATCTCCTTGCTGTCCAAGGGACTCTCAAGAGTCTTCTCCCAATACCACAGGTCAAAAGCATCAATTCTTTGGCACTTAAAGAAGGCTTTCTTTATAGTCCTACTCTCACATCCATACATGACTACAGGAAAAACCACAGCTTTGACTAGATGGACCTTTGTTGGCAAAGTAATGTCTCTGCTTTTTTAATATGTTGTCTAGTTTGGTCATAGCTTTTCTTCCAAGGAGCAAGCATCTTTTAATTTCATGGCTGCAGTCACCGTCTGCAGTGATTTTGGAGTCCAAGAAAACAAAGTCTGTCAGTTTCCATTGTTTCCCCATCTATTTGCCATGAAATGATGGGTCCAGATGCCATGATCTTAGTTTTCTGAATGTTGAGTTTTAAACCAACTTTTTCACTCTCCTCTTTCACTTTTATCAAGAGGCTCTTTAGTTCTTCTTCGCTTTCTGCCATAAGGGTGGTGTCATCTACATATCTGAGGTTATTGATATTTCTCACAGCAATCTTGATTTCAGCTTGTGCTTCATCCAGCCCGGTGTTTCACATGATGTACTCTGCATATAAGTTAAATAAGCAGGGGACAAAAATACAGCCTTGACATATATGACATGGCTCATAGTTTCATGAATTAGACAAGGTTGTGATCCATGTGAACAGCTTGGTTAGTTTTCTGTAATTTTGACTTTCATTCTGTCTGCCCTCTGATGGATGAGGATAAGAGGCTTGTGGAATCTTCCTGATGGGAGGGACTAGATGTGGTTCTTGCTCTGGTAGGCAGGCCATGCTCAGTAAATTTTTGATCCAATTTTCTGCTGATGGGTAGGGATGTGTTCCCTCCCTGTAGTTTGGCCTGAGGCCAAACTGTGGTGAGGGTAATTGCCGGGGTCCAGCCCCGGCTGATCCAGGGTAGGCGTAGGCGAAGATCAGGAAACAATTGCTTAATTAAATGTTAATTAAGAATATAAAGAGTAATAGAATGAGGATAGCTCAGTAGGAAAATTCAGTGGAGAAAAGAGGCTGAGTAGCTTGGTTTACGCGGGAGACCAATAAAACTTCAGACAAGAAGTTTGCACCACTTACGTAGGCCGCAGGCGTCCTTCCGTTCTCCCGAAGGAGAGGAGACACTGAGGCCTCCCGGGTCGGATCTTAGAAGCCCAGGCATAATTAGTAAGCATGGCGGGGTCCACGCTCCAGGTCGAGACTCAACCAGAGTGAGAGAGAGCGCGACATGGGGAGACCAATATTTCGAGAAACTGATCCCAATTCTTTATTTTCCAGAGTCTGTTTTTATACACTGAGATGTTATGCAAAAGTCACGCGGGGTCAGCAGTCCTGACTTTTATTAAAGTCAGGTGCTTCACACAAATGTATACAGAGGTCTTAGGGGTGTTACATCATCTTCTGGCCAGGGGGGCCTGCTGACAATTTACGACCCTCTCCTTGTGACAGCGGTCAGTCAATCAGGACGCTTATTTCTCCAGGGCTGATTATTCTCAAAACAGACGCCACCCAAATAAAGTTACATTCCTACAGGGTGAGGGTGTAGTGGGTTTTAGTTAAGGAAAGAATTTACTTAGCCTAAGGTCTAATGTGATTAATATCAGACGAGATCGGGCTCGTTCAGGGTGGTATGGCCGTAGACGTAACGTGATTAATATCAAAGGTTAATTCTATATATTCATTAATGTGTGTAAGGGCAGGGGATATGGAGACTTAGCAACAAACATTGGCTCAACAAATGAAAAACCCTTCACCAACACAATTTCTAATTAGCCCACTATACTTATAGTTTTCTAACTTCTCTAAAGAACCTGTTTTTAGAGGGTTTAAAGCATCTCGTGCCTCTCACGGTTGGGAGGCTGTGAGCAATCACATGTGGCCAGACGAGCCTGTCAGGCAGCCTAGAGAACCTTCAGAGGAGTTTGTAGGTTAAAACACTCTTGTCACACCCCAGAGTTTTTATTGACTGGAGCTCTAGGTTAACTCCTTCTCCGAAAGAGGTGGTGGGGGACAGCCCCCTGTAAAGTCAGAGGTGTAGGTAAGAGCACAAAGTAGTAAAGTAGGCAGGCTCTGGTTATGGGGGTAGACGCTCGAGGATTTCCAGGGGGGACTCCTGAGGCTCGATCCCGCCTTTGCGTATGTCGAGCCTCCTTCCTCATGACCTTTGCCATGGGCGGAGTACCTCACTCTGGCCCCCAACAGGTAATGGCAGTAACGGGGACCTCCTTCAAAAGGACGTATGTTGGCATGCAGTTGCTCCCAGGACTGTTGTATTCAGTGCCCCTGACCCCGCAGCCAGTCGCTGTTAACCCACACCTCCCCAGAGACTCACAGACACTCACCAGCAATTCCGGCTCAGTCCCTTGTGGGGTCACTTCTCCTTTCTCCTGGGTCCTGGTGCACACAAGGTTTTGCTGTGCCCTCCAAGAGTCTATTTTCCCGGGGGTTTTCAGTCCTTTTGTTGGATCCCGGGAAATCTGTTTTGGGTCCTAGAACTTTTGCAACAGTGCGAGAACTTCTTTGGTATAATTGTTCTCCAGGTTGTGTGTCATCTGCTCAGTAGCTCTAAGTGGGGCTAATGGTGACTTCCTCCATGAGGACTTATGCCACTTGCTGTGCCTCCCAGGGATGCTGCCACTGGAGCCGCTGTCCCCGCCGCAGGTCACTGCTGATCCATGCCTCCACAGGAGACACTGAAACACTCAAAGGCAGGTCCGGCTCAGTCTCTTGTGGGGGTCACTGTTCCTTTCCCTTTATCCTGGTGCACGCAAGGTTTTATTTGTACCCTCTGATTGTCTCTGTTGGGTCTGATATTTGATTTCGCAAGTATATATTTCATAAAAAAATATATATTTTATATAAAATTATGTTGTTCAAGGATCAACTGTATATACACATTATGTACATACGTATCTTTTCATAAATATATATTTTTATGTCCTGGTGACATGCCCAGCACAGCACCCAACACACAGTAAGTTCTCAGCAGGTGGTGGTGTTATTCCAGAGCCATCCCTATTCGTGTCACACACAGGTACTCTCAAAGATCTCTCTTCCACACTACATCCATCTCTTCTATCTTAAACCTGTATTTTGCCAGCTGGCTGTGACACATCTCTACTCTGATGATTTGCGAATGGCTCAGACTCTTGTTCAAAACTGAACTGCTTGCTTTTCTCCCAACATTTGCTCTTCCTGTATTCTCCATCTCAGTTAAAGAGTCACCATCCATTCCGGTGTGATTTTTTGGACTCCCTCTCTCTGTTACTGCCTACCTCATGACAGGCATCTCTGACTTATTTCTGCAGTTTGTCCTTTTCTCATTGTACTGTTTCATTTTAAGCTTTCATCTTCTCTCACTTGAATTATTACCTGGTTGTTCATCTTTCTGTCCCATATGCTAGTGTGTTCAGAGTGACACCTTTCTAAGATACAGGTTTCACTGTTTCACTTTTCTGTTCCTAAACTCCATGCTTTCCTGTTGAAGCTCACCCCTTTCTCCATCATCATTGCCTGCCACTAATGGCTAATACTAATTTGTTAACTGGCTGCTTCTTCAAGATACCATATACCTTCAGGTTCTTCTGTTTTTTTTTTTTCTTTCTTTCTTTTAATCACCTAATCCTAAGATACCTTTTTACTCTTTTCCACCTGGCAAACACCCTTAAAGAATCATGTTCTTCCCTCTTGACTTTTGTCTGATGTCCACATCCTTCCATTCTGTTGTTCCTCCTTTGCATAGACAGTTTTTTTTTTAAAAAAAAAAACACTTTTCCATTGTTGCAGTAATCATTATATACTTCCCAGGTGGTGTTAGTGGTGAAGAATCTGGCTGCCAGTCCAGGAGACACAAGACGTGGGTCCACCCCTGGGGTGGGAAGATCCCCTGAAGTAGGAAGTGGCAACCTACTCCAGTATTCTTGCCTGGGAAATCCCAAGAACAGAAGAGCCTGGAGGGCTACAGCCCATGGAGTTGCAAAGAATCAGATGTGATTGAATACACACACACATCATGATAGTTATTTATATGCCTATAATTTCTGGGCTTGGACAATGCCTCTCAGATAGCAGGGACTCAAGAAACGTTGTTTGATTTGACTAAATAAATACCTAGAATGACAGAGTCAAGAAGGATCTTCTGAGATGGAATCTAACAAGTTAATTATCTAAAAGTAATTTGGGTCAAGAAAATCAGTTATTACAAAATGAGCATGGAAGAGATTGGCTTAATAGCAGAATGTGCCAAAAATTAGGGGTTTGCTTGACAGCTCAGTGTGAGTCAACAATATGAGGTGGTAACAAAGAAAAATAAGAAGGAAAGAAAAAAATATGAATAAATGAGGAAGCTGAGTGTCTGAATTTACACCTGAGTATAGGTTTGGCTCTGTGTATCATGATTTTATTGGGATTTAGACTGGAATAACAATAATTATTGAAACTGTTTTGTTTTTAATGTTTTTTGAAAAAAAATTACCAAAACACAGTGAGAAACTGCTAGCTAATGTTATCAAGGAAAAAAAGGAGAAAGCCCAAATGTACAAATAAGAAATGACAATGAAGGAATTCTCTGGCAGTCCAGTGGTTAGACTCCATGCATCCATGGCAGGAGGCACCATTGTGATCCCTGGTCGGGGAACTAGGATCCCACAAGTTGTACGTTGCAGGCAAAAAAAAAAAAAGAAATGACAATGAAAAAGAAGTCATTGAATAGATAAAAAATTATAAAAGACTTTGTGGGCCTCTATGCAAATATGCTTGAAAACCTCAAGGAAATGAATAATTTCCTGGGGAAATACAGATTACCAAAACTGACAGAGGTAGAAAGTTTAAAGACACCAGTTTTTGTGGAAGTAAACAAGAAAATTATTGAGTAACTAACTGCCTCTTTAAAAAAGTACTAGGCCTCGATTATTTCACAGAGAAATTCTACCAAACTTTTGAATATCAGATAGTTTCAGTGCTTTATAAATTATTTTTGTTCAGTTGCTCAGTCATGTCCAGCTCTTTGCAACCCCATGGACTGCAGCATGCCAGGCTTCCTTGTCCTTCACCATCACCCAGAGCCTACTCAAACTCATGTCCATTGAGTCAGTGATACAATCCAACCATCTCATCCTCTGTCATCATCTTCTCCTCCTGCCTTCAATCTTTTCCAGCAGGGTCTTTTCTAATGAGTCAGCTTTTTGCATAAGATGGCTGAATTATTGGAGTTTCAGCTTCAGCATTAGTCCTTCCAGTTAATATTCAGGATTGATTTCTTTACGATTGACTGGTTTGATCTCCTTGCAGTCCATGGGACTCCCAAGAGTTTTCTCCAACACCACAATTCAAAAGCATCAATTCTTCGCTGCTCAGCTTTCTTTTTGATCCAACTCTCATATCCATACATGACTACTGGAAAAATCATAGCTTTGATTATACAGACCTTTGTCGGTAAAGTAATATGTCTGCTTTTTAATATGTTGTCTAGGTTTGTCATAGCTTTTCTTCCAAGGAGCAAGTGCCTTTTATTTCATGGCTGCAGTCACCATTTGCAGTGATTTTGGAGCCCCCCAAAATAAAGCCTCTCACTGTTTCCATTTTTTCCCTATCTATTTGACATGAAGGGATGGGACCAGATGCCATGATCCTAGTTTTTTGAATGCTGAGTTTTAAGCCAGATTTTTCATTCTCCTCTTTCACTTTCATCAAGAGGCTTAGTTCCTCTTCGCTTTCTGTCATAAGGGTGGTGTCATCTGCATGTCTGAGATTATTGATATTTTTCCTGGCAATCTTGATTCCAGCTTGTGCTTTATCCAGCCTGGCATTTTGCATGATGTACTCTGCATAGAAGTTAAATAAGCAGGGTGACAATATATAGCCTTGAAGTACTCTTTTCCCAGTTTTGAACCAATCTGTTGTTCCATGTCTGTTCTAACTTTTGCTTCTTGGGATGCACAGGTTTCCCAGGAGACAGAGAGGATGGTCTAGTATTCCCATCTCTTCAAGAATTTTTCAGTTTGTTGTGGTCCACACAGTCCAAAGGTTTAGAATATTCAATGAAGCAGAAGTAGATGTTTTTCTGGAATTCTCTTGCCTTTTCTATGATCCAACAGATGTTGGCAATTTGATCTGTTTCCTCTGCCTTTTCTAAATACAGCTTGAACATCTGGAAGTTCTCAGTTAATGTACTGTTGGAGAATTTTGAGCATTGCTTTGCTAGCATGTGAAATGGTTTTGATCACCACCTCCTGTTTAATGTTACAAACCTGTGTCCATGGTTCTTCAGGCACTCCATCAAATCTAATCCCTTGAATCTATTTGTCACTTCCACTGTATAATCATAAGGGATTTGATTTAGGTCATATCTGAATGGCCTAGTAGTTTTCTCTACTTTCTTCAATTTAAGTCTGAATTTTGCAATAAGGAGTTCATGATCTGAGCCATGGTCAGCTCCCAGTCTTGTTTTTGCTGACTGTATAGAGCTTCTTCGTCTTCAACTGAAAGAATATTGTCAGTCTGATTTCGGTATTGACAATCTGGTGATGTCCATGTGTAGAGTCATCTCTTGTGTTGTTGGAGAAAGAGTTTGCTATGACCAGTGCATTCTCTTGGCAAAAGTCTGTTACTTTGGCCCTGCTTCATTTTGTACTCCAAGGCCAAATTTGCCTGTCACTCCAGGTATCTCTTGACTTCTTACTTTTGCATTCCAGTCCCCTGTGATGGAAAGGACATCTTTTTTTTGGTATTTGTTCTAGAAGGTCTTGTAGGTCTTCATAGAACCTTTCAACTTCAGCTTCTTCAGCATTAGTGCTTGGGGCATAGACTTGGATTACTGTGATATTGAGTGGTTTGCCTTGGAAAAGAACAGAGACCATGCTGTTGTTTTTGAGATTGTACCCAAGTACTGCATTTTGGACTCTATTGTTGACTATGAGGGCTGCTCCATTCCTTCTAAGAGATTCTTGCCCACAGTAGCAAATATAATGGTCATCTGAATTAAATTTGCCCATTCTGGTCCATGGTAGTTCACTGATTCCTAAAATGTCAATGTTCACTCTTGCCATCTCCTGTTTGACCACTTCCAGTTTACCTTGATTCATGGACCTAACGTTCCAGGTTCCTATGCAATATTGTTCTTTACAGCATTGGACTTTACTTTCACCACCAGACACTTCCACAGCTGGGCGTTGTTTCTGCTTTCGCTCAGCTTCTTCATTCCTTTTGGAGCTATCTCTCTGCTCTTGTCCAGTAGCATGTTGGACACCTACTGACCTGGGGGGTTCATCTTTCCATTTCATATCTTTTTGCATACTGTTCAAAGGGTTCTCAAGGTAAGAATGCTGAAGTTATTTGCCATTCCCTACTCCAGTGGACCATGTTTTGTCAGAACTCTCCATCAATACCCGTCCATCTTGAGTGGCCCTACATGGCATGGCTCATAGTTTCACTGAGTTAGACAAAGTTGTGCTCCATGTGAACAGTTTGGTTAGTTTTCTGTAATTTTGGTTTTCATTCTATCTGCCCTCTGATGGATGAGGATAAGAGGCTTGTGGAGGCTTCCTCTTGGGAGTGACTGGCTGTGGTTAAAACTTGTTCTTGCTCTGGTGGGCAGGGCCATGTTCAGTAAATCTTTAATCCAGTTTTCTGCTGATGGCTGGGGCTGTGTTCCCTCCCTGTAGTTTGGCCTGAGGTCAAACTGTGATAAGGGTAGTGGCAGTGATGGGGACCTCCTTCACATGGACTTAGGCCAGCATGCAGTTGCTCCCAGGACTCCTGTATTCAGTGCCCCTGACCATGTGGCAGGCCACTGTTGCCATGCCTCTGTTGGAGACTCCCAGACGCTCACCAGAAATTCTGGCTCAGTCTCTTGTGGGGTCACTTCTCCTTTCTCCTGGATCCTTGTGTGCCCAAGGTTTTGTTGTGTCCTCCAAGAGTCTGTTTCTCCAGTCCTGTGGAAGTTCTGTAATCAAATCCCACTGGCCCTCACAGTCGAATTCGCTGGGGGTTCTCAGTCCTTTTGCTGGATCCCCAGGTTGGGAAATCTGTTTCGGGCCCTAGGACTTTTGCTACAGTGCGAGAACTTCTTTGGTATAACTCTTCTCCAGTTTGTGTGTCATCTGCTCAGTGGCTCTATGGTGGGGCTAACAGCGACCTCCTCCGAGAGGACTGATACCACACGCCATGCCTCCCAGGGCTGCTGCAGCCGGAGCCGCTGTCCCTGCGGCAGGTCACTGCTGACCCGTGCCTTCACAAGAGACACTCAGACCCTCAAATATAGGTCTGGCTCAGTCTCTTGTGGGGATCACTGCTCCTTTCCCTTCATCCTGGTGTGCACAAAGTTTTGTTTGTCTTCTCTGATTTTCTCTGGCGGATCCGAGATTTTTTTAAATGTGACTGCACCTCTCCTACTGTATTACTGGGGCTTCTCCTTTGCCCTTGGATTCAGGGTATCTTTTTCTTGTTGATTCTCCCATCGATGGTTGTTCAGCAGCCAGTTGTGATTTTGGTGTTCTCACAGGAGAAGATGAGTGTACATCCCTCTACTCTGCCATCTTACTTACAGCAGATGTGAGATTAATTTAGAGGCTTGAAAATGCAGGGAAGTTTCCCACTTCTTTTTATGAAGCAAGTCTAATATTGGTATCTACACATGACAAAGTTGATACATAAAAGAAAACAATTATTCCTATTATTTATGATATCCATGAAAAAGTACAAAATATATAGTACTAATAGAAGGCTAATAAATATTTTCTTAAGAAACAGAAACCAACACTACATTAAAAGCACAATTCACTATGATCAGGTAGGTAATCCTACCAAGAATGCATGGTAGGTTCATAATTCAGAAATCCATTTTGTCATTCACCATATTAATAGATTCGTGGAAAAATAATCATGTGTGTGCATGCTCAGTCATATCTGACTCTTTGTGACCCCAAGGACTGTAGCCCACCACGCTCTTCTGTCCATGGGATTCTACAGGCAAGACTATTGGAGTAAGGTGCCATTTCCTACTCCAGAGGATCTTCTTGACCCAGGGATTGAACCCACATCTCCTGCATCTCCTGCATTGGCAGGCAGATTCTTTACCACCGTGCAACCTGGCAAGCCACGCACACATATATTATATACACATATGTATATACATACACACATATAAATTGATATATTTCATCTTAGTCCTAAAGCCAGTACTACTAATTGGGAAACACTACAAGTGTTTTTTTTTTTTTTTTTATTAATTTATTTTTTATTGAAGGATAATTGCTTTACAGAATTTTGTTGTTTTCTGTCAAACCTCAACATGAATCAGCCATAGGTACACATATATCCCCTCCCTTTTGAAACTCCCTCCCATCCTTCACTGCATCCCACCCCTCTAGATTGATATGGAGGGCATGTTTGAGTTTCCTGAGCCATACAGCAAATTCCCATTGGCTATCTATTTTACATATGGTAATGTAAGTTTCCATGTTACTCTTTCCACACATTTCACCCTCTCCTCCACTCTCTCCATGTCCATAAGTCTATTCTCTATGTCTATTTCTCCATTGCTGCCCTGCAAAGAAATTCTTCAGTACCATTTTTCTAGATTCTGTATATATATGTTAGAATATGATATTTATGTTTCTCTTTTTGACTCATTTCACTCTGTATATAGGTACTAGGTTCATCTACCTCATCAGAACTGACTCATATGTGTTCCTTTTTTATGGCTGAGTAATATTTCACTGTGTATATGTACCACAACTTCTTTATCCAATCATCTGTCGATGGACATCTAGGTTGCTTCCATGTTCTAGCTATCGTAAATAGTGCTGCAGTGAACAATGGGATACATGTGTCTTTTTCAGTTTTGGTTTCCTCAAGGTATATGCCTGGGAGTGGGATTGCTGGGTCATATGGTGGTTTTATTCCTAGTTTTTTAAGGACTCTCCATACCAACTTCCATAGTGGCTGCGTCAATTTACATTTCCACCAACAGTGCAAGAGCATTGCCTTTTCTCCACACCCTCTCCAGCATTTATTGTTTGTAGACTTTTTGATGATGGCCATTCTGACCAGTATGAGGTGATATTGCATTGTAGTTTTGATTTGCATTTCTCTAATAATGAGTGATGTTGAGCATCTTTTCATGTGTTTGTTAGCCATCTGTATGTCTTCTTTGGAGAAATGTCTGTTTAGGTCTTTTTCCCACTTTGTGATTGAGTTGTTTGTTTTTCTGGCATTGAGTTGTATGAGCTGCTTGTATATTTTGGAAATTAATCCTTTGTCAGTTGTTTCACTTGCTATTATTTTTGCCATTCTGAGGATTGTCTTTTCACCTTGCTTATAGTTTCCTTTGCTATGCAAAAGCTTTTAAGTTTAATCAGGTCACACTTGTTTACTTTTGTTTTTATTTCCATTACTCTGGGAGGTGGGTCATAGAGGATCTTTCATCGATCTGTGTCATCGAATGTTCTGCCTATGTTTTCCTCTAAGAGTTTTATAGTTTCTGGTTTTACATTTAGGTCTTTAATTCATTTTGAGTTTATCTTTGTGTATGGTGTTAGGAAGTATTCTAATTTCATTCTTTTACATGTAGCTGTCTTGTTTTCCCAGCACCGTTTATTGAAGAGGCTGTCTTTGCCCCATTGTATATTCTTGCCTCCTTTGTCAAAAATAAGGTGCCCATAGGTGCATGGGTTTATTTCTGGACTTTCTATCTTGTTCCATTGGCTTATTTTTCTGTTTTTCTTCCAGTACCATATTCTCTTGATGACTGTAGCTTTTCAGTATAATCTGAAGTCAGGAAAGTTGATTCTTCTAGCTCCATTCTTCTTTCTCAAGAGTGCTTTGGTTATTTGGGATCTTCTGTGTTTCCATATGAATTGTGAAATTTTTTGTTCTAGTTCTATGAAAAATGCCATTGGTAATTTGATAGGGATTGCACTGAATCTGTAGATTGCATTTGGTAATATATTCATTTTCACAATATTGATTCTTCCTTTTGTCTGCTTAGGTAAGTTTATTCCTAGATATTTAATTCTTTTTGTTGCATTGGTGAATGGGATTGATTCCTTAATTTCTCTTTCTGATTTTTCATTCTTAGTATATAGAAATGCAAGTGATTTCTGTGTATTGATTTTGTATCCTGCAACTTTGCTAAATTCACTGATTGGCTCTAGTAATTTTTTGATATTATCTTTAGGGTTTTCTATGTACAGTATCATGTGATCTCCAAACAATGAGAGCTTTACTTCTTCTTTTCTGATCTGGATTCCTTTATTTCTTTTTCTTCTCTGATTGCTGTAGCTAGGACTTCCAGAACTACGTTGAATAATAGTGGTGAAAGTGGACATCCTTGTTTTGTTCCTGATCTTAGGGGGAATGCTTTCGGTTTTTCCACCATTGAGAATAATGTTTGCTGTAGGCTTATCATATATGGCCTTTACTATGTTGAGGTAGGTTCCTTCCATGCCCATTTTTTGAAGCGTTTTAATCGTAAATGGGTGCTGAATTTTGTCAAAAGCTTTTTCTGCATCTATTGAGATGATCATATGGTTTTTATCTTTAAATTTGTTAACATGGTGTATCACATTGATTGTTTTGCATATATTGAAGAATCCTTGCATTCCTGGAGTAAACCCAACTTGATCATGGTGAGCTTTTTGATGTGTTGCTGAATTCTGTTTGCTAAAATTTTGTTGAGGATTTTTGTATCTATCTTCATCAGTGATATTGGCCTGTAGTTTCTTTTTTTGTGTTGTCTTTGTCTGGTTTTGGTATCAGGATGATGGTGGCCTTGTAGAATGAGTTGGAAGTGTTCCTTCCTCTGCAGTTTTTTGAAAGAGTTTTAGAAGGATAGGCATTAGCTCTTTTCTAAATGTTTGATGGAATTCTCCTGTGAAGCCTGGGCTTTTGTTTTTGGGGAGATTTTAGATCACAGCTTCAATTTCAGTGCTTGTAATTGGGTTGCTTATAATTTCTGTTTCTTCCTGGTTCAGTCTTGTAAGATTAAACTTTTCTAAGAATCTGTCCATTTCTTCCAAGTTAGCCATTTTATGCCATATAGTTGTTCATAATAGTCTCCTATAATCCTTTGTATTTCTACATTGTCTGTTGTAACCTCTCCTTTTTCATTTCTAATTTTGTTGATTTGATTCTTCTCTATTTTTTTCTTGATGAGTCTGCTAAAGGTTTGTCAATTTTGTTTATCTTCTCAAAGAACCAGCTTTTAGTTTTATTAATTTTTACTATGGTTTCTTTCATTTCTTTTTCACTTATTTCTGCTCCAATCTTTGTGATTTCTTTCCTTCTACTAATTTTGGGGTCTTTTTGTTCTTTTTTTTCCAGTTGTTTTTGGTGTAAAGTTAGGTTGTTTTTTCTAAACAAAGTTTAGATGTTTTTCTTATAAAGTTTCAATGTTTTTCTTGTTTCTTGAGGTAGGATTGTACTGCTATTAGCTTCCCTCTTAGAACTCCTTTTGCTGCATTCCATAGATTTTGAGTTGTTGTGTTTTCATTGTCATTTGTTTCTACAAAGTTTTTGATTTCCCTTTTGATTTCTTCAGTAACCTGTTGGTTGTTTAGAAACATGTTGTTTAATCTCCATGTGTTTGTGTTTCTTAGTTTTTTTCTTGTAATTGATATCTAGTCTTATAGTGTTGTGGTCGAAGAAGATACTAGATATGATTTCAGTTTTCTTAAATTTACTGAGGTTTGATATGTGACCCAAGATGTGGTGTATCCTGGAGAGTGTTCCATATGCACTTTAGAAGAAGGTGTATTCTTCTGCATTTGGATGGAGACTGTCCTGAAGATATCAATGAGATCCATCTCATCTAATGTATCATTTAGGACTTGTATTTCCTTATTAATTTTCTGTTTTGATGATCTGTCCATTGGTGCGAGTGGGGTTTTAAAGTCTCCTACTATTACTGTGTTACTGTGAATTTCTCCTTTTATGTCTGTTAATGTTTGTGTTATGCATTGAGGTGCTCCTATGTTGGGTGCATAGATATTTACAGTTGTTATGTCTTCCTCGTGGATTGATCCCTTGATCATTACGTAGTGTCCTGCCTTATCTCTTGTAATCTTCTTTATTTTAAGGTCTATTTAGTCTGATATGAGGATTGCTACTCCAGCTTTCTTTTGCTTCCCATTTGCATGGAATATTTTTCCATCCTCTCACTTTCTGTCTGTATGTGTCTTGAGGTCTGAAGTGAGTTTCTTGTAGACAGCATATATATGGGTCTTGTTTTTGTATCCATTCAGCCAGTCTGTGTCTTTTGGTTAGAGCATTTAATCTGTTTACATTTAAGGTAACTATTGATATATATGTTCCTATTGCCATTTTCTTAATTGTTTGGGGTTGATTTTGTAGATTTTTTTTTCTTCTCTGGTATTTTTGGACTGTGTAAGTCCCTTTAACATTTGTTGTAAAGCTGGTTTGGTGGTACTGAATTCTCTTAACTTTTTCTTGTCTGAGAAGCTTTTATTTCTCCATCAATTTTGAATGAGATCCTTGCCGGGTACAGTAATCTTGGTTGTAGATTTTTCCCTTTCAGTACTTTAAATATATCCTGCCACTCCCTTCTGGCCTGCAGAGTTTCTGCTGAAAGATCAGCTGTTAAGCATATGGGGTTTCCCTGTATGTTACTTCTCCCTTGCTTCTTTTAATATTCTTTCTTTGTGTTTAGTCTTTGGTAGTTTGATTAGTGTGTGTCTTGGTGTGTTTCTCCTTGGGTTTATCCTATATGGGACTCTTTGTGCCTCTTGGACTTGACTGACTATTTCCCTTTCCATGTTGGGGAAATTTTCAACTATAATCTCTTCAAAAATTTTCTCCTATCCTTTCTTTTTCTCTTCTTCTTCTTCTTCTGGGACCCCTATAATTCAACTGTTGGTGCATTTGATATTGTCCCAGAGGTCTCTGAGACTATTCTCAGTTCTTTTCATTCTTTCTACTTTTTTCTGCTCTTCAGAAGTTATTTCCACCATTTTATCTTCCAGCTCACTGATTCATTCTTCTGCTTCAGATGTTCTGCTATTGATTCTTTCCAGAGTATTTTTAATTTCAGTAATTGTGTTGTTTGTCTCTGTATGTTTATTCTTTAATTCTTCTAGGTCTTTGTTAATTGATTCTTACATTTTCTCCATTTTGTTTTCAAGGTTTTTGATCATCTTTACTATCATTATTCTGAATTCTTTTTCAGGTAGTTTTTCTATTTCCTCTTCATTTATTTGGACTTCTGTGTTTCTAGTTTGTTCCTTCATTTGTGTAGTATTTTTCTGCCTTTTCATTATTATATTTTAACTTATTGTGTTTGAGGTCTCCTTTTCCCAGGATTCAAGATTGAATTCTTTCTTCCTTTTAGTTTCTGCCCTCCTAAGGTTGGTCCAGTGGTTTGTGTAAGCTTCCTGTGGGGTGAGTTTTTGTTTGTTTTTTGTGCTGAGTTTTTGTTTGTTTGTTTTTCCTCTGATGGGCAAGGCTGAGTGAGGTGATAATCCTGTCTGCTGATGTTGGGTTTGTATTTTTGTTTTGTTTGTTGTTTAGATGAAGAATCCTGCACAGGGTGCTACTGGGAGTTGTGTGATGCCTGGTCTTGTATTCAGTTGGATTCCTTTATGAGATTTCTCACTATTTGATACTCCTAGGGTTAGTTCTCTGGTAGTCTAGGGTCTTGGAGTTAGTGCTCCCACTCCAAAGGCTCAGGGCTTAATCTCTGGTCATGAATGAAGATTCCACAAGTGGTTTGTTATGGCATTAAGTGAGAGTAAAACAAATATCCAAAAATGAGAAGCCAAAGATGAACCCCAGACAAATGGCAGTTACAAAATCAGGCAAATAAATAATTAAATAATGGAGTATACACATATACATATACACCTATGAGCAAAGTCAAAACAGTCCAAGAAAAATAAAGTATAGTAGATTGACCTGGCAAACAAAGGAAATTAAAAATTTTATTTACCAGTTAAGAACAAAACTAACTAAAGCACAAACTGAAAAACAGAACTAAAGCAAGGTACCAAATGGGGAATAAAGCAATGAAAACAAAACTAAGAAACATGTTGAGAGGAAAGGGAAGAAAGAAAGAATAGATATGCAAAGTTAAATAGAGATAGATGAAGATTTATACATGTTAAAATTTAACTGCAAGAGGAAAAGAACAGTAGGAAAGGCAGACAAAGGAATAAATGTAGGAAAAATATAATATATTTTAAAAAATTAAAAATTAAAATTATGAAAAAGAGAAAAGAAAAAAAAATGGGAGAAGAAAGAAAAAAGGAAAGAAAAATGGAAAACTCCACAGAACTGCAAAAGCCCAACATAGAGCCAGAGGTTTATAACAACAGTAAAAAGTGTGACTGAATATACCCATATTAATATACACCCGTAAGCAAAACCAAGCAGTCCTACAAAAGTAAAGTACAATAGATTGACTCAGTGAACAAAGGAAACCAAATATTACATCTGCCAAAACAAAACTAAAGCACAAACTGGAAAGCAAAACTAAAGAAGGTGCCAACTGGGGAATAAAGCAATGAAAAAAAACTAACAAGTATGTTGAGAGGAAAGGAAAGAAAGAAAGAATAGATAGGCAAAGTTAAATAGAGGTAGATAAAGAAGATTTATATACATTAAGGATTAACTGCATGAGGAAAAGAACAGTAGGAAAAACAAACAAAGGAATAAATGTAAAAAAAATAATAATAGGTTTAAAATAGTAAAATTAAAGAAAGAGAAAAAAAAAAGGGAAACTCCACAGAACTGCAAAAGCCCAACATAGAGGCAGAGGTTCATAACAACAATAAAAAATGTGACTGAGGGGGAAAATAAAAAGCTCAAAAGCTTAATTAGATTTCATAGTGCCAATAAAATTGACAGCTACAACAGAGGGGGGAAAAAGGAAAAAAAAAAAAAGAAAAAAATCCAAAGAATCTACAGAAAAGTCAAAACATAAGAATAATAAATGTTTTTCTGAGTCACTGCTGTCAGAGTCCTTTCCCTCGCTGGGAGTCACAGTTCACCTCACCTCCCAAGGATGCTCTCCAACACTGTGCTGATATCCAGACCTGCTGTGGGGGCAGCTCAGATTCTAATCTGGTCCTTCTTCTGTGTGTTCTTGCCTCCAGTGTCCACAGCTATCAGAACTAGTGCATTTTCTTTTGTGGGAACTCTCAATGACCTTTTATATATTCCATAGACACAGAGTCTGGCTAGTTGATTGTGTGGATTTAATCTGCAGCTTGTACAGCTGGTGGGAAGGTTTTGGATTTTCTTCCTTAGCAACACTGCCCCTAGGTTTCAGCTGTGGTTTTATTTCCACCTCTGCATGTGGGTTGTCCACTGGGGTTTGCCCTGAAGGACTGGGTTTGCCCCTGTGAGGGCCAGAAGTGGAGATGGTGCAGTTGCTTGGGTCACAGGGTTTCTGGCAGCACCAGGTTCTCAGGGGAGTTGGTGGCTAGGGCAGCAGGAAAACATAGTGCTCTAGAAGGGTATGGCAACAAGTATTGGCCAATATGCTCCAGTATGCTTGCCTGGAGACCCTCCGTCCCTGACAGAGAAGCCTGGCAGGCCACAGCCTACAGGGTTGCAGAGTCAGACACTACCGAAGTGACCCTGTGCCCATAGATGCAAGACATGTTTTGCTTGTGGCAGCTCTGCCCCAGTGAGTTGAGTGTGAAGGTGGCGCAACTGCTTGGCTTGCGGGGACCCTGGCAGTGACAAGTATGCAGGGACAGACTGCCTCTGCTGCAGGAGTTATGGTCTTCTCAGAGTCTTTTTTCCAGCCTCTTGTAGCTGGCAATCGAAGGCCTCTTTGGCTAGTCTTTCTTCATAGCTCTGCCTGTTCAGGCACTTTGACGGCTCCCCTGCCTGGAGTCCTTCTCTGTTGTTCAGCGCATCGGGAGGGGCCTCCTGGCTGGGATCCTACTCTGTAGATCAGCATGTCAGGCACTTAAAGGGGCACCTTGGGTGGGGTCCTACTCTGTAGATCTGCACATCAGTCTCTTAAAGGAACATCCTGGGTGGAGTCCTGCTCTGTAGTTCAGTGCCTCAGGCGTTTTATGGGGCAGCCTCTCTACTGTTCTCGTGCTGGTGTGTGGGGAGAGAGAGGCTATGGTGATGGCTCCACCCCCTATGCGTGAGTCAGCAGTATCGCCTTGCTTCCATGGCTGCCTGGCTTTCCTCCACAGGCATTTCCCACCATAACCTCCTTCCTACATTCCCTCAATCCATCTTTCTACAATCAACAGCAGCCCTTGCCCTGGGATTGCTCCACAGTCCCCAAACACCAGCTCCCAACCACTGTGCCTTCCAGGGGACCTGTGTCCCTGTCCAGGGTATGTATGGCTGCAGCAAGGACTGTCTGGTTCTCATTCTATTTAGGCTGCCACAGATCAGCTGTTTCGCTCTCAGCCTTAAGTGTTTCTCCTCTGACTCAGACAATCACTTTGATGTGGGGATCGGACCCCAGCTTCAGTTCCCCCACCCACTGAGGGCAGATCCAGTCCTACTAACACTCCTGTTTCCCCCACTAGTTCCTTGTCCTGCTGAGTTTTGCGTGATTCTATATATTCTTTACCTCTGGTCAGGTATTCCTGTCTGCTCTCAGCTGGTGTTCTGCATTCTGTATGCACTTCTGTGTCTGAAGGTATATTCCTGATGTTCCATGGAGAGATGTACTCCATATCCACCTACTCCTCCACCATCTTGTTCTCTTGGATCCTATCTTCTTTGAGTAGGATGGATGATTCAATATCACAAAGATGTCGGTTCTCCGTAAGTCAATTTTTAAATTTAATACAACCTTAATAAAAATTCTAGTTTTTAAAGGAAATTAGATGAATGAATACCAAGGTTCATGTGGAAAAATAAATATACAAGAGTAGTCAAGAAAACACTAAAAAAGAAAATTGTCTGAGGGGTGGAGACTAGCCCTGTTGTTGTTGTCCAGTTGCTCAGTCGTGTCTGACACTTTGCAAGCCCATGGACTGGAGACTAGCCTTGCTGCTAAGCTGCTTCTAAGTTGCTTCAGTCGTGTCTGACTCTGTGCGACCCCATAGATGGCAGCCCACCAGGCTCCCCCATTCTTGGGATTCTCCAGGCAAGAACACGAGTGGGTTGCCATTTCCTTCTCCAATGCATGAAAGTGAAAAGTGAAAGTGAAGTCACTCAGTCGTGTCCGACTCTTATCAACCCCATGGACTGCAGCCCACCAGGCTCCTCCGTCCATGGGATTTTCCAGGCAAGAGTACTGGAGTGGGGTGCCATTGCCTTCTCCGAGACTAGCCTTATCAGATATTAATATATAATTTTATATTATATTAATTAAATATAAACATGTAATTAAAATATTATGATATCAATATATTAATGGACAAATGGGCAAGTTATATAGAATAGAAAACCCAGAAATGGACCCAAGAACTTACAGAAATTGATTTATGATAAAGATGGCTTCTTAAATCAATATGTAAAGAGGGCCTTTTATAAAAACTTTCTTATTTCTTGCAGTTTAACACAATTGTGATGAAAAATAAAATTTACCATCTCAGCCATATTTAAATGTACAGGTTAGTGTTGTGAAACAGATCTTCAGAACTTTTTCATCTTGAAAAACTGAAACTCTATACTCATTAAACAATAGCTCCCTATTTCCCCCTCTGCTGAGCCCCTGATAATCACCATTCTACTTCATGTTTCTATGAGTTTGATGGCTTTAGATACCTCATGTAAGTGCTATTGTATAGTATTTGTCTTTTTGTGACTGGCTTATTTCACCATGTTATAGCATGTGACAGAATTTCTCTCCTTTTTAAGGCTGAATAATATTCCATTATATGTTAAATTTTGTTTATCCCATTCTTCAGCTGATGGATGCTTAGGTTGTTCCTACCTTTTGGTTATTGTAAATAATGCTGCTATAAGATGGGTGTACATATATCCATTTGCATCCCTGCTTTCAAGACAGTAACCTTTTAAGACAAGCCTTTGAGATAAGACCAAGCATTTTTGCTTCCTTTTCCATGCTGAAGACATTGAACATTCAATCTGTCAAGCATACGAGAGAAAAGACAAATGTTAAACCCTTCAAAAAGTAAAGTGAAAAATTTTCCTTACAGTGTTTTAATGTTCCATCATTTAGATACATCATTTCTAGTGTGATAATATGGACAAAAATGATTATCCACTAAGGACATTCATCTTATTTGCTTACTTTAGCATAGTTTTGATAAATTTGACAAAAAATTTAAATAAACAGAAAATATAATACATAAAAGATATGAAGATAACTATGTCTAAAAGTTTTGGAATCCATTTTAATTTGAGAAATATCAAGCATTCCATATGCTATTATCTTGGCTATAGGGTAAAGATACAATTATCTTAGAAGTCAACAGCTTAGGGTTTTCCTTTAGCCCTCTGATGTATGAGGTTTGTGATAAGGGGTTAGGATCAAGAGAATGTAAGTTGGTCTTTCATTGTTGTACTCCAGGATATACTCAAAATCTGTCATCCCTCAATTTCAAGTTCTTTGACTAATCAGGTTGTGCTAGGAACCCATCCCACTTCCTTATCTCTATATTTGCAATCTCTCCTTTTGACCCCATGTTTTTCTTCCTAATACTTATTTTTCTATTTTTGCTCCTACCAAGGTACAATCACTGGTTTGATGGAATGGCTTTACTTCACCAATTCAAGATGGAGAAGGGCACAGTGACATATAGGAGCAAGTTTCTACAGAGTGATACATATAAGGCCAACAGTGATCGTGATCGAATTGTGATCTCAGAATTTGGTACATCGGCTCTCCCTGACCCATGCAAGAGTGTTTTTGAACGTTTCATGTCAAAATTTGAAAAGCCTGGTAAGCACCCTTTATTATGCCCAGAATTTTCAGGTAATAGTGATGATTCTTTAAATTATTATGACATATGTCAATCTTTTTTTATAAATATGGATCTTGATATTTATTTATTTTGATATGAGAGGATGTTTCAACTGCTTTCTCCCTTGATTGTGTGCTTAGGATCTCCTATAGTAAGTTGTGGTGTTTAAATAACTTTGGGGTTTGATTTCAGCAATTACTGATAACACCAATGTCAACTATGTGCTGTACAAGGGTGATTACTACCTTAGTACGGAAACCAACTTTATGAATAAAGTGGACATTGAAACCCTGGAAAAAACAGAAAAGGTAAAATATGGGTTAAAATATAATAGACCCTAAAATTTCTCTCCATTCAAATACTTTTTAGAGTAGTTATTATCAGAAGAAAAAATTGTATTCTTAAACAAAATCAAAATTACCCACTGATTCAGGTCATTAGGTACCCTCTGTCTTCATTAGAATGGCCTGTGGTATTGGTTATCCTTAAAGATAATTCTAGATTTCTTCCTTAGTCCAACTGTCTGAAGGCTAGGGCAAAGGAGACACAGCATAGTACAGACTTATTTCTGTCATTTCATTTTCTGCTTAGCTCTAGGTAGAATTGGACTGGAGATTACCTAGATCCATTCTGCCCTGGAGAAGGAAATGGCAACCCACTCCAGTATTCTTGCCTGGAAAATTTCATGGACGGAGGAGCCTGGTGGGCTACAGTCCATGGGGTCGTAAAAAGTCAGACATGACTGAGCGACTAACACATACTGCCTTCATGTTATACATTAATTTAAAGCAAAATAAAATTTGGGGCCAGAATTTTAATGCTTATTCTTTTGAACTTTCTTGTGATCTGGATAATCATTTTTGTGCATTTCTTGGTGGTGGTGGTAGGAGGGATTTTGTTTGGTTTTCTTGTTGTTTGTTCTTAGTTTCTTTTTCTTTAGTAGGAAAAATAATTTTGATTTCACAGAGGTGAGACATCAGGGCTTAAACTATAGTTTTTATATCTTATTTTAAAAGTATCTGATACATCCCTACCGTCTATGCATCTAAATAGAGACCTACCCATGTAATTTAAGTCTCTGAATGGTCTTAAATTTTCAGGTTAACTGGAGAAACTTTATCGCTGTGAACGGAGCAACTGCACATCCTCATTACGATCCAGATGGAACAACGTACAACATGGGGAACTCCTATGGGAAACATGGTAACGTTGCGGCGGGAGTCTTTGAAAAAATAACTGGGAGTTAACTGTCTTCCCAGAGTTCCATTATGACTAAGATGTTAACTTATATGAAACTCATTTGAAAATTTCAGAAAGAAATCTCTGAAATTGCATTTCGGAACTTCAAATATGTAATTTATTGTTATGTTCTGTGGTCTTTTTGTGTATATACTTAGAAGCTGATTTTCTATTTGATCTTTTCATCATGACTCACATTTTTATGTTCCATTATGCTTTTTGGCTCACATGCATTGTAGAGATTTTCAGTATATATTTCTCAAACTTGAATTTTTAAGAGGTACCATACTATCAGAAATTTTAAATGGCACAGCAAAGAGATAAAGAGAAGGCACACTGTATGTTACATACAGAGGAATTTATTTTTACCATGGGAGTAATACACTACAAAGTAAGTTAAGGTTAAAGTTTGGTTGCATTTGCAGCTACTTGTATCACATCCCCTTCCTGTTCATCTGTATACTTTCCTAGCTGTCTGTTAATCTGTTCCAGAAGGTTCTAATGGCTAATAATGATAGTTAACATTTATAGAGTAACTAGTATGTGCTCGTGTTAACCATTTTTTCCCATATAGTTTCTCATTTAATCTCTGAGAAAGGTACAGTTGTTTTTATTTTTTAATTGAGGTATAGTTGATTGACAATGTTGTGTTAGTTTCCCATATTCTTTTCCATTATGGTTTACTGCAAGATATTGAATATAGTTCCCTGTGCTATACAGCAGGACCTTGTTGTTTATCTATTTTATATACAGTAGTTTGTATTTGCTAATCCCATACTCCTAATTTATTCCCCACCCATTTCCCCTTTGGTAACCATAAGTTTGTTTTCAATGTCTGAGTCTATTTCTGTTTTGTAAATAAGTTCATTTGTATCATATTTTAGATTCCCATATAAATGATATCATATGATATTTGCCTTTCTCTGTCTTACTTTGCTTAGTTTGATAATATCTAGGTCCATCCATGGCATTAAGAAAGGTATTATTACTCCCATTTTATAGATGAGGGCAGTGAACCTTGAGAAGATTTAAGATGCTTGCTTAAGGAAGCCTCAAGTGTCTAATACCAGGCTTGGCACCAAGCCTGAATAACACAGAAAAAGCTTGCTATTAGTCATTTTGTTAGACCATCTTAATAATTATTTATCACTGAGTACAGAGGATTCTCTCAGGGCATGCAAATTCTTTATCATATACCCAAATATACATCTCCCTCTGGAAAGGAATGTGTAAGTACAAGTATTAAAAGTTTCTGACTGTCTATCTTAGCTGTCAATCTATCATTTATAACTATGAATCCTTTGTATAGATTAACTTTTGAATAGGTTAATGTAAGGAATTGGCTTTTTGGGTTGTTCATCTCTACCTCTCCATATTTACACATATAAGTATATATGAACGTGAAGACTTCAGGTTTGTTTTTTTTACTGGCTCAAGAAGAGATAGGGTACCCTGGAAACTTCATCACCCAGCCGTCTCTGCTCTTTGTTACCTGACCTCAGGTAGGGATGTATTCTTCAAATCTGTTATAGGAAGCATCAAACATCTTTTTAGGTAAAATCTTTAAGCAAATGGGTACACTGACTCAGCTTTTTTTGTTTTTTTTGGTCCTATTTTTTTTTTGATCATTAAAAACTCATTTCTTAATAAATTAACTCTAATAACCAAGCGAGGCTTCCCTGGTGGCTCAGACAGTAAAGAATCTGCCTGGAATGCAGGAGACCCAGGTTCAGTCCCTGGGTTGGGAAGATCCCATGGAGAAAATGGCTACCCATTCCATTCATCAGGTACAGATGTGAAAGTTGGACCATAAAGAAGGCTGAGTGCCAAAGAATTGATGCTTTCGAATTTTGGTACTGGAGAAGATTCTTGAGAGTCTTGGGCAGCAGGAGATCAAACCAGTCACTCCTAAAGGAAATAAATCCTTTCCATTTGAATGACTGATGCTGAAGATGAAGCTCCAAAACTTTGGCCACCTGATGCAAAGAGCTGACTCCTTGGAAAAGACCCTGATCCTGGGAAAGATTGAGGGCAGGAGGAGAAGGGGGAAACAGAGGGTGAAATGATTGGATGCCATCACCGACTCAATGGACATGAGTTTGAGTAAACTCCAGGAGATAGTGAAGGACAAGGAAGCCTGGTGTGCTGTAGTCCATGTAGAAAGAGCTGGACGTGACTTAGTGACTGAACAACAGCAACAGCCCATTCCAGTGTTCTTACCTGAAGAATTTCATGTACAGAGAGGAGCCTGGTGGGCTATAGTCTATGGAGTTGCAAAGAGTTATAGATAACTTTGTATATAGTCCATAATATAAGAAATACTGTTTAACCATTTTTATTTATTTTTCTAAAATAAATCCTCATTAGATCAGTGATTCTCAGCCTTTAGAACACCCCAAAGCCATCTGGAATGCTTTCCAGCAATGTAAGATCAGTGGGCTTCATCTTCAGATATTCTGGTTCAGTATACTTGAAAAGGGGCTAAGAATCTGCATTGTAACCAACCCTTCACTCCTTATCTTGATGCATTTTAACAAGATCTCCAGGTGGTTTTGGGGAAAGTGGCCTATGAATCTCTGAGAAACCTTGCACCAGTCATTATGAGTTGTACTTGTTATTTTGCCTCAATTTGATGTTTATGCAAAGTCCTGAGGCGTCTCCCAGAGTTAGGCACAAAGTATTGAGCAAATCGTTTCTCTGGGCGTTCAGTCCTCTGCTGTGTGTTTCCTGGGAGTCTGTCTGCCTTGTACTTCCTGCAAGACTTACAGTTAGGACAGTTCATCAACTAGTAGTGTTCAAATTTAGTAAATTGAGTAATCGTCATTTAATCCAATTGCTGAGATAGGAAATTCTTCTCTTGATACTCTAATCTCAAGTAAAACTGGCTTTACTTCTTTTTTCTTACTTGATTATTTGGTTCAGTGAGGAATTTTTGAACTAGAACACAAATATATGTGTAGCTGCAGAGAGCTCAACTAAACAATATGTGTTTGGGGGACATTTAGTGATTTTTTTTTGGTAAATAAAGTGCTTTCTAGTAATTTCTACCTTTACAAAATAAAAAGCTTTTAATTGTTTTCACTTTTCCAGATATTTTTAAAAAGCCCTTTTAAAATTAACAGAAATCCTCTAAACATTTAATCTAGCTAGTTTTAAGTACTAATTTAAAATAATGTAATCTCTTAGATAGACACTTACAGTAGATGGAGATGGAGATGGTAATATTGGAACTGTAGAGTTTATCTTTCATAACTCATCACTGTATAAAGCATGATGTTTTATATATAATTGTTTCTCAAAACATATAGTATCCTAACCTAGACCTTCCCACTAATTGCTTACTCAAGTGTTTTTACTAGGATATCTAATAGAGGTTACAAAATTAATTCTTTAAAACCAAACTTTTAATCTTTCTCCCTAAATTTCTCTGCTTAAAATCTTCCCCATCTCAGTCGAGGGTAACTCTGTCATTCTACTTGCTTAAGATGATGACCTTGGAATCATGTTTTATACCTCTCTCACATCCACGTCTAATGGGTCAAAAAGTAATTTCAGCAATGCCTTCAAAATATATCAAAAATCCAGCTATGTCATATCACCTCCACTGCCCCCACTCTGGTTTGGGCCACCATTCTTTCTCATTTGAATTATTGTAATAGCTTTTTAACCAGTCTCCTTGCTTCTCCCTTTACCCTACTTCAGTTTATTCTCAGTATATCAGCCAGTTATCCCTTTAACCTACCCCACCTCATCTAGAATTTTCTCTCTGCTTGCTATGGGCAGGGCAGCACTGTCCTCACTGCAGTTATTTAAACACTCCAAACTTATTCTTGGCTGAGAATCTTTGCATTTGCTCTTCTCACCTCATAGCTCAGTTGGTAAAGAATCCACCTGCAATGAAGGAGACCCCAGTTTGATTCCTGGGTCAAGAAGATCCTCTGGAGAAGGGATAGGCTACCCACTCCAGTATTCTTGGGCTTCCCTTGTGGCTCAGCTGGTAAAGAATCTGCCTGCAATGCAGGAGACCTGGGTTTGATCCCTGGGTTGGAAAGATCACCTGGAGAAGGGAAAGGCTACCCACTCCAATATTCTGGCCTGAGAATTCCATGGACTGTATAGTCCATGGGATTGCAAAGAGTTGGACACAACTGAGCGACTTTCACTTTCATCACCTGAAATGCATTTCTCCCAGATATCCTCAAGGCTCTCTTCCTCACTCCCTTCAGGTCTTGACTCAAATGCCACCTTCTTAGTAAAGCCTTCTCAGACCACCATAATTTAAGTTGCAAATAGTAGCAGTCCACATCCTTATACACTCACTTCTAATTCCCATTCCCTTGTTTATTCCTCATTATAGTTCTCATCTGATGCATTATATTTTTACTTATTGTATGATTTTTTAAAAATTTGAGTTTTATAGAAGAAGAGCCTTTTGTCTCTTTTGTACACTATTTTGCTGTACACAAGTGTCTAGAATATGCTGCTTAGGACTCGTAGAAGAGTGCCTGGGATATAACTGACACTCGGTAAGGGCTTCCCAGGTGGTGCTAGCAGTAAAGAGCCCTCCTGCCAATGTTGGAGACTTAAGAGATGCAGATTGGATCCCTGGATCAGGAAGATCACCTGGAGGAGGAAATGGCAACCCACCCCAGTATTCTTGCCTAGAAAATCCCATGGACAGAGTAACCTGGTGGGCTATGGTTCACAGGGTTGCAAAGAGTCAGATGTGACTGAAGTGACTTAGCTCTCAAGGAGCTGCTGATAAATGAGTAGGGAACCAGATGGTTATCCTGTTCCAAAAGAGGTGAAGAGATTGTGAGATTCTACAAGTTACAGGTTCCTCAGGACCTACGTTGGCACTTCTAACACCAGAAAGATAATTCAGTATGATCTCAGTATTTGTTCATTCGTTGAGTTATTTAACAAACATATGTTCTTAGTCAATCCAACAATAGTTTTTTATGGTTTACCTACAGGTCAGTGTTTGGTACTGAGGATGCAAAGATGTGTCAGACATAATTCCTGCTCCAGAAGAGCCTAGTCTGCTAGGAAACAGATAAATACACAGAAAATTATAGTAAATGAAATAAATACTCTGACAGTGTAGAATATAATCAGAGCATAAAGGAGGGGCAACAAATATCTTTGGATGGGAAAATCTGCTTAAGGACTGGGTACCTGAGTTGATTATTGAGGAAGTAATAATAGTCAGATGAATAATTGCATGAGTGAATGTTGATAAGATGGGAGGAGAGGAGACCCAAAGTGACCCCAAGGATATAGAAGACTGAATGGAAGAAGTTGGACATAAATACAAATGGCGACTGTAGTGTTTGGAACTGGGGAGTGGGGAGAAGGACAGATAGAATTTGAAGATATTCCTGGCTGCTATCCTATCTTTTCCTTGAAGCTGGGATTGAGTTCATCTTCAGAGAGCTAGAAGGGAACCATTTGTGAATATTAAAATACAATAGCTGTTGGTTAGTTACTTTGTGTATGATGTTTCAAAACCTTAGCTAATACTGTTTATAAAGTTAATATATTTTTGTATCCATGTCTTTGAAATAACCCCTTATGAAATATATGTGTCATGCATATTGCATAAATCTTTTAATTGCTTTTGCCTAGTCCGCAAATACAAGGACTATCTTTTATTCTTCAAATGTATGTAAAACATTTAAGACAGGACTTTCCATTTTCCAGGTTCCTGCTATAATGTTATTCGGGTTCCTCCAGAAAAATCTGACCCTGGGGAGACAATCCATGGAGCCCAGGTGATATGTTCTATTGCTTCTGAGGAGGGGATGAGACCTTCTTACTACCACAGCTTTGGTGAGCCCAGAAATAAGACAAAATTTAACAGGACCTGCCTTAATGTCACTGTTGAAGGGGAACTAGTTTTGGAAAATAATATGTTAATATGGTTTATCAGAGTATGTGATAAGAGACCAAGGTTGCGTTTTGATGTGAATTAAGTTCATTCTGTTTAGTCATGTGTTGCTTACCCTAGCCAACTGACTGATGGAAGAGATATTTTAATACAAGCAGTTACGAAAAAATTGTTAACAAGTTTTTCATTAATTGACTGCTCTAAGAAACAGCTGTCAGTTTAGGAAATTATCAGTTCCTTCCCAGCACATTGAGTCAGGGAGAAATAGGCTGAGATTTAGCCCCCCAGCCATAATTCCACTTAAGTTCTCTATGAAGAACAGCCTCTCCCTCCAGGATGCTCCAGGATGAAACAATGAATAACTCCTAGTCATAGAAATCAGTCTCTTTGGTTTGTTTTGTATTGTGTTGTCTGTCATTGAATAAATACAAAGGAAAAATATACATTTATGCGTGTTTCCACAATAGAAGCTATGGGCTTTGGGTGATTATGAAGTGTCAATGTAGATGCATCAGCTATAATAAATGGACCACTCTGGTGGAGGAAATTGATAAAGTGGGAGCTGAGAATGTATGGGGATGGCGGTATATGGCAAATCTCTGTACTTTCCCCTTGGTTTTGTTTTGAGCCTAAAATTGCTCCAAAAAATAAAGTCTTAATTAAAAAAAAAAAGAATTTGACCATAAGAAATGGATAGAATTTAGTATTTTAGGTGATTTTAAAGACCACAAATAATAATCATGTTAATATTTTTTGGGAGGGAAATTCATATTCCACATAGATTGCTTCAGTTTTTTTCAGAATGTTTATTTTCTGCATCATAAACTTTTATAGCCAATCTGCTCCTGGATCCTTACCTCCAGTGTAAATAGCAAAAGGATTAAGAAATGAAGCTCCAGATCATAAATGACACTTTTAATATAATGCTTCCTAAACCAAAACAATTTGAAAAGGAAGGAAAAAAAAAGATTTAAAAAATGCAAGTTGAGGGCATTCAACCCAAGCTATTCTAAGAAGTTCCTGTTTTTTGTTTTTTGTTTTTTTTTTCCCCTAGGACCTATGACTTTATTTATTTTTTCTTTTTTTAAAAAATTTATTTATTTTAATTGGAGGCTAATTACTTTACAATATTGTATTGGTTTTGCCATACATCAACATGAATCCGCCACAGATATACACGTGTTCCCCATCCTGAACCCCCTCCCACCTCCCTCCCCATACCGTCCCTCTGGGTCATCCCAGTGCACCAGCCCCAAGCATCCTGTATCCTGCATCGAACCTGGACTGGCGATTCGTTTCATATATGATATTATACATGTTTCAATGCCATTCTCCCAAATCAACCCACCCTCTCCCTCTCCCACAGAGTCCAAAAGACTGTTCTATACATCTGTGTCTCTTTTGCTGTCTCGCATACAGGGTTATTGTTACCATCTTTCTAAATTCCATATATATGCGTTAGTATACTGTATTGGTGTTTTTCTTTCTGGCTTACTTCACTCTGTATAATAGGCTCCAGTTTCATCCACCTCATTAGAACTGATTCACATGTATTCTTTTTAATGGCTGAGTAATACTCCATTGTGTATGGAAGTTCCTGTTTTTATGTAGGAACAGAAAATATATACAGCAAAGCTGAGAAACGATGAAGAATTATTTCTGATTGGCGTTTGTTTAGGTCACAGTAATATGTCCAACTATTCTGACAAGTCCCCATAACTGTTGCATTTCAGACATCTCTATTTTGCCAAATAACATTTTATTGTTTACTTGAACCATTTTAGGAATGACAAGGAACTACATCATCTTCATTGAACAGCCTCTAAAGATCAATTTGTGGAGAATCATCTCTTCTAAAATTCGAGGAAAGGCCTTTTCAGATGGAATAAGCTGGGAACCCCAGTATAATACACGGTTTCATGTGGTGGATAAGCATACTGGTCAGGTAGAGAATTTTGACTATGAATGATTGGACATAAAGGCAAATTTCCATATCACTGATTTTTCCCTTGTTGGGTATTTCTTACATAAGCCACTCTTAATTAAAGGATATTGCCTTCTTCCATAAGGAGGGCTAGCTATTTATTAATTAATACAGTGAATTTTGCATATCAGAAAATTATAAGAAATGGTTTTATCCTGTAAATTATCTGATTCAATTACAAAATGACAATAAAAATGACATCTAAGAAATCCTCTTGGCATGTTAGCATGGATTTTTCTGTATAATAATATTTGCCAAAGAGAATACTGTTCATGCAGAGGTCTTCTGTAACTTTTGCAATTATATTTTTATTAGTTGCTTTTATGACATTTTGATATACAAGTATGATAATATCACCAAAGTCCAAAGCGTATTGGTTAAATATCTTTCTATAGATGCCTGATGAATAGCATTATTATATTTCTCTACTTTTTAACCCCTTAAAGAAATAGTATCCCAAATTTACTGTAGTCCCGCATATAATTTCATTACCAAAAAAATCCCATTTTAGTAATGACAGCATTTTCCAGAGGATTAGTCACTTAATTTATTATAAACTTTTTAATAGAAGTATTTTCTATTTAACCATGTACTAAAGAGTTTAGGAGTTATTTATTCTTCAAAATATTGGGCCATATTTCATGAGAACTTTGAAGTTAGTTAAATCAGTTGATTGGTCTATATCAAATAGCCTCAGTTTATTGATTCATATGAGATGAGATGATTTTAAATCTAAACAGATTGGCTTCTACATTCCATATTCTGGTTTTCATACCTACCAGGCCTATTACTTAAATGGGGAGAAATCTTAATTTGCACTTTGTGGATCTGTACCCTAAAGGAAATAAAATATCTCTTTCTCATTGTGTTCCTGCAGCTTCTTCCAGGGATGTACTTCAGTAAACCTTTTATGACTTTTCACCAAATCAATGCCTTTGAGGACCAGGGCTGTGTTGTCATTGATTTGTGCTGTCAGGATGATGGAAGAATTTTAGAAGTCTACCAACTACAGAATCTTAGGAAAACTGGGAAAGAGCTTGATCAGGTAGAATTCTCTGATTTGTCAAGAGTGGTCAAAATAATTTTGATCTAGCCAAGTTTTGGCTTTGGGCTTGGAATTTGCAGTTTCTCTTGCCTCTCTGGCAAATAAAGAGGGAGAATGGTTTTAAATCATTGAAGACATAAGTTTGTAATTTATTTATTTAATACTTCAGAATAATTCGAAATATGTACTTAATGCTTAGTAAAAATTATATTAAAGAAAACCAAGAAATATGTTTTGAAACACTTGTGATTAGTTCCTTATTACACTTGAGCACTAAACATATTTACATTTCTTAGAAGGGATAGTAAAATGGTAAGCAAAGCAAAACTATAATATTAATCCTTCGATAAAAGAAAATGTCTTAGTTCCTCAGCTTGAAGGGATTCATTTTTTCCTGATAATCAATCTAAGGCAGAAATTTTCCTTGGATTATGTAATGAAAATTGTTTTCTGGTGTAGTTTTATTCTTAAATTTTTAAAAAACATTGCTTTTAAGGTTTACTTACATTTACTTAGCTTACTTATGTTATTATACCTGTATGGTAGGTCTTGATATCTTGATATTTACAGTATAAGTACTTTAGCTCCTTTCTATTTAAAGATTGCCTCAGTTTTTGTTGGCCTTTTGCATTTCCATAAGTTTTAGAATCAACTTATTAGTTTTTGTAAAAGCAAACAAACAAACAAACAAAAAAAACCATGGTTGGGATCATATTGTATGATCTGTCTAGATTAATTTGGACATAACTGACATCTTTACAATAATGAGAAATATTGAGTCTTCCAACTCATGAACAGGGAATCTCTCTCCATTTATTTTAATCTTTTAAAATATCTTTTTAAAAAGTTACATTTACATTAACAAAATTTATTCTTTTTATTTATTTGGCTGTGCTGGGCCTTCTGGGCTTTCTCTAGTTGCAGTGAGCAGGGGCTACTCTTCATTGCAGGGCACTGGCTTCTCATTGCAGCGGCTTCTCTTGTTGCAGGGCATGGGTTCTGGGCGCATAGGCTTTGGTAGCTGTGGCTCATGGGCTCAGTAATTACAGCCCATAGGCCCTAGAGAGCGCAGGCTTTAGTAGCTGTGGTGCACAGGCTCAGAAGTTGTGGTGCACTGACTTTAGTTGTGCCTCAGCATGTGGAATCTTCCTGGATCAGGGATTGAAACTGTATCCCCTGCAGTGGCAGGCAGATTCTTACCCATGGTACCACCAGGAAAGTCCTGAATCTTTTAAAATTTCTTGAAGGAATGTTTATAGTTTTCAGTGTGAGGATATTACATATCTTTAGTTCAAGTTATCATTAGGGAGTTAGAATGTTTTGAAACTGTTGTAAATTTTATCTTTAAAACTTTCATTCTGTTTTTGACGATATGTAGAAATGAAGTTGATTTTGTATATTGATCTCATATTTAGAGATCTTGCTAAATTCACTTATTAGTTTGATCTGTAAATTACTTTGGATTTTCTATGTATACACTCATATTATCTGAAAACGATGAGAGTTTTATTTCTTTCTTTACAATTCTTATGCATCTTATTTTATTCTTCTTTTTTTTACTGTACTAGCTAAGACTTCAACTTGAAAAGAAGTGCTGATAGCAGTAATTATTTTCCCACCTCATTTGGAAAATGTTTAATAAATCACCACTAAGTATGAAATTGCTGCAGGTATTTTTATAGATACCTTTATCAGATTATCTTAATGGTACCTTTTGATAAACAGACGTGATCCAGTATATCAATAGTTTCCTTTATGAGTAATACATTGTGAATCCTGTTTTGGACATCTTCCTATGCCAAGGTCATAAAAATATTTTATGTTATCTTCTAGAAGAATTTTTAATTCTAAAATTAAGTATCTATATATATTTATATTCTGTTTCTGGACTTCATTTTTTAGCATATCATAATTAGTTATTTATTCCATTTTACTTCTCTCTCTCCTTTCCACCTTCTTTTGGTTGAAAGGCACGATAAGCTATTACCAGCCTGGGCTCAGTGGGCAAAATCAGTTTCTTTTACATATATCTACCCTTTTTCAAATCTTTTCCCATTTAGGTTATTAAACAATATTGAGCAGAGTTCCCTATGCTATTTAGTAGGTCCTTGTTGGTTGTCTATTTTAAATATTGTAGTCTGTATATGTCAACCTCACACTCCCAGTTTATCCCCTCTACCATCTTTCCCCTTTGTAAACCATGTATGCTAATTGCTTCAGTCACGTCTGACTCTGCAAACCCATGGACTATAGACTGCCAGGCTCCTCTGTCCATGAATACTGGAGTAGGTTGCCATGCCCTCCTCCAGGGGATCTTCTGGACCCAGGGATCAAACCTGCGTCTCTTATGTCTCCTGCATTGACTGGCAGGTTCTTTACCACTAGTGCCACTTGGCAAGCCCCTTGTAAACTATAAATTTGTTTTCTATGTCTGTGAGTCTGTTTTTGTTTTGTAAATAAGTTCATTTGTATCATATTTTTTAGATTCCATATATAAGTAGTGTCTTGTGATATTTGCTTTATCTGATTTACTTCACTATGATCATCTCTATCCATGTTGCTGCAAATGGTATTATTTCTGTCTTTTTAATGGCTGAGTAATATTCCATTGCATATATGTTACACATCTTCTTTATCCATTCTTCTGTTGATGGACTTTTAGGTTGCTTCAATGTCTTGGCTGAGGCTTCTCTGGTGGCTCAGATGGTAAAGAATCTGCCTGCAGTGCAGGAGACCCAGGTTTGATCTCTGGGTTGGCAATATCCCCTGGAGAAGGGAATGGCTACCCACTCCAGTATTCTTGCCTGGAGAATTCCTTTACAGAGGAGCCTGGCAGGCTACAGTCCATAGGATTGCAAAGAGTCAGACACAACTGAGTGACTAATGCTTTCACACTTCATGTCTTGGCTTTAATTTGTATTGTAAACAGTGCTGTAATGAACATTGGAATGCATGTATCCTTTTGGACTGTGTCCTTTTTTTTTTTTTCTTCTTCTGGATATATTCCCAGAGATTGCAAGATCATATGGTAGCTCTATTTTTGGTTTTTTAAGGAACTTCCATACCATTCTTCATAGTGGCTATACCAATTTACATTCCCACCAGCGGTGTAGGAGGGCTCCCTTTTCTCCACACCTTGTCCAGAATTTCTTGTTTATAGTCTTTTTGATGATGGCCATTTAGAGTGGTATGAGGTGATATCTCATTGTAGTTTTAATTTGTATTTCTCTAATAATTAATGATGTTGAGCATCGTTTCATGTGTCTCTTGGCTATCTGTATATCTTCTTTCTTTTTTTATTTTTTCAGTTATAAAAGTATGACAACACATTTACAAGAGACTTGGAAAATACCGAACAAAGTTACAATATACTCCCACTATATATTACAATTATCTTTTTAAGTAGATAAATTAAGATTTTTAGTTGGAGTTTCAATATCAAACTCTCAAAAATTAATATAATGACTAGAGAGAAAAGTGGGATGATATAGTAGACCTGAAAAGCAATATGAACCAGTTCAACATAATTAAGATTTTCACACAACAGTAGGCGACAAATTCTATTCAATTCTATTCTATTCAAGTACCCATAGACTATAAACCAGGAGACACCAGAGCATATCCAGGGACATAAAACAAGGTGCAAAAATTTTGTCGTCTAAAGTTACTGAAATCACATAGAATCTGTTCTCTTATCACTGTTATACTGGAAATCAATATCAAAAGATATTTGAAGATAACTCACATATTTTCAAGTGCAATGTGACATTTCCCAAGAGAGAACTTTGACTTAGTTATTGAAAGCCTCAATAAAATTAAAAGACTGAAAAAACACAGAGGGTGATTGCAGAGAAGTATTTAAATGAGGAATTAATATCAAAATGAGAAATCAATATCAAAGATACTTTTAAAATGCCATGTATTTGGAAATTAAATGTATACTTTTAAATGATGGGTGTATCTAAGAAGTCATAACAAGAAAAATTAGAAAATATTTGTAACAGCATAAAAATGAAAAGAGAATTTATCAGAATTTGTTGCATGCAGCTGAAGCTGCTCAGTGCAATTAAATACAGTGTGGAGTCTTGAGTAAGGTATAAAAACAAACGATAGACACTAGCATAAAATTTTGTGAAATTTGAACAAAATTTGTACTTTAGTTATTAACTGTTGTTGTTGTTCAGTTGCTAAGTTGTGTCCAACTCTTTGTGATCCCATGGACTGTGGCATGCCAGGCTTCCCTTGTCCTTCACTATCTCCTGGAGTTTGCTCAAATCCATGTTGATTGAGTCGGTGTTGCTATCTAACCATCTCATCCCCTGCTCCCCTCTCCTTTTGCTTTCAATATTTCCTAGTATCGAGGTCTTTTCCAATGAGTTGGCTTTTCTCATCAGGTGGTCAAATTATTGGAGCTCAGCATCAGTCGTTCCAATGAATATTTAGGGTTGATTTCCTTTAGGATTGACTGGTTTGATCTCCTTGCAGTCCAAAGGACTCTCAAGAGTCTTCTCCAGTATCACAATTCAGAAACATCAGTTCTGTGCTCAGCCTTCTTTATGGTCCAACTCTCACATTTACATGACTACTGGAAAAATCATAGCTTTAACTATATGGACCTTTGTCAGCAAAGTGATATCTTTGCTTTTTTAATACACTGTCTAGATTTGTCCTAGCTTTCCTTCCAAGGAGCAAGCTTTTTAAAATTTCAGACTACAATCACATCAGCAATGATTTTGGATCCCAAGAAAATAACAGCTGTCACTGTTCGCACTTTTTCCCCTTCAATGTGCCTTGAAGTAATGCAATGATCTTAGTTATTTGAAAGTTGAGTCCTAAGCCAGCTTTTTCACTCTCCTCTTTCACCCTCATCAAGAAGCTCTTTAGTTCCTCTTCACTTTCTGCTGTTAGAGTGGTATCATCTGCATAACTGAGGTTGTTGATATTTCTCCTGGCAATCTTGATTCCAGCTTTTAATTCATTCAGTCTGATGTTTTGCATGATGTGCTCTGAATAAAGTTAAGTGAACAGGGTGACAATATATGGCCCTGGCATACTCCTTTCCCAATTTTGAACCAGTCCATTGTCCCATGTCCAATTTTAGCTGTTACTTCTTGACCCACATACATATTTCTCAGGAGACAGGTAAGGTGATCTGGTATTCGCATCTCTTAAGAATTTTCCACACTTTGTTGTGATCCATACAGTCAAAGGCTTCTGCATAGTTGATGAAGCAGAAGTAGATGTTTTCTGGAATTCCCTTGCTTTCTTTATGATCCAACAAACATTGGCAGTTTGCTGTTTATCATATGTTAATCTCCTGTTGTTGTTTTTTTTTTTACAAAACTTTTTCTCAGAATTGCATTTGAAGCTTCAAACCTTATTCAAAAGGTTTTAAATCACAAAGATAATAAGTTTTCTAGACTTTCAGCAGTAATACCAGATGCCAGAATGAATAGAACTATATCAAAGTATTAAACAAATATAAATGATAAATCTAGCATTCTATTCATACTTAGTCAAACAGGTGGAATCAAGATGTCATAAATTTTTTTAGCTAGACAAAAATTCATGTTTTCTAATATATATATATTATCTTATACATATATATATGTGTATATATATACACAAAACCTTTATAAATATATGTGTATATATATGTATACAAAAGCTTTTATACTACACTCAATAAAGGTTTGAAAAAGAACAACAAAAGGAGAGAGATGGAGAAGTGGGAAAACATAAACTAAATGAAGTGGGAACACTGAATATGAAATAGAAAAAAATGAAACAAACTAGATAAACATAAAAGATCATCATATAGTCCAGTTGGTTTTAAACATGGCTGCTCATTAGAATCATAGCTGGAGCTTCGGAGAGATAAAAAACACCTGGGTATTTGTATTTTTCAAAAACTTCCAAGATTTTGCATCTGGATTTTAAAAAGTGATTACAAGTTTTTCTATTAAATGGTAGTTTCAGTATTACAGAATCCTATTATTTTCTGTTGACCAATCATGATACAACGGTATTAAATGAATAATAGTTACATAATGGAAAAGATGTTATCAGATTTCACAAACAATAGCCAGACCAAAAAAAAAAAGATAATTATAATTGCAAGCCATATGGAAATATGATTAACCAAACAATATAAACCTGCTAGAACTAACATCCCAAAAAGATATCCTTTTCATTAGAGGGGACTGGAATGGAAAAGTAGGAAGTCAAGAAACACCTGGAGTAACAGGCAAATTTGGCCTTGGAGTACAGAATGAAGCAGGGCAAAAGCTAATAGAATTCTGCCAAGAGAATGCACTGGTCATAGCAAACACCCTCTTCCAACAACACAAGAGAAGACTCTACACATGGACATCACCAGATGGTCAACACTGAAATCAGATTAATTATATCCTTTGTAGCCAAAGATGGAGAAGCTCTATACAGTCAGCAAAAATAAGACAGGGAGCTGACTGTGGCTCAGATCATGAACTCCTTATTGCCAAATTCAGACTTGAACTGAAGAAAGTGGGAAAAACCACTAGACCATTCAGGTATGACCTAAATCAAATCCCTTATGATTATACAGTGGAAGTGAGAAATAGATTTAAGGGCCTAGATCTGATAGATAGAGTGCCTGATGAACTATGGACGGAGGTTTGTGACATTGTACAGGAGACAGGGAGCAAGACCATCCCTGTGGAAAAGAAATGCAAAAAAGCAAAATGGCTGTCTGAGGAGGCCTTAGAAATAACTGTGAAAAGAAGAGAAGTGAAAAGCAAAGGAGAAAAGGAAAGATATGCCCATTTGAATGCAGATTTCCAAAGAATAGCAAGGAGAGATAAGAAAGCCTTTCTTAGTGATCAATGCAAAGAAATAGAGGAAAACAACAGAATGGGAAAGACTAGAGACCTCTTCAAGAAAATTAGAGATACCAAAGGAACATTTCATGCAAAGATGGGCTCAGTAAAGGACAGAAATGGTACGGACCTAACAGAAGCAGAAGATATTAAGAAGAGGTGGTAAAAATACACAGAAGAACTGTACAAAAAAGACCTTCACGACCCAAATAATCATGAAGGTGTGATCATTCACACTCATCTAGAGCTGGACATCCTGGAATGTGAAGTCAGGTGGGCCTTAGGAAGCATCACTACAAACAAAACTAGTGGAGGTGATGGAATTCCAGTTGAGCTATTTGAAATCCTAAAAGATGATACTTTGAAAGTGCTGCACTCAATATGTCAGCAAATTTGGAAAACTCAGCAGTGACCACAGGACTGGAAAAGGACAGTTTTCATTCCAATCCCAAAGAAAGGCAATGCCAAAGAATGCTCAAACTACCACACAATTGTACTCATCTCACACGCTAGTAAAGTAATGCTCAAAATTCTCCAAGCCAGGCTTCAGCAATATGTGAACCATGAACTTCCAGTTGTTCAAGCTGGTTTTAGAAAAGGCAGAGGAACCAGAGATCAAATTGCCAACATCTGCTGGATCATGGAAAAAGCAAGAGAGTTCCAGAAAAACATCTATTTCTGCTTTATTGACTATGCCAAAGCCTTTGACTGTGTGGATCACAATAAACTGTGGAAAATTCTGAAAGAAATGGGAATATCAGACCACCTGACCTGCCTCTTGAGAAACCTGTATGCAGGTCAGGAAGCAACAGTTAGAACTGGACATGGAACAACAAACTTATTCCAAATAGGAAAAGGAGTATGTCAAGGCTATATATTGTCACCCTGCTTATTTAACTTATATGCAGAGTACATCATGAGAAAGGCTGGGCTGGAGAAGCACAAGCTGGAATCAAGATTGCCAGGAGAAATATCAATAACCTCAGATATGCAGATGACACCACCCTTATGGCAGAAAGTGAAGAAGAACTCAAGAGCCTCTTGATGAAAGTGAAAGAGGAGAGTGAACAAGTTGGCTTAAAGCTCAATATTCAGAAAACTAAGATCATGGCATCTGGTCCCATCACTTCATGGCAAATAGATGGGGAAACAGTGGAAACAGTGTCAGAATTTATTTTCCTGGGCTCCAAAATCACTGTGGATGGGGAATGCAGCCATGAAATTAAAGGATGCTTGCTCCTTGGAAGGAAAGTTATGACCAACCTAGACAGCATATTAAAATCAGAGACATTACTTTGCCAACAAAGATCCATCTAGTCAAGGCTATTGTTTTTCCAGTAGTGATGTATGGATGTGAGAGTTGGACTATAAAGAAAGCTGAGCGCTGAAGAATGATGCTTTTGAACTGTGGTGTTGGAGAAGACTCTTGAGAGTCCCTTGGACTACAAGGAGATCCAACCAGTCCATCCTAAAGGAGATTAGTCCTGGGTATTCATTGGAAGGACTGATGTTGAAGCTGAAACTCCAATACTTTGGCCACCTGATGTGAAGAGCTGACTCATTGGAAAAGACCGTGATGCTGGGAAAGATTGAGGGCAGGAGGAGAAGGGGACGACAGAGGATGAGATGGTTGGATGGCATCACCGATGTAATGGACGTGGGTTTGGGTGGACTCTGGGAATTGGGGATGCACAGGGAGGCCTGGCATGCTGCGGTTCATGGGGTCGCAAAGAGTCGGACATGACTGAGCGACTGAACTGAACTGAACAATATAAAATAATTACATAGAATTTGAAGGGTTAACTAGAGTTACGTGGTAAGTGGAAGCGCATACATGCACACATTTTCATCTGCCCAGCCGGTTGGTGCCTGTAATCCATTTACATTTAAGGTAATTATTGATATATATGCTCCTATTACCAATTTCTAAATTGTTCTGAATTTATTTTTTGTAGGTCTTTTCCTTCTCTTATGTTTCCTGCTGAGAAAGTTCCTATAGCATTTCTTGTAAAGTTGGTTTGGTGGTGCTAAATTCTCTTAACTTTGGCTTGTCTGGAAACTTTTCATTTCTACATCAAATCTGAACGAGAGTCTTGTTGGGTAGAGTACCCTTGGTTGTAGGTTCTTCGCTTTCATCACTCTAGATATACCATGCCGTCTCCTTCTGGCTTGTAGAGTTTCTTTCTACAAGCCAGATTTGAGAAATCAGTTGATAACCTGATGGGAGTGCCCTTGTGTTATTTGTCGTTCTTCCCTTGTTGCTTTTAACATTTTATCTTTGTCTTTAAGTTTTGTCAGTTCAATTACTGTGTGTCTCAGTGTATTCCTCCTGGGGGTTATCCTGCCTGGAACTCTCTGTACTTGGCTGACTATTTCCTTTCCCATGTAAGGGAAGTTTTCAACTGTTATTTCTTCAAATATTTTCCTGAGTCCTTTCTCTCTCTCTTCTCTTTCTGGTACCCCTCTAACTCAAATGTTGGTGCATTTAATGTTGTCCTAGAGGTCTCTTAGGCTGTCTTCTTCTTTTTTTTTTCATTCTTTTCTCTATATTCTGTTTTGTGGCAGTGATGTCCACCATTCTGTCTTCCAGGTCACTTATCTGTTCTTCTGTTTCAGTTATTCTGCTATTGATTTCTTCTAGTGTATTGTTCAAATCTGTTTGTTTGATCTTTAGTTCTTCTAGGTCTTTGGTAAACATTCCTTGCATCTTCTCTGTTCTTTTTTCACTAGCATTATTCTGAATTCTTTTTCTGAAAGTTTGCCCATCGCCATTCATTTAGTTGTTTCTCTGGGATTTTATCTTGTCCATTCATCTGGGACATAACCCTCTGCCTTTTCATTTTGATTAACTTTCTGTAATGTGGTTTTCATTCTAGCTGCTGTGGGATTTTGGTTCTTCTTGCTTCTTCTCTCTGCCCTCTGGTGTGAGGTGATATCTCATTGTAGTTTTGATTTGCATTTCTCTAATAATAAGCGATGTTGAGCATCTTTTCATGTGTTTAATCACCATCTGTTTGCTTTTGAGAAATGCCTGTTTAGGTCTTTTGCCTATTTTTTTGATTGAGTTATTTGTTTTTTTGGTATTGAGTTGCATGAACTGCTTGTATATTTTGGAGATTAACCCTTTGTTAGTTGTTTCATTTGCTATTATTTTTTCCCATTCTGAGGGTTGTCTTTTGACCTTGTGTATAGTTTTCTTTACTGACTTAGCACAATATATTATATTGATAAATTAGTTCTTTTAATTCTTTCCAGACAATGGAGGGAGTCTGGAACACTTAAACTCCATTTATTATATTCCCGATTTATATGCTACTGTTCATTATATATTTTAATTCTCTCTTTATATTAACCCCTGTAAAGCATTATTATCAATATTGTTTTATGTAAACATAATTACCCATACTACCCATTTACCTACATCAGTACCTTCTCTTGCTCTTGATTCCTTCTTGCCTCTCTGGGTGTCCATGTGGTATTATTGTCTTTCTGACTGAAGAACATCTTTTACTGTCTTCTTTAGTTTAGATATGCTGATATGGTGATGAAATCTCTATTTCTGTTTGTCAGAAAAATGTCTTTATTATACCTTCTTTCTTGAAAGATGTTTTCATTGGATAAAGAATCTAGGTTTTTATTTTCTTTCAACACTGTAAAGATATCATTTTATTGTCTTCTGATTTCTGTTGAGAAATCAGTTGTCAGTTAAAAGCTTTGCTGCTTTGAAGTTGATCCCTTACCCCCCAAAGATTTTCTCTGATTTTCTGAAGTTAGTACTGTGATATTTTTCAGTATGATTTCCTTTTGTTTTATTTTTTTAAGGATTTTTGAATCTATGGTTTGATGTCTTTCATTAGCTTTGAAAAATTTCACCCAGTATTTTTTCAAATATTGCATCTAATAAATCTTTTCTCTCTTTTCTTTCTGGGGCTAGAGTACACATATGATACCCTTTTCTACTCTAGCTCTCTGTTGCTTATGTTCTTTTTTAGTATCTTCCATCCTTTGCTCTAAGTATCTTGCTTTGGCTCTTTTCTTCTTATCTTACCATTCAAACTTTCTTTCTTCAGCTGTATGTATCCTGCTCTTAAATCTAGGCACTATGGTCTTAAACTCATTGCTTTTTTCAGTTCTGGAATTTTGAATACCTTCTCTTTTATAATTTGTGATTCTCTGCTATAACCCCAATTTAAAATAATTTCCTCCAATGTATTCAGAATAGCTAAAGTTTGATAACTGTATTATATGGATCCCCTGTGGTTCAGTTTCTATCATCTGTTGCTTATCTTTTTTTTTTTTCCTTTGAATTATACTTTTCTGTCTTCTTAAGTGCTGACTAAGTTTTTTTCTACACAGAATATTGTGTTTGAAAAATTTTAGGAGGAATATTTGGAGACTCTGTTGTCTTCCTTCAGAGAAGATTTTCATTTGTTTCTGGCAGATGGCTAAGGTACTTTATCAATTGCAGATATTCTTAATCTAGTTATAAAGATTGAGATAATTTGAAACATGACACAGTTGCTGCAAGAGCTGGACTGTTTTTGTTTATTCTTACTCCTAGGGTACATCTTAAAGGGTAGTGACCAAAAGAGCTAGAGGTTTATCAAGACATTCCCTTCTTGAAGACTTTGAACTACAACTTTTGTCCCTCTAGCTTTTCAAAACTATCAAAATCTCTTCTCATTAGGATCAAGTGATGAGGGAGTTGATGTGGCAATATCCTTATAAATATCCTTATAAATATCCTTATAAAAGTGTGACATGAAGGATCTTGGTAGTGATAGAACTGTTCTGTATCTTGAGTGTGGTGGTGATCATATAAGTTTACATATGATAAAATTTACACACACACACAAAACACACATAAATGAATGTGTGTTAAATGGATAAAATCTGAATAATGTTGGTGGATTATATCCATGTAAGTTTCTTGGTTGTGATATTGTAGTGTAGTTATGTAAGAGATCGTTGTTGAGACTTCATGAAGGCTCATGAGAGCTCTCTTCATTGTTTCTTTTTTGTGTGGTAAAATATACATAACACAAAATTTACCATTAGACAATTTTATGTGTATAATTCAGTGACATTAAATATAGTGACAATGTTGTGCAACCAGCACTGTGGTTCATTTTCAGAACTTGTTCTTGATCCTACATAGAGGCTCTGTACCCTTTAAATAACAGCTTCCTATAGCCTCCATCTCCCAAGGTTGTGGTAGCCTTTATCCTACTTTCTGTTTCTATAAATTTGTCTATTTTATGTACCTCATATAAATGGAATCATACAATATTTCTTCTTTTGTGTCTGGCTTACTTAATTTATCAAAATCTTTCCATGGGTCACTCATGCTGTAGCATGTATCAGAATCTCATTCCTTTAAAAGGTTTAATAATATTCCTTGTATGTATATACTCATTTTGTTTATTCATCTGTTCAGGGACATGTGGGTTGTTTTCAGCTTTTGGCTATTATGAATAATGCTGTTATGAATATTGGTGTACAAGTATCTGTGTGAGTCCTTGTTTTCAATTCTTTTTGGCATATTCCTAGAAGGGAATTGCTGGATCATATGATAATTCTATATCTAACTGTTTGAGGAACTGCCAAATTGTTTTTAACAGCAAATGCACCATTTTCCATTCCCACCAGCAATGTACAAAGGTTCCACTTTCTTTACATTCTCAAACCACAAACACTTGTGGTTTCTGGTTTTTTTTTTTTTTGCCTTGATAATAACCATCCTAATAAGTGTGAAGTATTATCTCATTGTCATTTTGATTTGCATTTCCCAATGACTAAAAATGTTCAGCATCTTTTCCTATATTTATTCACTTTGTATATCTTGGTGAAATGTCTAGGTGAAATGCCCTTTGCCCATTTTAAGATCAATTGTTTTTCTGTATTGTTTCTTACAGCTGCATATGGGTCTGCAATAATCTCAAAATGAAAAAGTTTAATAAAATATTTCTATCTTCTTAGCCTTTCAACTGCCTCTTCTTAAAAGTAGCTGATGTCCTTAGTGGAAATTTGCCCCCAATATGTAGTTTCTATCTGTGGGTTTCCTTTTCTTTCCAAATCTATGCTCTATCATTCTTTGTTGGCTTTTTAGCTCACCAGTGCCTTCAAACAGCTGTTTTAAACATTTTGTCCAGCTTTTCTATCTGTTATCAATGAAATGGTTGATCCATGCTGCCTAACTCACCACTATTGGAACTCTCTTTTTGTTCACCTTTGATTTTGCAAAAGACCAAACATGTTTAAATAAATTTAAAAGTAAATTTTTAAAGGCTAATTCTTTTAAAAATTATTTATTTTTTGGCCACACTAGGTCTTAGTTGTGGCACGTGGGATCTTTGATCTTCGTTGTAGCACGCGTGATCTTTCGTTGTGGCATGTGAACGCTTAGTGTGGCATGTGGGCTGTAGTTCCCTGACCAGGGATCAAACCTGGAACTCTTGCTTTGGGAGCGTGGATTATTAGCCACTGGACCACCAGGGGAGTTCCCAAAGCTAATTCTTTATGAAGCTTAAAAACAACACTAAATCTTTACTTGGTAGGAGTATTGAAAACATTTCTGCATGTTATGGAGATAATATGGACTAGGTATATAAGACAAAATGATACAGTTTATTCCCCATCTTAGAGTATTTCCAGAGAGGAAGATGTGCTTAAACCATTCTTACTGTCAGAAAAGACACTTATTTTATTAGGGTCTCCTGCTTAAACATCATCTCTGCAGAGCGGCTGTGTTGAGGGGCCCCCAAAACTGTTCTTTGTTTTGATGATTCACTAGGAGGGCTCATAGGTCTCAGAAAAATCAACAGAAAGGAAAGATATATGGGATGAAATTTAGAGGAAACCAGGGGTGTGCTTCCAAGAGCCCTCTCCTAGGACTTGCTTAATTGCTCCAGCAACTGATTGTGACATGTGTGAAATGCTGCCTGCCAGGGAAGACCACCCAAGCTGGTTGCCCAGAGTGTTTGTTGGGGATCAGCACATAAGCATATAGCCTCTACATGAGTAATTTCAATCACGGAAGTTCCAGAGCCCCATAGAGAAAGACCAAACCTGAGGAAGGAAGCACCTATTTTACTCTCTAGTCCCTCACCTTTAAGTGTGTTTCTTAATGGCACTTATCACTATCTGACTTGAGCTGTATAATCATTATTTATTTGGTACTACTTAAGTAGCATATATTTTATTTCTTATCTATTACCATTCTTCCTCCACTAGAATATAAGGCCAGAAACTGTTTTGTATTCCCAGTGTCTAAAACAATGCTTGGTCTAGAGAAGGTACTCAACTGATGTTTGATGAGTAAATGAATGAATGAAAATGATTGTTTATGTAGTTACTTAGAAATGCCAATAATGTTGACTGGATCTCAATTATTGGGATGTGCTGTTATTCTATGCATGACAGTTTTCTCATCTGTTTACTTCTCTCTCCTAAACAGGTCTATAATTTAACAGCCAAAATTTCCCCTCGAAGGTTTGTTTTGCCCTTACTTGGCAATTTGAATGCCCCTGAGGGAGAGAACCTCAGCCCGTTGACCTATTCTTCAGCCAGTGCTGTGAAACAGGCTGATGGAAAGGTATGCTATGAATGGATATTAGCCTAAGACTTTGACCCTCAGCAGTGCTTCTTTATTCACTAGAAAAGTAGTGTGGCTATGTAGTGTGGCTGTTCTCCACAATGTTTGGTGCCTAGTAAGTTTTATAACATTCAGCTGAGCAGGGTAGGATCATGGAGCATGGCTTGCAAAAGAGTTGCAGAATTCTAGGTGGGAGTGAGCACTGTGTTTATCTATCCCTTTTGTGTTTTGAAAGAGGTTTATACAGCTTTCAAACTGTCGTGCCCTGTCTAAGTATTTAAGGTTGGCGCTGACCATCCCCACATTTTAGGTGGTTTGTGCTTACATATCACTGTATAGCTATCAGCGTCTCAGCTCTAGTAAAATAAAAGCCCATGTCCACCTCCTTTGCCATTAGACAACTTAGTCACAAAACCCAATAATCTTTTATGTGTTCTTACGTATGATGAAAAGAGAAACAATATTTTTAAAAATGATGTAGAACCTCAGTTCTCAAGCCCTGTCACAAACTTTTATATGGTATTAGCCCCCACACTGACCTGAAGAAAGTAAGAATTAAGCAATCAGTTCTTTTGTGCCCTCTTTTAGATTTGGTGCTCTTATGAAAATCTATATCCTGAGGACCTAAAAGAGGAAGGAGGTATTGAATTTCCGCAGATCAACTATGGCCAATTCAATGGAAAAAAGTATCAGTTCTTCTATGGCTGTGGCTTCCGGCATGTGGTGGGTGATTCTCTGATCAAGGTTGACGTGGTGAACAAGACGCGGAGGGTAATGAAATTCCGTTTCCTTTTCTGAACTCTTTAAAGACCTGTTCTGCCCTTTGAATTAATTACTGTTTTGTTTACGGTAGATCTTGAGATTTTAAAATAGATAAGCAGCTACTTACTTTTTTAAAAAAAAGACTTTTTATTTTATATTGGAATATAGCCCATTAACAATGTTGTGATAGTTTCAGGAGGACAGCAAGGGGACTCAGCCATACATGTACTTGTATCCATTCTCTCTCAAGTTCCCCTCCCATCCAGCCTGCCACCTAACATTGAGCAGAGTTTCTTGTAGTAACATTAGGACCTTGTTGGTTGTCCATTTTAATTATAGCAGTGTGCACATGTCAATCCCAAACACCCTAACTATCCCTTCCCCATATTCCTTTCCTAGCAATCATGTTTGTTCTCTAAGTCTGTGAGTCTGTTTCTGCTTCATAAATAAGTTCATTTGTATAATTTCTGTTTAGATTCCACATACAAGGAATGTCAAATGATATTTCTCCTCTGTCTGACTTACTTCGCTCAGTATGACAATCTCTAGGTCCATCCCTGTTGCTCAAATGGGCAGCCACTTACTTCTATTAAATCTGAGAACCATGGAATTAGGGGTATGTTCCCTCTAGGGAATCTAAATGAACCACAAGCCCAGAAAAATAATTCTATGCTTGATGGTATTTTGAGAGGAATCATGGGACACCTCTATTTCCGGTTGATGGGAAATTATAACTCTACAACTTGTGTTTGATGATGATGGAATTTACCACTGCAAAGGCTCCCTCTCCTATATTCAGTTCAGTAAGCCTGATTCTTCCACTGTTGGACTGTTGTATTGGCAGCCAAATTCATGCTGGGGCTGACAAAAGCTATAGAACACTTCCAGCTTATAACCAGTCTTCTATCAAATACTTTTTTGGGGACTTACAGGTTTGGAGAGAAGATGGCTTTTATCCCTCAGAACCTGTTTTTGTTCCGGTACCAGGAGCCAGTAAAGAAGATGATGGGGTCATTCTTTCTGTGGTGATCACCCCTAACCAGGTAAATGTTTTTCCACCACTAGTCAGAAAGAAAACTAGCACTGGGCCTTTTGAGGGTTATATTTAGTGATGCTATTGATCGTTTATTTTGATTCCAGTTTGATACCTTTTCCCTTTTGTTTCTCTCTGTATTATTTAGATACCCTTTTATCATAATTAGTACTTTATTACAGTTTTAAAATTCTACTTGTAGAATCATAATAATTTACATTTGGATAGGAATTTATTTACAAACTACTTTCATACATATTATCTTATTTAGTCATCAAAACAGCTTTGTGGGTATCATTTTACACATGTTGAATTTGTAACTTAAGGAAGTTGAGAGACTTGCATCAGATCTCGTAGTTGTAAAGCCAGTATTGAAATCCCAATCTTCTGACTTCTAGTCCAATATTTTATACCACCCTCTGTGCTGCCAGTTTTAATTGAGAGACCCAAAAATCTAATGTGATAGCCTCTGACCTAGTGTCTCAATAATCTTGATATCTAATTTCTTGTCTAGAGAAGCCTTGTGGCTGATAGATTCACTTTGAGTTCCAACTTTGATCATTTATAAGTAGCTGCCTAGGTATAGGATTGTGACACTTTTTAAAGTTTTGGTGAGAAAAGTGTAATCAGTAATGTCTGCCATGGGCTTAGGACTTAGTCCTCATGCAGTATATTTGCTACTCCTGTAATTAGACCAGGGCAAATCTCAACCTGCCTTGCAATGCTACCTTTTGAACAGCTCCAGAATAACACAAAATGGAGGCATTTTATTTTGGGAGAAAGAATTTTTATATCTCTTAGGAGATGGAAAAGGAGCAGGTAGGAAGATCCTTAAACCCGAAGAGATTCTATGAAGGTGATAGATATAAATGTAATTTCTTTGCTCTAGGTATGGACTTCTTCAGCTATAATTTCCTTTTTTTTTGTTCAGTTCATCATTCTGCAAACACTTAGTGAATGAATCAGCAAGCCACTGTGCCCAGTGATGGGAATGGATATGAAGATGAGAAAGATGGTCTCTCCCTTAGGAATTTTACAGCCCACTAGAGGAAACAGATTTCTGATAGAAACAAAGAGAATTTTCAGTATTGTCTTTCTTTTTCTAGAACAAAAAAATTTTCTCCTTGTCTTGGATGCCAAGAACTTTGAAGAACTGGGCCGAGCTGAAGTGCCTGTGCAAATGCCATATGGGTTCCATGGCACCTTCGTGACCATCTGATGGAACAGCCACGAGCTCTGGGAACTAGGTTTGAATGAATGTGCTCGCTACGTAAGAGAGAGCAAAAGTGTACCTTACCTTCCAAACAGTAGACATCTGCTTTTAAAATTTCTGTTAAAAATTGAATTCATGAAATAATCATGGTGTTATATTTTCTTAGGGATTGTCAGGGAATGTTTAACAGGAGGATTCCTAAGTGCTGTTTCTCACAAGTCCTTTGTTTCTTTTTAAGCGGAACAGCACACTGCTCCCAGGAATTGGGGTCATTGTGTGAGACAGGCTTACATCTTTAGTAAAGATTCTCTTTACGACAAAACTGCTTAGTCTCGATCCCCTTTCTTGAGATATGGATTGTCTCCTGACCTTGTGACCATCATCATCCCTTGTTCTCTTGGTAACGGTTACTGTACGTTTGATTTTCTGATATTTATCATTGACAAAAGAATATATATACAGACTATATATACTCACAGAAAAATCATTAAAGCAACTTTGCTCCATCAGAGATTGGGTCCCTGTGTCTTTCTTTCTCTCTCTCTCTCTCCGGCTGACTCCTTGGAGCGCAGAAACCCATCTTGCTCACTCTCCTGCCCGGGCTTCTAAGACTCTCTTGAGAAGGAACCCTGTGCCTTCACCCCTCCTCGAGAGGGTGCCCGGTGCCTTCGTGAGAGACGCAAGTCCTGTGTCAAGGACTTTATTGGTTTTCTGCGTAAACCAGGGTGTTTCAGCCTTTTTCTCTTTTTCACTTTCTTATGGTTGCCTCTGGACCACCAGGTCCTGGTCCATTAAAGGACCCCAACAAGGGATCTTCTTTGAAAACCTTAAGCATTGATACAACTTTGAAGAGAGTTTTAAATTTATATTTACTGGAAATATCTTATGGGTAATAAAGATACACGAAAGAAAAACTAGACCTGGGTCAAAAACTAAAAATTGTCACCACCAGATAGATGGGTAACAGAGGTTCTCATACTTGGAAGAAGAAATAAAAATAAATATAGCTAGTAGAATGTGAATGTAGGTCTGAAAAAGCTCCCCCTTTTTTTTTCCCATCACAGCCTACCTGTTGCTTCTAAGTACTCACAGAGGATATCATGCTTGCATGCTCCTTCTAAAATGCCTACTTTTCTGCTGTCCACAGCAGATGCCACTGCAGCTGAACCACCCACTACTACCTCCTATCCTGCCCCCAGCTCAGGCTTGGGAGGCTGTTGTTTTGAGAGATGTTGTTAAAATCAGGCATTTTCCCTAATCTTCAGGTGTCTGGTTCTTCAGAGATTCATGAAAAGTTGGTATTACCTTGGTACAAAAGTAATTGCAGTTTCAGACCATAAATTTTAAATCACTATAACTAGGCTCAACACATCTTTATTAATCAAAATAGGAACCATTACAATCAACACATTTTTGCCAGTGAGAAATAAGTGTTAAAATCCATGCTTCAGGATTCGATGAATTCTTGGAAAGCATTTTCTGCCTCCTGCTGGTTGTAGAAGCGTTTTCCCTGGAAAAAGTTGTCGAAACGCTTGAAGAAGTGGTAGTCAATTGGCAAGAGGTCGGATGAATATGGTGGATGAGGCAAAACTTCAAAGCTCAATTCATTCAACTTTTGAAGCATTGGTTGTGTGACCTGCGGTCTGGCGTTGTCATGGAGAAGAATTCGGCCCTTTCTGTTGACCAATACTGGCTTCAGACCGTGCGGTTTTCAATGCATCTCATTGATTTGCTGAGCATGCTCTCAGATGTAATGGTTTCACTGGGATTCAGAAAACTGTAGTGGATCAGACATGCAGCAGATCATCATGACCTTCTTTTGGTGCACGTTTGGCTTTGAGTTAGATGGACATGGATTTGGGTGGACTCTGGGAGTTGGTGACGAACAGGGAGACCTGGTGTGCCGCGGTTCATGGGGTTGCAAAGAGTCGGACACGACTGAGTGACTGAACTGAACTGACTGAACTTGGCTTTGGGAAGTGCTTTGGAGTTTCTTCTTGGTCCAGCCACTGAGCTGGTCACCGCGGGTTGTTATATAAAATCCACTTTTCGTTGCAAGTCATGATCTGATTGAGAAATGGTTTGTTGTTACACAGAGAAGACTATACTTCAAAATGAAATTTTTTAAAATTTCTGGTCAGCTCGTGAGGCACCCACTCATTGAGCTTTTTCACCTTTCCAATTTGCTTCAAATGCCAAACAACTGTAGAATGGTCGACACTGAGGTTTTCAGCAACTTCTCATGTAGTTGTAAAAGGATCAGCTTTGTTGATTGCTCTCAATTTGTTCTTGTCAACTTCTGATGGCCAGCTACTATGCTCCTCATCTTTGAGTCTCTTGTCTCCTTTGCAAAACCTCTTGAACTGCCACTGCACTGTATGTTCGTTAGCAGTTCCAGGGCCAAATGTGTTGTTGGTGTTGCAAGTTATCTCTGCTGCTTTACTGCCCATTTTGAAGTTGAATAAAAAATTCATTTGAATTTACTTTTTCTCTAACATCATTTCCCTAGTCTAAAATAAATATAAAGTAAACAAGTATTAAGTCATTAGCAAAAATAATAAAGCAAGAAATTGTGTTAAAATGATATATAACATAGACCACATTTATTCAAGAATGTATTCCAATATCAAAAGGCAAAGTTCAGCCAGTGCAAAACCACAATTACTTTTGTACCAACTTAATAGTTCTTCTGGAATCAAGATTGCTGGGAGAAATATCAATAACCTCAGATACGCAGATGACACCACCCTTATGGCAGAAAGTGAAGAGGAACTAAAAAGCCTCTTGATGAAAGTGAAAGTGGAGAGTGAAAAATTTGGTTTAAAGCTCAACATTCAGAAAACGAAGATCATGGCATCTGGTCCCATCACTTCATTGAAAATAGATGGAGAAACAGTGGAAACAGTGTCAGACTTTATTTTTTTGGGCTCCAAAATCACTGCAGATGGTGACTGCAGCCATGAAATTAAAAGATTTCCTCCTTGGAAGGAAAGTTATGACCAAACTAGATAGCATATTGAAAAGCAGAGACATTACTTTGCCAACAACAGTCCATCTAGTCATAGCTATGGTTTTTCCTGTGGTCATGTATGGATGTGAGAGTTGGACTGTGAAGAAAGCTGAGCGCCGAAGAATTGATGCTTTTGAACTGTGGTGTTGGAGAAGACTCTTGAGAGTCCCTTGCACTGCAAGGAGATCCAGCCAGTCCATTCTGAAGGAGATCAGCCCTGGGATTTCTTTGGAAGGAATGATGCTAAAGCTGAAACTCCAGTACTTTGGCCACCTCATGCGAAGAGTTGACTCATTGGAAAAGACTCTGATGCTGGGAGGGATTGGGGGCAGGAGGAGAAGGGGACGACAGAGGATGAGATGGCTGGATGGCATCACTGACTTGATGGACATGAGTCTGAGTGAACTCTGGGAGTTGGTGATGGACAGGGAGGCCTGGCGTGCTGCGATTCATGGGGTCGCAAAGAGTCGGACACGATTGAGCGACTGAACTGAACTGAATAGTTCTTCATGTAGTTGGGCAACAGGTGGCACTAGAGACCATATAATCTTTGCATTTCTAAACCCCATCAGTTTTTACCAACAGCCCAGATCAGTCTAGATCTGTCACTTAAACCATATGCCCAAATGCCTTCTTCTCTTTCCCTTCAGTTATACGCCAAGCCCAGGCCACTTAACCTGCGCATGCTCCTTGTGCATACTGAATGTTGCTGGAGGAAACCCCGCTCCCCCTGCAAACATGTAGTCTGGGGCAATGTGAGCTCATTAGGCTCACTGTACAGTCCTGGACCAACATAGTTTCTTCTCAGTTTTCCTTGAGGGTTATTATAAACATCACAAACCCTATTCATTTCAGCAGAGAGTTGCATACATACAAATGCCACGTGTTGGGGTTTCGTGTCTGGGTTGGTGAGATATAGAACAGCAGCAGTAGGTACAGAATGGCAAGAAAATGCCCAGACAGAACTTAATACAACAGATGTGGGAGCTTAGAGGCCGAGATAAGCGTAAGAACATAAACCCGTTGATATTCACAGGAGTCTTTGAAAAGGCATTGTATCCCCCCAGACAAAACATGGAAGTTTTATCCAGATCTTATTTGGATCTGAAGGGTGAAGAAGACCACAGGTGACATCTGGGAGGTACATAGATATATCTGATCATGCCTTTCTTCTGTTTATAAACCTTTACTCTGTCCTACTCCACAAAGAGTGAATCTCAAACATATGAAGATTAGCAGTATAAAAATAAGATTTTGATCCAAAGATGCCTGGATTCTGCCTTGGCCCTGCCATCAACACAGTTCTCAAAGGAGAAGACAAAACAGGATCAACCACATTTTATAATCTAAGTGTGTATGGCTGGTAAACCAGTGCACAAAGTTTTGGAAATTGAATGAGCATATGACTTAGTCTTGGGGCTTTCCTGGTAGCTCAGCTGGTGAAGCATCCACTTGCAAGGCAGGAGACCCTGGTTTGATTCCTTGGTCAGGAAGATCCCCTGGAGAAGGGATAGGCTACCCACTCCAGTATTCTTGGGCTTCCCTGGTGTCTCAGATGGTAAAGAATTGGCCTGCAGTGCGGGAGACCTGAATTTAACCCTGGGTTGGGAAGATCCTCTGGAGGAGGGCGTGACAACCCACTCCAGTATTCTTGCCTGGAAAATTCCATGGACAGAGGAGCCTGGTGGGCCACAGTGACTAAGCACAGCAGAGCATGACTGAGGCTCAAAGCCTAGGCAGGGCCTCTTCCTTTCCATAAGTTCAACTCATAACTAGCCAGTGTCCAAAGACTCAGGGAAAGAAGTATGTGGTATGCAAGTGAAGGGAAAAGGGATTAGTGACCCTAGTGACCTTACTGCTTCTGCAGACTATTTTCAAATAAAGCTATATTCTGAGGTACTGACGGTTGAGACATCAACACATTTAACTTTGAGGACACAATTTGATTTGTAACAAGATTAATACAAATTCATTATTGTATTTGAATACAATAGAAATTCACCACAGGGGCTTGTGCCCCAGTGAATTTGAGGGTGAATCTGGTGAGTGTCTTCATATAGAATTAGCTTTAATAAAATAGAGCAAGAACTCTGCAAATACCATGACATATTTTACTAAAGCAAATAAGTAAATCAACTTCTCAGAAATTCTTTCTATCATTTTACCTTTTGTTTTGATTCCTTAAACTGTATTCAGAACAAGTGAAGTGTTAGAGGTTAGAGTGTTTATCTCCCATGTAGTCAATGCCTGGGAAACATTTATATTATAAGTGATCTTGGATAAATAATTCACTTATCTGGGTCTGTGTTTTCTTATCTGTAAAGTGAGAGGACTGAACTAGAATGTGAATCTCTATCTAAAAAATCTCTGGTTTATAATTATTTAAAGTTATTTTATTTCCAACCCAATGGGGGAAAGGAGAAAAATATTTGAAAACATGTGAGGAATATTTGCTGCATATTAATAATTCAATGCAGAACAAAGAGCATATATAGCTGGAGTCAGGAGGCATTTGAGAGAAACCATCACTGGGGCTTTAATTTCTGCCATGCCCATGATTTTATCCATCCTTTCCAGTGCCGGAGACAGTGCCAGTCACAGTAGATAACTATTTAATAGGTAACTATTTAACGAAAGAATGAATTGAGGAAAGACATGACCAGGTGCATACTGGGAACTGTAAGTAGTTTGAGAAGATGCAAGAAAACAAGGTCTTTTCACTCTGGAGATGTCTACAATGGACAGAGAATTGCTAATATGTGTATGTTTCTCAAGTGAACGTGCTTGCATTGTGGCAACCTAGAGTGATAAATCGGAGAAGGCACTGGCACCCCACTCCAGTACTCTTGCCTGGAAAATCCCATGGACGGAGGAGCCTGGTAGGCTGCAGTCCATGCGGTAGCTAAGAGTTGGGCACGACTGAGCGACTTCACTTTCACTTTTCACTTTCATGCATTGGAGAAGGAAATGGCAACCCACTCCAGTGTTCTTGCCTGGAGAATCCCAGGGACGGGGGAGCCTGGTAGGCTGCCGTCTCTGGGGTCGCACAGAGTCGGACACGACTGAAGCGACTTAGTAGCAGCAGAGTGATAAATGGCTCCATGCATGCATGTGGATGATAAAGACAGCTTGAGCGGTCTCCTTAATATGACTCATTACCAATAGTCCAAAGGTAGTATTTCTGAAAGCCGCGTGATACCCCACGTGCCCTCAAATTTTGCTCCCTTTAAACTATATAGGCTGTCCCTGGGACTCATCTCAGAATAAGCAGCAACTGGCGGTTTCTACTGTAACCCAGGGCTGTCTAGAGGAGAGTGGGAAGGACTTCATTGAGCAGAGGTAACAATGAAAGACACTAAGCCCCCAACCACCTTATTCTAACGCTCCGAGGCACGCCCACCTCTCTGAGTGCTTGCTATTCCAAGAGATGAGGATGGTAAGGGACCTCGGTTAGGGCTTCCCAGGTGGCGCTAGTGGTCAAATGGTAAAGAACCCACTTGTCAATGCAGGAGACATAAAAGAGGCCGGTTTGATCCCTGAGTGGGGAAGATCCCCTGGAGGAGGGCATGGCAACCCACTCCAGTATCTTTGCCTGGAGAGTCCCATGGACAGAGGAGCCTGGCAAGCTAAGGTCCACAGTGTCGCAGAGAGTCGGACCAGACTGAAGGGACTTGGCACGCACAAGGGACGTCTATTAACGGCCTCCGGCCGGCAGAGGGAGCCCAGCCTCAGCGAGAGGCAGAG
>NW_011495071.1:1311628-1327563 GCF_000754665.1 Bison bison bison
GCCCCGGGGTGAGGGCCCGGGTGTGGGAGGAGCGGGGCTGCGGCGGATGAAAGGCTGGGTGCGCGCCGCGGCCTCTTTTGGCTCCTGTGCTTTGTTGTTGGCGTCACAGCAGTGGCGACTGGAGTTGACCCGGTACCTGGGGTCCCTGATGTTCAAAGCAGTTGAATTCGCCCAGGTTACTCAGTGCCAGGCACATCGTAAACAGGCAGAGCGTGCTAAGTCGCTTCCGTCGTGTCCGACTCTGCGACCCTGTGGACTATATAGCCCTCCAGGCTCCTCTGTCCATGGGGATTCTCCAGGCAAGAGTACTGGAGTGGGTTGCGGTGCCCGGCTCCAGGGGATCTTCCCGACCCAGGGCTCGAACCTGGGTCTGCTGCATTGGCAGGAGATTCTTTACCACTAGCACCACCTGGGAAGCCCGAAACACTCAATACGTGTTAGCTACTATAATGTATCAAAAGCGTCATCTTTCCTCGCTAATATCGCTACAGCAGGGCGAGTTTTGTCCACTTATTACTGAACAGAAAATGAACCTTGATGTTCACTTGCCCGAGAGTAAGAAGCACAGTTGGGGTTTTGAACGCAGAGTACTCAGACTGCTTGATTGCACTGAAGAGTTGATTTTGAGGAGGGTGTTGCCACTCATTAGCAAGCTCGGCTGTCTGCGCATGTGTTTCTTGGTCTATACCATGGGGTCGCTAAGAGTCGGACACGACTGAGCGACTTCACTTTCACTTTTCACTTTCATGCATTGGAGAAGGAAATGGCAACCCACTCCAGTGTTCTTGCCTGGAGAATCCCAGGGACGGGGGAGCCTGGTGGGCTGCCGTCTATGGGGTCGCACAGAGTCGGACACGACTGAAGCGACTTAGCAGCAGCAGGATGAAGATAATAATTTCTACCTAACAGGACTCACCCATCCATTCATTCACTGGACCGGTATTTGTTATTAGATCTTGGTGCTAGGCAACAGGGATGCAGCAGTGATCAAGACCTGTCACAGTTTTCTGTCTGGAATGTACAAACTGGTCAGTTTTGTGGCAGGTACAGTGAGGTAATTTTGTGCAAAAACTTTGTGAACAGTAGCACTCTAAATGTAAGAGGTAGGTGAGCAGGAGAAAGGAAAGTAATAGAATCTCAAAAAGAAAGGGGTTATTTATTAGGAAGCTCCAACGTATGAGAGAGGTAAGGCCTCATTGAACGTGCACGGTTGACTGGACAGGTATAGGCACAAAAATCTATTAAGAAAATGGTTCTCTGCCTGGAACAATAGCTGAGTATTGTAATTTTAAAGTTTACCGGGATTTGAATACCCCTCAATGGATTGGTGGGGTTATCAGTAGGCAATAGTTGAGGAGAAATAAAGCAAGATTTTAAAGAGATGTACTAGGTCAGGTAATTATTTTTTAGAGGAATGAGTTTTTTATTCAGATTTTTGAAAAACTTATTTTCTGTTGGGTTATAGTCGATTAACAATGTTGTAGTTTCAGGTGAACAGTGAAGGGATTCAGCCATACATACATGTGTATCCATTCGGCCCCAAACCAGGAGGAATAAGATTTCAAGCTACTTGAGGATAACCATCTTCTTTTTAAGTTACTGTGTACCATTGCTTCATTCAGCCTATGCCTAGTATGTAGTAGGTGCAGTAAGTCCCCATTATACAAACCTTCAAGTTGTGTACTTTTCAAAGATGCGAACACACATCTCGTTCCAGCAAGGAACCAGAACATGTGCCATCAATGTCAGGCATGAGTGAAGTTGCAGCTTGCTCTTTGTCTCCTGTTGTTGACGATCCTTCAGCTCTACCATTTTCCGCCTCCTCTAAGGAAATCAGTCCTGAATATTCATTGGAAGGACTGATGCTGAAGCTGAAACTCCAATACTTTGGCCACCTGATGCGAGGAACTAACTCATTTGAAAAGACCCTGATGCTGGGAAAGATTGAAGGTGGGAGGAAAAGGGGACAACAGAGGATGAGATGGTTTTTGGATGGCATCACCAACTCAATGGGCATGAGTTTGAGTAAACTCTGAGAGTTGGTGAGGGACAGGGAGGCCTGGTGTGCTGCAGTCCATGGGGTCACAAAGAGTCGGACACGACTGAGCAACTGAAGTGAACTCCCTCCTCCAGTCACTAGCTCTTTTTGCCTGTTCACTTGATGCTAGACCCTATATGCCAGCTGTTGTACTATACTACTGTACTTTTCAAGGTATTGTACTGTAAGATTACAAATGTTTTATTTTTTGTGTTTGTTTTTTATGTATTATTTGTATGAAAAGTCTTCTAAACCTATTAGAGTACAGAACTATATAGCTGATTTATGTTAGTTGGGTACCTTAGCAAACTTTGGGCTTACGAACACATTCTCAGAATGGTACTCTTCATATGTAGGGGACTTACTGTATTCAGTAAATGTTGAGTTGAAAAATGGAAGGGTCTTCAGCAGATCAGCTTTTGAAATCTTGCTGTGGAACAAGGATGTTGAATTTATTTATGCTAATTTGTATGGTATGTTTGTCTAATTAGGAGACGCATTGTGGTTCCTGACATAAAATTAAGTAATGAAATCAAATGGATTTATGACTATTTGATGAGCTAAAGATTAATAAGTTGTGAAGTTTTTCAAAGGCTAGAGAAAACAGTAAGTGTAGGGAACAGAGAAGGTATCAGAACTTGTGTCATGTTGATTTTTTTTTTTTTTTGGTCAGCAAATCTCTTAGTAATGAAGAAAACTTGAAATTATTTGGGAAGTGCAACAACCCAAATGGCCATGGGCACAATTACAAAGGTGAGAGAAAAACTGATGAAATTTTAGCCCTTTCAATAATGATGAATGACTGTTGAGCAACTGGGGTCCTAATGAGTAAGAAACTTTATGGACAGAGCATGAAAGCTTTGAGTCTTGAATGAGAAAGTAAATGAAAGTTCAAAATGAAAACATCTGTTGCCTTAGTTGGATGTATCTTAAGTTATAGATGAAAACAGAATGGTTTAAATAATTTTTTCCTTGGCCTTCGAGTACATGACATTCCTTTGGCACTGTTTTTTCTTCTAATTAGGTATTGCTAAGGTCAATGTTAAAATTAGATTGTATTCACTCTGTAAGTAATGACTGACAAAAAGAGAGTATTGGCTCAAGATGTCCTGTATGACAGGAAAATAAGTTGGGTCTAAAACTTTGACAGCAGTATTCTAAGGAGGTAATTATTTTATGCAAGGACAAGAGACTTGTTTATTGAGATACAGATGATATAAAAAAAAATAGCTGTGTAAGCCGTAGAGTATCACAGCAAATGATATGATGGAGTAAAAAGACCAGAAAAGATGTCAGAATATTGGGCTTTCATGTGTAGTTACTGTCTCTTACTTGATCTGTATCTCTAATTCTGTTTGCTCACTTATACCTAATGGTGTTTCTGTGAAGCTGAAAGAAATATGTAAAAGTCATTAATTTGCAAAGCACTCTGATCATCAAGATCTTTCAGAAGTTTCACTTTTTAAAAATTAATTAATTTTAATGGGAGAAGAATTGTTTTACAACGTTATGATGGTTTTGGCTCTGCATCAATATAAATTGGCCACAGGTATACATTTCTTCAAAATTACTTGTTAATCTACAAATCATTGCTATATGCTGTGTTTACATTTTTATGAGTAAAGGGACAAGAATTTTAGGCCCGGTAATAGTTTGCTTGCTCAGGAAGGTAGGAGCAGCTCAGTGTGTAGCTGGAGTTCTTCCTGTACATTTTCTACTTTTATAGGCAGTGATTAAGCAGCATCTTGAAGTAGAGATTCCTTCCAAGTACATCATAAGCAGAATTTATACCCTTTTTGGCCTTGGCTAAGCACTCTTACGTTCCTCTGCCATGGTCAAACTGCATTAGTTGATAAAAAGATCTTAAGTGAAAGAACAGACGTTGTTGGGGGGTGGGGGGAATGCAGCTTTGTAGAGCAGAGATCTAACACCTAATTTATGTTGCTAACTTGTGTTTGGATGTTAATCTGTTGAAAGTCATGTTGGAAAAAAAAAAAAGAAAGTCATGTTGGTTTTTTGGTTATTTTGTTTTCTTCCCCATAGTTGTGGTGACAGTACATGGAGAGGTACGTGCTGAACATGTCTGTGGTTTGTGCAGATTGCTGGGCCCTCTTTCAGCCACAGTGATGGATTCTGTGTTGAAAAGTTCTGTTCAGATTCGTGTTGCTTCATTGTTGGTCTTTGTGGATGGTGAGCTGCTGCCATTTCAGGCCTTTCCTCTCCCAAAGCATCATCCGTCATGTGCTGTATGTGGACAGGTAGAAGGGCAGTGCAGTGGAAAGGGAGCCTCGAGTACTTGGTGTTTCCATGCTGAGATGGATTGTCTCGGGGATGAAGGCATTGTGGGACCAGTTTCTGCACATGTTGCAGTCTTTAGTAATTTACCAGAGGTTAAAATATGAAGAGCATACTATAGTAATACTCACCTTTGTTTATTCTTTAGGTTGATCCTGTTACAGGAATGGTCATGAATTTGACTGACCTCAAAAAGTATATGGAGGTAATGGCATGCTGGATACTATTTTGTGCTGTCTTCAGAATATAATATTTGATGGCCCCCTTTTCACTTTCCCAGCCAGGTATCATCAGAGGTCCTGTGACCTGGCAAGTGGAATTGGGTGTGGGAATGAGGTAGTATTAATAGTTGGAGGAGCTTCTCTCAGTGTTCTCTAAAGGTGTTGGGATGACTGAATGGAAATTAGTCATGGTTGTATTACAGTGATAGGAATGAATGTAGTGTGCTCATCTTGTCTTCTTTGTTGACATATCCTGATTTCCTCTGTTTAACAAATTCTTCCCTTCTTTCAGGACACAGCTTTATCCTTGAAGCTTTCTATTCCTGAAATCGGTGAATTTTCCTTACATCTTTAATCACAGATTTTAATACTATCCTGTTTTATTCACTCCAGCTTTACGATAAACTCACTGGGGCAGTTGATGATAGGGATAACAAAAAAGAAGGTTTTCAGTAAAAGACTTACTGCTTATATCATTACAGAATTCTTGGATTGTAAGAGACTGTAGAGGTCATCCATGCCAGCTTCTTCCTTCCTTTGACTGAGATTGAGAGATACTGACTAGTTAACCTCCCCTACTTGCCCTCAGTCATGTAATTAATCCTTTGCAAAGTTGGGAATTAGATTTCCTTCCATCCAGCTTTGTTTTTATTATGCCATCATTTCACCTGTTTGTTTTGCTTCAACTTTGCTCCTTACTTTTGTTTTAAAATTTGACATTTGTTTAATTAAAACTGTTGTTATGAATAATCGTTACTTCTTTCATGTTGCTTATCTTACATATATGTAACAAGTTTGCCTGCTTTGCATCAGTCTTTGAGCTGAGCACTAGGAATCCAGTGATGAATGAGACATAACTCGTAGCCACAGCGTGCTCACATGACTTTATAGCAGGTAAAGAACACTCAGTGTTAAGTGAGTGTTGGTTGAATAAATGAAAAGGAGAATGAGTGAGTGAGCAAACAGTGCTGTGCTCAAAGTACTTTAGGAAAGCTATAAAGACAAAGTTCTTGCAAACACTAGTGACATAAATATATATACATGAAGGTTTATAAGAAACACCCTAGGCAGGCATACAGCGAAATACCAGAGGAGAAATTCTCTGCACTTTTTCCCCATCTTTGTGTACTTGAAGGATGCTGCATACCACATACTTTAAAAGTGGCTTATGACATACAGAGACAAATTAGAAAGAGCCCCGTAGAAGAGGTCTCAATGGAAAAGTTGGGATCTGAACAGGAGTTTTCAGTTAAAACAAAGATTAAACAAGGATTTATTTTCTTGATATCCATGTGGATATCATTTATTTTAAAGTCTGTTTGGTTTAGGACTTACTCTTTTTATATGATTCTGATTTTTCTCAGAAAACGATTGTTATTGTTATTATTAATGTACCTTCTTAGAACCATACCATATGGAAACTTAGATTGTTCTACAAATTCTTTCTTTTTAATTGAAGTGCAGTTGATGTATAATATTATATGTTATGGGTGTACAGTATAGTGATTGACAATTTTTAAAGGTTATACTCCATTTATAGTTGTTATAAAATATTGGCTGTATTCCTCATGTTGTACAGTATGTCCTTTTAGCTTATTTTATATGTAATAGTTCATACCTCTTAATCCTCTATCCTTTTATACCCTTCCTCCCTTCTCTCTCTCCACTGGTAATCACTAGTTTTCTTCATCTAGTTAGTCTGTTTCTTTTTTGTTATATTCACTAGTTTATTAATTTTTTAAGATTGCTTAGGTTTTTTACAATAGCTAAAAGTAATACAAAAAGTGAAGTGAAAGAAGTCACTCAGTCGTGTCCAACTCTTTGCTACCCCATGGACTGTAGCCTACTAGGCTCCTCCATCCATGGAATTTTCCAGGCAAGAGTACTGGAGTGGGTTGCCATTTGCTTCTCCAGGAGATCTTCCCGACTCAGGGATTGAACCTAGGTCCTCCCGCATTGCAAGCAGACACTTTTACCATCTGAGCCACCAGGGAAAGTTTACAAAGAATAAGGCAATTACAATTCTTGCCATTGACAAAAATGCTGTGTATAATATATATAAGTATTAAGAAGCCAGTCTTTGCATGTTTTTAGTTTTCTTTCTAAGAGCCCAGGATCATTGTTAAAGTACTCCTTATGGCAGAAACTCAGAACACCTTACATAATTTCAGTCTTAATCTGCTTTATAAAACATAGTAATCATTGAAAGTGTGTCCTAACTATATTGTGGCATTGTGCTGAAGGTGAGACTGTTAGAGAAAAGTATTTGTGGTAACATTTTGGACAGAATTCAAGAAGTGTTAAACTAAATTCTGAATCACAGAGGCTTGTTATGAGAAAGAACCAGTGAATTCTCTATTTTTTGGTTTCTTACCTCTCTACATTCAGTAATGAGGATATCCAGCCATTATAGAGAGCTAGGCCTTTTTTTATTTTATAACTTTAAACTTTCTGAGATTGTTTTGTAAGACACAAAGTTCTTGCAAGTACTGAATTAGTGATGAGATGATAAGATTTAGAGGCAAAGGTAGGACACTTTGAAATATGATTCATAAATGGAATCAGTGATATTTTCCTTTGTTTTGTCTATAGGAGGCAATTATGAAGCCCCTTGATCATAAGAATCTGGATCTAGATGTGCCATATTTTGCAGACATTGTAAGGTGAGTGACTGTTTTACTTTATATAGAAGAATTTAACATTTTACTTAATTATTGTGTGACTTTTTTTTAGTGTAATGATATCTTTTAAAACTAGAATTTTTATTCTCTGTAAATATTAAACATGAAGTTTTGCTTATTTGTCTTTTGACCTTCTTTCCTTTTCTTCTCCAGCACAACAGAAAATGTAGCCGTATATATCTGGGAAAACCTCCAGAAATTTCTTCCTGTGGGAGTTCTTTATAAAGTAAAAGTATATGAAACCGACAATAATATTGTAGTCTATAAAGGAGAATAACTCTTAGAAATTAATTTCCATCCATATTTGAAGAAGATCTTTATCCCCTTGAACAATTAAGAAGTCATCACCTTACTGTTGCACTTCCACATTGTGTTCTGGAGTCATTGTGAGTGAGTCCTGTTCTAGACTCAAATCTAATTTAAAACCAAGTTTGTAATGTATTCTGAGTGTCATTTAAAGAGTCTTTCATCTGTAGATTAAAATCACTTCAGCAAAATATTCTGGTGTAGAATCATTTGGAAGCAAAAGAAATCTGTGTGTTTTTTTTTTCATTATCTCATTTTTAGTATTCATTTTTTTCTTGGTATAATATAAATGGCAAAAATGTTTATAAGACTGACAGTAGGTGAAAATTATAAAAAATACCAGTGACCACAAAGTCTGAAAACAGACTACATAGTATTTCTAGTAGATTGAGCTCCCTTGATTACTTCTTTTAGGATATGCTAAACGTGTTCCACTGGAAAAGGGAATGGCAAACCACTTCAGCATTCTTGCCTTGAGAACCCTATGAACAGTATGAAAAGGCAAAAAGATATGACACAGAAAGATGAAATCCCCAGGTCGGTAGGTGCCCAATATGCTACTGGAGAAGAGCAGAGAAATAACTCCAGAAGGAATGAAGAGGCTGAGCCAAAGCAGAAACAAGACCCAGCTGTGGATGTGTCTGGTGGTGAAAGTAAAGTCTGATGCTGTAAAGAACAGTATTGCATAGGAACCTGGAATGTTAGGTCCATGAATCAAGGTAAATTAGAAGTGGTCAAACAGGAGATGGCAAGAGTGAACATCGCATTTTAGGAATCAGTGAAGTAAAATGGACTGTAGTGGGCTAATTTAATTCAGATGACCATTATATCTACTACTGTGGACAAGAATCCCTTAGAAGAAATGAATTAGCTCTCATAGTCAACAAGAGAGCCTGAAATACAGTACTTGGGTGCAATCTCAAAAATGACAAAATGATCTCTGTTTGTTTCCAAGGCAAACCATTCATATCAAAATTCATTACAATATCAGTAATCCAAGTCTACGCCCCAAACACTAATGCTGAAGAAGCTGAAGTTGAATGGTTCTATGAAGACCTATAAGACCTTCCAAAACTAACACCAAAAAAAGATGTCCTTTTCATTATAGGGGACTGGAATGCAAAAGTAGGAGGTTACAAGATACCTGGAGTAATAGACAAGTTAGGCTTTGGAATACAAAATGAAGCAGGGCAAAGGCTAACAGAGTTTTGCCAAGAAAATGCACAGTTATAGTGAACACCCTTTTCCAACAGCACAAGAGATGAACCTACAGATAGATAGGCCCAGATGGTCAATACTGAAATTAGATTGATTATATTTTTTGCAGGTGAAGGTGGAGAAGCTCTATACAGTCAGCAAAAACAAGACTAGGAGCTGACTGTGGCTCAGATCATGAACTCCTTATTGCAAAATTCAGACTTAAAGAAAGTAGGGAAAACCACTAGGCCATTCAGGTATGACCTAAATCAAATCCCTTATGATTATACAGTGGCAGTGACAAATAAATTTGATGGATTAGATCTGATAGAGTGCCTGAAGAACTATGGACAGAGGTTCATGACGTTGTACAGGAGATGATAATCAAAACCATCCCCAAGGAAAAGGAATGAAGAAGGCAAAATGGTTGTGTGAGGAGGCCTTACAAATAGCTGAGAAAAGAAGAAAAGCAAAAGGCAAAGGAGAAAAGGTGCAAGCTTTTTCAGTGAGAATTAGCCCTGAATCATCTGGGACAATGCATTGTAAATGAATGTACAGGGACTGGTGCCAGTGCCTTTTGGTAGTGCATGGTGTTCATTGCAGATTTGCTTATTGAACCATGAACTGCTAGTGAACATATCATAGAAGGTAAATAAACTGCTTATGTATATTTGTCTGTTTTCAGACCTTATGGCTACCTGAACAATTTAAACTCAGAAGACTGAAAAATAATCACATGTATTAAACCTTGTTAAGATAATTAGTGTGAAAAGGATATGTTACTCTGTACAGCATCTCTTTACGGAAGTTTTTCCTAGCTTGTTTTGTTCTGATCACTAAATTTACCTGCTTCAAGTTGAGCTGCTTTTGTGGCATTCATCTCTGGTATCTTTCTTCATGCCAAAATCTGCAAGAATATATTTGTTTCTTCCCACAAAGAACAGTTCTCACTTGTGTTCTCATTTGTATTTTAAAACTAAGTTCCTTAAATATAGTGTTCATTTTTCTCTCCACATAGCAACTAGTACACAATGGATTCTTAGAATGTTGCTGCCTAAAAAGAGTAAAAGGACTTGTGCCATGATTAGTACACTAAAAGGATTTTCAAAGGAGTATACTTTTATTTTGGAGAGTTTAACTGCATGAGTTTTACAATAAATTTTGACAGTAATATGATGCCCACTTGATCAGATTTGAATGTCTTTTAGTTAGCACAATTTTTATGTTACTTACATATGTTTCATTTAGATTACTTGACAGGCAGGATAACAATAATTTGGTAAGGCAGTTTATATTTTAATTTTTAAAAAGTCCATTCAAGGTGAACATTATTCCCATTTTACAGATGAGAAAATTGAGACTGAGTTGAGTGTTAAGCTACTTGCCTAAACTAACTCAGCAAAATAAGTAGTAAACTCTTTGATGCTCAGTCTGACTCCTAAGCACAGACTTTAAAACAAAAGATAGTGTATACATTTTAATACTTTTTTGATACCACATTATGCAGATTTGATATCATGTTAAAAAAAACATTTTTTTTTTTTTTGTGGTAGCAGTGTCACTCCAGTTTATTGTGTTCATGAGTTGCTTCTAGAGAACATTTTTCTCCTACTTGCTTTTCTTAGGAAAGTGAGAATTCTATTTACCTACTGTTTATCAGTCTAGTAAATGAGTGAGTAGATGAGTGAATGTTCAAAGATAGGATATAGATTTTTTTTGTCTCCCTAGAACTGCTATCAGAGACCTTATCAAAGTATATTGTAATTATTGCTTTGTTGTCTAGTTGCTAAGTCATGTCCGACTCTTTGTGACCCCATACCTGTAGCTCTCCAGGCTCCTCTGTCCGTGGTATTTCCCAGGCAAAGATACTGGAGTGGGTTGCCACTTCCTTCTCCAGGGGGTCTTCCCAATCTAGGGCTCAAGCCTATGTCTCCATCTCCTGCACTGCAGGTGTGTTCTGGGAAGCTTTACTGTTTTGTTTTTTCACTACCCTGATAACTTGTTGGCAAAATTAAGCAGAATATCATAAATAGTACACAGTAATTTTCATTGATTAAACGAATGGTGTTTGGTAGAAACTGCTGAAATTTTACAATATCTTATACATAGTGGACACACGGTAAATATTTTCAGAATTGAGTAACATGAAAATGTTGAGCCTTGAGTCCTAGTCTGAGTGCTGTTACCATACAGCTTTGTCCCTTTCACCTCAGAGCCTTAGTTTTCCAAAATGAATGTTAGACAGATGTTTTCTGAAGTTTCTCCTGCCTGATCTTAGATTTTATATCTCAATGATTCAAAATACCAAATGGGTATTAATTTAGAGATGGGGAAAGATTATTGTGGGGTGGTGAGGTTTGGAAAAGCTTAGTGGAGGAGGTTAGTCCTGAATGGTGCTTAAAGTGATGAGACAGGGAGGGGGAATGGTTTAGACTTGAAGAGAAAAGGGGAAAAACACTGAAAGGGTAAAATTTTGTAAGTGAGGTTACCAATGTGGTCATGTGCTAAGTGTATTTGGTATATAGTGAATAGATTAATAAATATTTTTACAAATTTTAAATAAAATTAAAAATTTTTATTTTTAATTGGAGGAAAATTGTTTTACGATATTGCGTTGGCTTCTGCCATACGTCAACATGAATCAGCCATAGGTATACGTATATCCCCTCCCTCTTAAACCTCCCTCCCACATCCCACCTCTCTATGTTGTCACAGAACACAGAATTTGAGCTCCCTGTGTCATTCAGCAAATTCCCACTGGCTATCTAATTTTACATATAGTAATGTGTACATTTCAATGCTACTCTCAATTTGTCACACCTTCTCCTTCCCGCACTGTGTCCACAAGTCTGTTCTGTATGTATGCTTCTCCATTTCTGCCCTGTAAATAGATTCATTAGTACCATCTTTCTAGATTCCATATATATGTTTTAATATGCAATGTTTGTTTTTCTCTTTCTGACTTATTTCACTCTGTATAATAGTCTCTAGGTTCATCCACCTCATTAGAACTGACTCAGATTTGTTTCTTTTTATATTGTTCAGTTCAGTAAGTCATGTCTGACTCTTTGTGACCCCATGGACTACAGCCCACCAGGCTTCCTTTTCCTTCAGTATCTCCTAAAGTTTGCTCAAACTCATGTCCATTGAGTTTGTGATGCCATCCAACCATCTCACCCTCTGTTGCCCCCTTCTCTTCCTGCTCTCTAGCTCCTAGCATCAGGGTCTTTTCCAGTGAGTTGGTTCTTTGCATCAGATGACCAAAGCATTCCTTTTTATGGCGAAGTAATATTCCATTGTATATAGGTACCACAACTTTATCCATTCATCTGTCAATGGACATCTAGGTTGCTTCTGTTGGGAAGCCCAGTACAAAATAGCCAGTTGGAGGAAGTCCTTGGGAAAATGGCAAAGGGCCAGAAATACCCTGGCTTGGTGTGCTCGGGCAGAAAAACATCTCCTGCCTTTGGTTATGCCTGGCGCCAAGATTTAATAATAAATATTAAGGATGTTGCTTGAGAAAATGGGTTATGGGATAAGCACATGGGTCACTTAGAGCGCGCTGTCCTTGAAATATTTTTACTGATTAGGTGTTAACCCCGTACGTGCTCTGCTGGCTGTATAAGCTCTTTGTTCCTACTTCTATAAAAAGGCTTGACTGCAGAAATAAACTTGTCAGTCCTTGCAAGAGACTGTCCGAGTGTCCTTCTTTCAGGTTCATTGCTTCCAAGTCCCGGGGAGAAAATCCCCAACAGCTTCCATGTCCTAGCTATTGTAAATAGTACTGCAATGAACATTGGGGTACATGTGTCTTTTTCAGTTATGGTTTCCTCAGGGTATATGCCCAGTAATGGGATTGTTGGGTCATATGGTAGTCTTATTCCTAGTTTTTTAAGGAATCTCCATACTATTCTCCATAGTGGCTTTATCAATTTGCATTCCCACCAACAGTGTAGGAGGGTTCCCTTTTCTCTATGTCCTCTTCAATATTTATTGTTTGTGAGTTTTTTGATAATGGCCATTCTGATCAGTATAAGGTGATACCTCATTGAAGTTTTGGTTTGCATTTCTCTAATAAGTGATATGAGCATCTTTTCATGTGTTTGTTAGCCATCTGTATGTCTTTTCTTGAGAGATGTCTGTTTAGGTCTTCTGCCTACCCTTTGATTGGATTGTTTGTTTTTCTGGTATTGAGCTGCATGAGCTGCTTGTTTGTATATTTTGGAGATTAACCCTTTGACAGTTGTTTCATTTTCTATTATTTTCTCCCATTCTGAGGGTGTCTTTTCACCTTGTTTATAGTTTCCTTTGCTGTGCAAAAGCTTTTAAGTTTCATTAGGTCCAATCTGTTTATTTTTGTTTTTATTTCCATTACTCTAGGGGTTGGGTCATAGAGAATCCTGTGATTTATGTCAAAGAGTGTTCTATGTTTTCCTCTAAGATCATTATAGTTTCTGACCTTCAATTTAGGTCTTTAATCAGTTGAGTTTATTTTTGTGTATGGTGTTAGGAAATGTTCTAATCTCATTATTTTACTCATATCTGCAAAGTTTTCCCAGCACTACTTATTGAAGAGACTATCTTTTCTCTATTGTATATTCTTGCCTCCTGTGTCAAATATAAGGTGCCCATAGGTGTGTGGATTTATCTCTGGGCTTTCTATCTTGTTCCACTGGTCTGTATTTCTGTTTTTGTGTCAGTACCATGCTGTCTTCATGACTGTAGCTTTGTATCATAGTCTGAAGTCAGGAAGGTTGATTCCTCCAGCTCCATTCTTCCTTCTCAAGATTAGTTTGGCTATTTTGTGTCTTTTGTGTTTCCATACAGATTGTGAATATTTTGTTGTTGTTGTTCTAGTTCTGTGAAAAACATCATTGGTAATTTGATAGGGATTGCATTGAATCTGTAGATTGTTTTGGGTAGTATAGTCACTTGCATATTATTGATTCTTCCTATCCAAGAACATGATATATCTCTCCATCTGTTTATGTCATCTTCAAATTCTTTCATTAGTGTCTTATAGTTTTTTATATACAGCTCTTTTGTCTCCTTCAGTTCCGTTCACTTCGCTTCAGTCACTCAGTCATGTCCGACTCTTTGCGACCCCATGAATCACAGCACGCCAGGCCTCCCTGTCCATCGCCAACTCCCAGAGTTCACTCAAACTCATGTCCATCGAGTCAGTGATGCCATCCAGCCATCTCATCCTCTGTCATCCCCTTCTCCTCCTGCCCCCAATCCCTCCCAGCATCAGGGTCTTTTCCAATGAATCAACTCTTCTCATGAGGTGGCCAAAGTATTGGAGTTTCAGTTTTAGCATCAGTCCTTCCAATGAACACCCAGGACTGATCTCTTTTAGAATGGACTGGTTGGATCTCCTTGCAGTCCAAGGGACTCTCAAGAGTCTTCTCCAACACCACAGTTCAAAAGCATCAATTCTTTGGCGCTCAGCTTTCTTCACAGTCCAACTCTCACATCCATATGTCTCCTTAGGTAGGATTATTCCTAAATATTTTATTTTTGTTGCAATGGTGAATGGGATTGATTCCTTAATATCTCTTTCTGGTTTTTCATTGTTAGTGTATAAAAGTACAAGGGATTTTTGTGTATCAATTTTATATCCTGTGACTTTACTATATTCATTGATTAACTCTAGTAATTTTCTGATGGCATCTCTAGGGTTTTCTATGTATCATATATCATCAGCAAACAGAGTTTTACTTCTTTTCCTATCTGGATTCCTTTTATTTCTTTTTCTTTGGCTGCTGTGGCTAGGACTTCCAAAACTGCGTTAAATAATCGTGGTAAGAGTGGGCATCCTTGCCTTGTTCTTGATCTTAGAGAAATGCTTTCAGTTTTTCGCAGTTGAGAATAGTGTTTGCTGTGCGCTTGTCACATATGGCCTTATGCGTACTTTCTGGAGAGTTTTTATGGATGTTGCATTTTTTTTCAAAAACTTCCTCTACTTCTATTGAGAAGATCATATGATTTTTATCTTTCAATATGTTAATATGGTATATCACGTTGATTGATTTGCATATATTGAAGAATCCTTGCATGCCTGGGATTAAGCCCACTTGATCATGATGTATGATCCTTTTATTTATTTTTTTCAGTTTTATTTATTTATTTATTTTTACTTTACAATATTGTATTGGTTTTGCCATACATCAACATGAATCTGCCACGGGTGTACGTGTGTTCCCCATCCTGAACCCCCTTCCCACCTCCCTCCTCATCCCATCCCTCTGGGTCATCCCAGTGCACCAGCCCTGAGCACCCTGTATCATGCATCAAACCTGGGCTGGCGATATGTTTCATATATGATAATTTACATGTTTCTATGCCATTCTCCCATATCATCCTGCCCACGCCCTCTCCTACAGAGTCCAAAAGACTGTTCTATACATCTGTGTCTCTTGCTGTCTCACATACAGGGTTATCGTTACCATCTTTCTAAATTCCATATATATGCATTAGTATACTATATTGGTGTTTTTCTTTCTGGCTTACTTCACTCTGTATAATAGGCTCCAGTTTCATCCACCTCATTAGAACTGATTCAAATGTATTCTTTTTAATGGCTGAGTAATACTCCATTGTGTATATGTACCACAGCTTTCTTATCCATTCGTCTGCTGATGGACATCTAGTTGGCTTCCATGTCCTGGCTATTATAAACAGTGCTGAGATGAATATTGGGGTACACGTGTCTCTTTCAATTCTGGTTTCCTCAGTGTGTATGCCCAGCAGTGGGATTGCTGGGTTATAAAGCAGTTCTATTTCCAGTTTTTAAAGGAATCTCCACACTGTTCTCCATAGTGGCTGTACTAGTTTGCATTCCCACCAACAGTGTAAGAGGATTCCCTTTTTTCCACACCCTCTCCAGCATTTATTGCTTGTAGACTTTTGGATAGCAGCCCTTCTGACTGATGTGAAATGGTACCTCATTGTGGTTTTGATTTGCATTTCTCTGATAATGAGTGACGTTGAACATCTTTTCATGTGTTTGTTAGCCATCTGTATGTCTTCTTTGGAGAAATGTCTGTTTAGTTCTTTGGCCCACTTTTTGATCAGGTCATTTATTTTTCTGGAATTGAGCTGCAGGAGTTGCTTGTATATTTTTGAGATTATTTCTTTGTCCATTGCTTCATTTGCTATTATTTTCTCCCATTCTGAAGGCTGTCTTTTCACCTT
>NW_011495071.1:1327663-1328493 GCF_000754665.1 Bison bison bison
TTTTTTTTTTTTAATTATAAATTTATTTATTTTAATTGGAGGCTAATTACTTTACAATATTGTATTGGTTTTGCCATACATCAACATGAATCTGCCACGGGTGTACACGTATTCCCCATCCTGAACCCCCCTCCCACCTCCCTCCCCATACCATCCCTCTGGGTCATCCCAGTGCACCAGCCCCAAGCATCCAGTATCATGCATTGAACCTGGACTGGTGATTTGTTTCATGTATGATATTATACATGTTTCAATGCCATTCTCCCAAATCATCCCACCCTCTCCCTCTCCTACAGAGTCCAAAAGACTGTTCTATACATCTGTGTCTCTTTTGCTGTCTTGCATACAGGGTTATCATTACCATTCATATATATATGGAATATATATAAATTCCATATATATGCATTAGTATACTGTATTGATGTTTTTCTTTCTGACTTACTTCACTCTGTATAATAGGCTCCAGTTTCATTCACCTCATTAGAACTGATTCAAATGTATTCTTTTTAATGGCTGAGTAATACTCCATTGTGTATATGTACCACAGCTTTCTTATCCATTCGTCTGCCGATGGACATCTAGTTGGCTTCCATGTCCTGGCTATTATAAACAGTGCTGAGATGAACATTGGGGTACACGTGTCTCTTTCAATTCTGGTTTCCTCAGTGTGTATGCCCAGCAGTGGGATTGCTGGGTCATAAAGCAGTTCTATTTCCAGTTTTTAAAGGAATCTCCACACTGTTCCCCATAGTGGCTGTACTAGTTTGCATTCCCACCAACAGTGTAAGAGGATTCCCTTTTTTCCACACCCTCTCCAGCATTTATTGCCA
>NW_011495071.1:1328593-1331999 GCF_000754665.1 Bison bison bison
TGATGTGAAATGGTACCTCATTGTGGTTTTGATTTGCATTTCTCTGATAATGAGTGATGTTGAACATCTTTTCATGTGTTTGTTAGCCATCTGTATGTCTTCTTTGGAGAAATGTCTGTTTAGTTCTTTGGCCCACTTTTTGATTGGGTCATTTATTTTTCTGGAATTGAGCTGCAGGAGTTGCTTGTATATTTTTGAGATTATTTCTTTGTCCATTGCTTCATTTGCTATTATTTTCTCCCATTCTGAAGGCTGTCTTTTCACCTTGCTTGTAGTTTCCTTTGTTGTGCAGAAGCTTTTAATTTTAATTAGGTCTCATTTGTTTATTTATGCTTTTATTTCCAATACTCTGGGAGGTGGGTCATAGAGGATCCTGCTGTGATTTATGTCGGAGAGTGTTTTGCCTATGTTTTCCTCTAGGAGTTTTATAGTTTCTGGTCTTACATTTAGATCTTTAATCCATTTTGAGTTTACTTTTGTGTATGGTGTTAGAAAGTGTTCTAGTTTCATTCTTTTACAAGTGGTTGACCAGTTTTCCCAGCACCACTTGTTAAAGAGATTGCCTTTTCTTCATTGTATATTCTTGCCTCCTTTGTCAAAGATAAGGTGTCCATAGGTGCGTGGGTTTATCTCTGGGCTTTCTATTTTGTTCCATTGATCTATATTTCTGTCTTTGTGCCAGTACCATACTGTCTTGATGACTATGGCTTTGTAGTAGTGCCTGAAGTCTGGCAGGTTGATTCCTCCGGTTCCATTCTTCTTTCTCAAGATTGCTTTGGCTATTTGAGGTTTTTTGTATTTCCATACAAATTGTGAAATTATTTGTTCTAGATCTCTGAAAAATATTGTTGGTAGCTTGATAGGTATTGCATTGAATCTATAGATTGCTTTGAGTAGTATACTCATTTTCATTATATTGATTCTTCCAATCTATGAACATGGTATATTTCTCCATCTATTTATGTCCTCTTTGATTTCTTTCACCAGTGTTTTATAGTTTTCTATATATAGGTCTTTTGTTTCTTTAGGTAGATATATTCCTAAGTATTTTATTCCTTCCATTGCAATGGTGAATGGAATTGTTTCCTTACTTTCTCTTTGTTTTCTCATTGTTTGTGTATAGGAATGCAAGGGATTTCTGTGTGTTGATTTTATATCCTGCAACTTTACTATATTCATTGATTAGCTCTAGTAATTTTCTGGTGGAGTCTTTAGGGTTTTCTATGTAGAGAATCATGTCATCTGCAAACAGTGACAGTTTTACTTCTTCTTTTCCAATCTGGATTCCTTTTCTTTCTTTTTCTGCTCTGATTGCTATGGCCAAAACTTCCAAAACTATGTTGAATAGTAGTGGTGAGAGTGGGCACCCTTGTCTTGTTCCTGACTTCAGGGGAAATGCTTTCAGTTTTTCACCATGGAGGATGATGTTTGCTGTGGGTTTGTCATATATAGCTTTTATTATGTTGAGGTATGTTCCTTCTATTCCTGCTTTCTGGAGGGTTTTTATCATATTGAATGTTGAATTTTGTCAAAGGCTTTCTCTGCATCTATTGAGATAATCATATGGTTTTTATCTTTCTGCGGACATTGAAGAATCCTTGCATGCCTGGGATAAAGCCCACTTGGTCATGATGTATGATCTTTTGAATATGTTGTTGGATTCTGTTTCCTAGAATTTTGTGAAGGATTTTTACATCTATATTGGTCAGTGATATTGGCCTGTAGTTTTATTTTTTTGTGGCATCTTTGTCAGGTTTGGGTATTAGGGTGATAGTGGCCTCATAGAATGCGTTTGGAAGTTTACATTCTTCTGCAATTTTCTGGAAGAGTTTGAGTAGAATAGGTGTTAGCTCTTCTCTGAGTTTTTGGTAGAATTCAGCTGTGAAGCCGTCTGGTCCTGGGCTTTTGTTTGCTGGAAGATTTCTGATTACAGTTTCAATTTCCGTGCTTGTGATGGGTCTGTTAAGATTTTCTATTTCTTCCTGGTTCAGTTTTGGAAAGTTGTACTTTTCTAAGAATTTGTCCATGTCTTCCAAGTTGCCCATTTTATTGGCATATAGTTGCTGATAGTAGTCTCTTATGATCCTTTGTATTTCTGTGTTGTCTGTTGTGATTTCTCCATTTTCATTTCTAATTTTGTTGACTTGATTCTTCTCCCTTTGTTTCTTGATGAGTCTGGCTAATGGTTTGTCAATTTTATTTATCTTCTCAAAGAACCAGCTTTTGGCTTTGTTGATTTTTGCTATGGTCTCTTTTGTTACTTTTGCATTTATTTCTGCCTTAATTTTTAACATTTCTTTCCTTCTACTAACCCTGGGGTTTTTCATTTCTTCCTTTTTTAGTTGCTTTAGGTATAGAGTTAGGTTATTTATTTGGCCTTTTTTCTTGTTTCTTGAGGTAAGCCTGTATTGCTATGAACCTTCCCCTCAGCACTGCTTTTACAGTGTGCCATAGGTTTGGGATTGTTGTGTTTTCATGTTCATTTGTTTCTGTGCATATTTTGATTTCTTTTTAGATTTCTTCTGTGCTTTGTTGGTTATTCAGCAGCGTGTTGTTCAGCCTCCATATGTTGGAATTTTTAATAGTTTTTCTCCTGTAATTCACATCTAATCTTACTGCATTGCGGTCAGAAAAGATTCTTGGAATAATTTCAGTTTTTTTGAATTTACAAAGGCTAGATTTATGGCCGAGGCTGTGATCTATCCTGGAGAAGGTTTCGTGTGCGCTTGAGAAGAAGGTGAAATTCACTGTTTTGGGGTGAAGTGTCCTATAGATATCAATTAGGTCTAACTGTATCATTTAAAGTTTGTGTTTCCTTGTTAATTTTCTGTTTAGTTGATCTATCCATAGGTGTGAATAGGGTAGTAAAGTCTCCCACTATTACTGTGTTATTGTTAATTTCCCCTTTCATACTTGTTCAGTTCAGTTCAGTTCAGTCGCTCAGTCGTGTCCGACTCTTTGCGACCCCATGAACTGCAGCACGCCAGGCCTCCCTGTCCATCACAAACTCCCAGAGTTCACTCAGACTCATGTCCATCAAGTCAGTGATGCCATCAAGTCAGTGATGCCATCCAGCCATCTCATCCTGTATCGTCCCCCTTACCTCCTGCCCCCAATCCCTCCCAGCATCAGAGTCTTTTCCAATGAGTCAGCTCTTCGCATGAGGTGGCCAAAGTACTGGAGATTCAGCTTCAGCAGCATTCCCTCCAAAGAAATCCCAGGGCTGATCTCCTTGCAGTCCAAGGGACTCTCAAGAGTCTTCTCCAACACCACACTTCAAAAGCATCCATCCTTTGGCACTCAGCCTTGTTCACAGTCCAACTCTCACATCCATACGTGACCACTGGAAAAACCATAGCCTTGACTAGATGGACCTTCGTTGGCAAAGTAATGTCTCTGCTTTTGA
>NW_011495071.1:1332099-1332876 GCF_000754665.1 Bison bison bison
ATCTTCATTTTCTGAATGTTGAGCTTTAAGCCAACTTTTTCACTCTCCACTTTCACTTTCATCAAGATGATTTTTAGTTCCTCTTCACTTTCTGCCATTAGGGTGGTGTCATCTGCATATCTGAGGTTATTGATATTTCTCCCGGCAATCTTGATTCCAGCTTGTGTTTCTTCCATTCCAGTGTTTCTCATGATGTACTCTGCATATAAGTTGTTAGCATTTGCCTTACATATTGCAGTGCTCCTATGTTGTGTGTGTATATATTTATAATTGTTGCACCTTCTTCTTGGATTGATCCTTTGATCATTATGTAGTGACCTTCTTTGTCTCTTTTCACAGCCTTTGTTTTAAAGTCTATTTTATCTGATATGAGTATTGCTACTCCTGCTTTCTTTTGGTCTCTATTTGCATGGAATATCTTTTTCCAGCCCTTCATTTTCAGTCTGTATGTGTCCCTTGTTTTGAGGTGGATCTCTTGTAGACAACATATATAGGGATCTTGTTTTTGTATCCATTCAGCCAGTCTTTGTCTTTTGGTTGGGGCATTCAACCCATTTACATTTAAGGTAATTATTGATAAGTATGATCCCATTGCCATTTACTTTATTGTTTTGGGTTTGAGTTTATACACCCTTTCTGTATTTCCTGTCTAAAGAATATCCTTTAGTATTTGTTGGAGAGCTGGTTTGGTGGTGCTGAATTCTCTCAGCTTTTGCTTGTCCGTAAAGCTTTTGATTTCTCCTTCATATTTGAATGAGATCCTTGCTGGGTACAGTA
>NW_011495071.1:1332976-1341007 GCF_000754665.1 Bison bison bison
ACCTTCTTCTTGGATTGATCCTTTGATCATTATGTAGTGACCTTCTTTGTCTCTTTTCACAGCCTTTGTTTTAAAGTCTATTTTATCTGATATGAGTATTGCTACTCCTGCTTTCTTTTGGTCTCTATTTGCATGGAATATCTTTTTCCACCCCTTCATTTTCAGTCTGTATGTGTCCCTTGTTTTGAGGTGGATCTCTTGTAGACAACATATATAGGGATCTTGTTTTTGTATCCATTCAGCCAGTCTTTGTCTTTTGGTTGGGGCATTCAACCCATTTACATTTAAGGTAATTATTGATAAGTATGATCCCATTGCCTATTTACTTTATTGTTTTGGGTTTGAGTTTATACACCCTTTCTGTATTTCCTGTCTAAAGAATATCCTTTAGTATTTGTTGGAGAGCTGGTTTGGTGGTGCTGAATTCTCTCAGCTTTTGCTTGTCTGTAAAGCTTTTGATTTCTCCTTCATATTTGAATGAGATCCTTGCTGGGTACAGTAATCTGGGCTGTAGGTTTTTCTCATTCATCACTTTATGTCCTGCCATTCCCTTCTGGCCTGAAGAGTTTCTATTGAAAGATCAGCTGTTATCTTTATGGGAATCCCTTTGTGTGTTATTTGTTGTTTTTCCCTTGCTGCTTTTAATTTGTTCTTTGTGTTTGATCTTTGTTAATTTGATTAATATGTGTCTTGGGGTGTTTTGCCTTGGGTTTATCCTGTTTGGGACTCTCTGGGTTTCTTGGACTTGGTGATTATTTCCTTCCCCATTTTAGGTAAATTTTCAACTATTATCTCCTCAAGTATTTTCTCATGGTCTTTCTTTTTGTCTTCTTTTTGTCTTTTTGTGTTTAACAGTGTCCTAGGGGTCTCTGATGTTGTCCTCATTCTTTTTTTCTTTTTTCCTCTCTGTTTCATTTATCTACCATTTAATCTTCTACCTCACTTATCCTATCTTGTGCTTCCATTAGTCTACTGTTGGTTCCCTCCAGAGTGTTTTCAATCTCATTTATTGAATTATTCATTATATATTGACTCTTTTTTATTTCTTCCAAGTCCTTGTTAAACCTTTCTTGCATCATCTCAATCCTTGTCTCCAGGCTATTTATCTGTAACTCCAATTTGTTTTTAAGATTTTGGATCATTTCACTATCATTATTCAGAATTCTTTATCAGGTAGATTCCCTATCTCTTCCTCTTTTGTTTGGTTTGGTGGGCATTTATCCTGTTCCTTTACCTGCTGAGTATTTCTCTGCCTTTTCATCTTGTTTATATTGCTGTGTTTGAGGTGGCCTTTCCATATTCTGGCAGTTTGTGGTTCCTCTTTATTGTGGAGGTTCCTTGCTGTGGGTGGGGCTGGACAGGCGATTTGTCAAGGTTTCCTGGTTAGGGAAGCTTGTGTCTGTGTTCTCGTGGGTGGAGCTCGATTTCTTCTCTCTGGAGTGCAATGAAGTGTTCAGTAGTGAGTTTTGAAATGTCAGTGGGTTTGGTGTGACTTTGGGCAGACTGTATATTGAAGCTCAGGGCTGTGTTCCTGTGTTGCTGGAGAATTTGCGCGGTATGTCTTGTTCCAGAACTTGTTGGCTCTTGGGTGGTACTTGGTTTCAGTGTAGGTATGGAGGCTTTTCATGAGCTCTTATCGATTAATGTTCCCTGGAGTCAGGAGTTCTCTGGTGTTCTCAGGATTTAGACTTAATCCTCCTGCTTCTGGTTTTCAGTCTTATTCTTGCAGTAGCCTCAAGACTTCTCCATCTATACAGCACTGATGATAAAACATCTAGGTTAATGATGGAAAGTTTCTCCACAGCGAGGGACACCCAGAGAGGTTCACAGAGTTACATGGAGAAGAGTAGAGGGAGGAGGGAAATAGAGGTGACCAGGAGGAGAAGAGGGGGGATCAAAAGGGGAGAGAGCAAGCTAGCTAGTAATCACTTCCCTATGTGCTCTCCACACTTTGCATCCCTCAGAGATGTTCACAGAGTTACACAGAGAAGAGAAGAGGAGGAAGGAGACAGAGGTGGCCAGGAGGATTAAGGGGGGAATCAAAAGGAGAGAGACAGATCCAGCCAGTAATCAGTTCCCTAAGTGTTCTCCACAGTCTGGAACACACAAAGAGATTCATAGATTTGGGTAGAGAAGAAAAGGGGGTAGGGGGAGATAGAGGCGACCTGGTAGAGAAAAAGGAGAGTCAAAAGGGGGAGAGACCAATCAGGCCAGTGATCTCACTCCCAAGTAAAAATGGGTACTGGAGATTGGGTTCTTAAAGGTACAAAGTTGATAACAAATACCAAAAAGCAAAGATTAAAAATCTAGAGTAGATGTTAGATTCTCAAAAATACAATATTAAAAAAAGATCACAAAAAGTATAAGAAATATATGTGAAGTTTGCTTTAAAAATAGGGTCTTTTTTTTGCAAGGTAATAGTTATAAAAATGAAAATTAAAGGAGTAATAGAGGACTTAATTTTTTTTTTAATTTAAAAAATGATAATAGTAAAAATATATCTAGGACTTTCTCTGGATCTGTTGCAGACAGTGTGAGGTCAGTTCATTTATAGATAGTTCTTGATCTGGCTTGTACATCTCAAGATCTATAGGCCCCTTCCTATGTAGTCGGTACTAACTACAGGGTTTTCATCTGTTGCACCTGTCACTTCCAAAGCGGTTCCCTCTTGTTTATCTTAGCTCCTTCTGTTTGCTGGTCTCTTCAGTGTCTAATTTCTGCCCTGACACAAGGGGGCAATGGTCGTCACTTTTTAAGGCTCACTTGTTCAGTCGTGCTGTGGGGAGGGACTGCAAACAAATATCACTGGCGTGTGTGAGGAGTGCTCGCAGTGTTTCAGCCACAATGGGTTTGCCCCCGCGGTGTGTGTGCTTTCATGGTCTATACTTCTCAGGCTCTAGGTTGCTCTGCTGGGAATTGTTTGAGGCGGGCCCTGGGTTGTATGCACTTCCCAGGTCTAAGTCGCTCAGGTTCAGGTTCTCAGGTACTCCACAAAGGCACAGACTCTGTTGGGCCTGCATTTTGTGCCTGTCCCAGGTCGGAGCACAGTTGCCCACAGTTGAAGTCTGCGACTGATTGCCTCCCCCATCCAAGCTGCTCGGTTTTCTGGGTGTACAACAGACACGCCTTCTCAGGTGTGCCTGTGTCTCTTCTGGGGAGCTGATCTCTGGCTGCGACCCTTCCGGTGGATGTTGACCATCCAGAATCCCAAGAAGTCTTGGTTAGCAACAAAGTCTGCTTGCAGTTTGGTGTAGGATGCCTCTCTGGGGCCGTGATTGCCCCCTTCTGGCTCTGGCTTCCCTCGCCTGCCTGTCTCCAGCAGGGGATGGGCTGGTCTGCAGCCGGGTAGCTCTGCTCAGCCCTTTGTTCTGTGAGCAGGCCTGGTGGTGTCTTAGGTTAGGGCTTCTCCCGGGATAGCTATCCCACAGTCTGGGTTGCTATCTCAAGCTAGTTCCCTCAGATTGCCCTCGGGGCATTCAGGCCCAGTCCTTACCCTAAGCAATGCAGCCCACGCCTCCCTGTCCTGCCCCTGCTTGCTAGTGGGGGATGTGAGCGTCTGGGCTGCTGCTCTGCTGGGAGTTGCTGTTAGGCACGTAATCTGTGGGTTTTAATTATTTATTTTTTCCTCCCGGTTATTTTGCCCTCTGAGATTCCAAAGCTTGCCACAGACCCGCTGGAGAGAGTGTTTCCTGGTGTTTGGAAATTTCTCTCTTTTTTAAGACTCCCTTCCCGGGGCGGATCTCTGTTCCTAGCTCTTTTGTCTCTCTTTTTATCTTTTATATTTTGTCCTACCTCCTTTCGAAGACAATGGGCTGCCTTTCTGGGTGCCTGATGTCCTCTGCCAGCATTCAGAAGTTGTTTTGTGGAATTTGCTTGGTGTTCAAATGTTCTTTTGATGAATTTGTGGGGGAGAAAGTGGTCTCCCCATCCTAGTCCTCAGCCATCTTAGGACTGCCTCTGTATGATCCTTTTAATGTGTAGTTGGATTCTGTTTTCTAGAATTTTTTTGAAGATTTTTGCATCTGTATTCATCAGTGATGCTGCTGCTAAGTCGCTTCAGTCGTGTTTGACTCTGTGTGACCCCATGGACGGCAGCCCACCAGGCTCCTCTGTCCACAGGATTCTCCAGGCAAGAATACTGGAGTAGGTTGCCATTTCCTTCTCCATCAGTGATATTGGTGTGTAATTTTATTTTTTTGTGGCATCTTTGTCTGGATTTGGTATCAGGGTGATGGTAGCCACATAGAATGCATTTGGGAGTTTTCCTTCCCCTGCACTTTTCTGAAAGAGTTTGAGTAAGGTAGGTGTTAGCTCTCCTCTAAACTTTTGGTAAAATTTGCCTGTGAAGCCATCTGGCCCTGGGCTTTTGTTTGTTGGGAGATTTTTTACCGCAGTTTTGATTACTGTGCTTGTGATTGGTTTGTTCATTTACTTTATTGTTTTCAACTTGTTTTTGTAGGCCTTTTTGTTCTCTTGGATTTCTTGTCTAGAGAATTTCCTTTAGTATTTTTTGTAAAGCTGGTTTAGTAGTGCTGGATTCTTTTTAGCTTTGCTTGCCTGTAAAGCTTTTAATTTTTCCTTTCAATTTGAATGAGAATGTTGCTGGATGGAGTAATCTTGGTTGTGGGTTTTTTCCTTTGTCCTTTAAATTATATCCTGTGAAGGGTGGTCCTAAGATGGCAGAGGAATAGAATAAGGAGACCACTTTCTTTCCTAAAAATTCATCAAAAGAACATTTGAATGCTGAGCAAATTCCACGAAACAACTTCTGAATGCTGGCAGAGGACATCAGGCACCCAGAAAGGCAGCCCATTGTTTTTGAAAGGAGGTAGGACAAAATATAAAAGATAAAAAGAGAGACAAAGGAGGTAGGGATGGATATCCGTCCTGCAAAGGGAGTCTTAAAAAAGGTTTCCAAACACCAGGAATCAATCTCACCAGCAGGTCTGTGGCAAGTCTTGGAATCTTAGAGGGCAACATAACCAGGAGGAAAAGTAAATAAATAAATAAATAAGTCTCACAGATTATGTGCCTTCTCAAAGTGGAGAAGCAGCCTAGATGCTCGCATCCGCCACTAGCAAGTAGGGGCTGGATGGGGAGGCGCAGGCTTCGTTGCTTAGGACGACTGGGCCTGAATGCCTTGAGGGCAGTCTGAGGGAACTAACCTGAAATAGCAACCCAGACTGTGGGATAGCCAGAGAGACAGAGAAAAAGAGAGAACTATCCCGTGAAAATCCCTAACCTAAGACACTGCCAGGCCCGCTCACAGAACAAAGGACTGAGCAGAGCTAGCTGACTGTGGACAGGCCCATCCCTCGCTGGAGACAGGCAGGCGGGGGCAGCCAGAGCCGGAAGAGGGCAATCGTGGTCCCAGAGAGGCATCCTCTACCAAACTGCAAGCAGGCTTCGTTGCTAACCAAGACTTCTTGGGATTCTTGATGGTTGACATCCACCAGGAGGGTTGCAGTGTTTCAGCTGCACTGGGTTTGCCCGCACTCACGGTGTGTGTGCTTTCATGCTCTACATTTCTCAGGCTCTAGGTTGCTCTGCTGGGAACTGTCCGAGGTGGGCCCTGGGTTGTATGCACTTCCCAGGTCTAAGTCACTCAGGTTCAGGTTCTCAGGTATCACACAAGCTGATGGAGTCACACACCAGCTTGGTTGGAGGGGTGGGGTGGGCAGCGAGTCTGCCTGGCTGCCTGAGCACAGTGAGGGAACCTGGGTCGAAGGACACTCAGCACCACGTGGGAGGAATGCTGGTCAGATTCCCTTGCTATTCAAAGTGGTTTCAGGGCCAGCAGCATCTCCTGGAAGACTGTTAGAAATACAGAACCCCAGACCACCTGAATCAGAATCCCACACTGAACAATATTCACAGGTGATTCTTATGTACATTCGAGTTTGAGAGCCACTGCCTCAGAAGGTGGCTAGACCCTAGTCACTATACTAGGGAAAACACAGAGCAGTTATTCTCAAGCTAGGCTGGATAATGAATCATCTGGAGAACTTTAAAAAATCTCAACAGCCAAGGCCAACCCCAGATCACTTATATCAGAATTGGGTATCAGTGTTTTAAAACTCCCCAATGGGTAGTTAGTGATTGATAAGAGGAAAACTTCTGGAATAAAGTTCAAATTCCTTATGATTATACAGTGGAAGTGAGAAATAATTTAAGGGACTAGATCTGATAGAGTGCCTGATGAACTATGGATGGAGGAATGAACATGAAAACACAACAACTCCAAAACTATGGCACACTGTAAAAGCAGTGCTAAGGGGAAGGTTCATAGCAATACAGGCTTACCTCAAGAAACAAGTTCAGTTCAGTCACTCAGTCATGTCCGACTGTGACCCCATGAATTGCAGCACGCCAGGCCTCCCTGTCCATCACCAACTCCCGGAGTTCACTCAAACTCACGTCCATTGAGTCGGTGATGCCATCCAGCCATCTCATCCTCTGTCGTCCCCTTCTCCTCCTGCCCCCAATCCCTCGCAACATCAGAGTCATTTCCAATGAGTGAACTCTTCACATGAGGCGCCAAAGTACTGGAGTTTCAGCTTTAGCATCATTCCTTCCAAAGAAATCCCAGGACTGATCTGCTTCAGAATGGACTGATTGGATCTTGCAGTCCAAGGGACTCTCAAGAGTCTTCTCCAACACCACAGTTCAAAAGCATCAATTCTTCGGTGCTCAGCTTTCTTCACAGTCCAACTCTCACATCCATACATGACCACTGGGAAAACCATAGCCTTGACTAGACGGACCTTTGTTGGCAAAGTAATGTCTCTGCTTTTGAATATGCTATCTAGGTTGGTCAAACTTCCCTTCCAAGGAGTAAGCGTCTTTTAATTTCATGGGTGCAATCACCATCTGCAATGATTTTGGAGCTCAAAAAAACAAACTGTTTCCACTGTTTCCCCATCTATTTCCCAGGAAGTGATGGAACCAGATGCCATGATCTTCGTTTTCTGAATGTTGAGCTTTAAGCCAACTTTTTCACTCTCCTCTTTCACTTTCACCAAGAGGTTTTTTAGTTCCTCTTCACTTTCTGCCATAAGGGTGGTGTCATCTGCATATCTGAGGTTATTGATATTTCTTCTCCCAGCAATCTTGATTCCAGCTTGTGCTTCTCCCAGCCTAGCGTTTCTCATGATGTATTCTGCATATAAGTTAAATAAGCAGGGTGACAATATACAGCCTTGACGTACTCCTTTCCCAATTTGGAACCAGTCTGTTGCTCCATGTCCAGTTCTAACTGTTGCTTCCTGACCTGCATATAGGTTTCTCAAGAGCCAGTCAGGTGGTCTGGTATTCCCATCTCTTTCAGAATTTTCCACAGTTTATTGTGATCCACACAGTCAAAGGCTTTGGCATAGTCAATAAAGCAGAAACAGATGTTTTTCTGGAACTCTCTTGCTTTTTTGATGATGCAGCACATGTTGGCAATTTGATCTCTGGTTCCTCTGCCTTTCCTAAAGCCAGCCTGACATCTGGAAGTTCACAGTTCATGTATTGCTGAAGCCTGGCTTGGAGAATTTTGAGCATTACTTTACTAGCATGTGAGATGAGTGCAATTGTACGGTAGTTTGAGCCTTCTTTTAGATTGCCTTTCTTTGGGATTGGAATGAAAACTGACCTTTTCCAGTCCTGTGGCCACTGCTAAGTTTTCCAAATTTGCTAGCATATAGAGTGCAGCACTTTCACAGCATCATCTTTCAGGATTTGAAATAGCCCAACTGGAATTCCATCACCTCCACTAGCTTTGTTTGTAGTGATGCTTTCTAAGGCCCACTTGACTTTATATTCCAGGATGTCTGGCTCTAGGTCAGTGATCACACCATGGTGGTTATCTGGGTCATGAAGATCTCTTTTGTACAGTTCTTCTGTGTGTTCTTGCCACCTCTTCTTAATATCTTCTGCTTCTTTTAGGTCCGTACCATTTCTGTCCTTTATTGAGCCCATCTTTGCATGAAATGTTCCCTTGGTATCTCTAATTTTCTTGAAGAGATCGCTAGTCTTTCCCATTCTGTT
>NW_011495071.1:1341107-1345036 GCF_000754665.1 Bison bison bison
CTTGCTATTCTTTGGAACTCTGCATTCAGATGTTTATATCTTTCCTTTTCTCCTTTGCTTTTCGCTTCTCTTCTTTTCACAGCTGTATTTGTAAGGCCTCCCCAGACAACCATTTTGCTTTTTTGCATTTCTTTTCCACGGAGATGGTCTTGATCCCTGTCTCCTGTACAATGTCATGAACCTCTGTCCATAGTTCATCAGGCACTCTATCTATCATATCTAGTCCCTTAAATCTATTTCTCACTTCCACTGTATAATCATAAGGGATTTGATTTAGGTCATACCTGAATGGTCTAGTGGTTTTCCCTACTTTCTTCAATTTCAGTCTGAATTTGGCAATAAGGAGTTCATGACCAGAGCCACAGTCAGCTCCTGGTCTTGTTTTTGCTGACTGTATAGAGCTTCTCCATCTTTGGCTGCAAAGAATATAATCAATCTGATTTCGGTGTTGACCATCTGGTGATGTCCATGTGTAGTCTTCTCTTGTGTTGTTGGAAGAGGGTGTTTGCTATGATCAGTGCATTCTCTTGGCAAAATTCTATTAGCCTTTGCCCTGCTTTATTTCGTATACCAAGGCCAAATTTGCCTGTTACTCCAGGTGTTTCTTGACTTCCTACTTTTGCATTCCAGTCCCCTATAATGAAAAGGACATCTTTTTTGGGTGTTAGTTCTAAAAGGTCTTGTAGGTCTTCTTATAAGCATTCAACTTCAGCTTCTTCAGTGTTACTGGTTGGGGCAAAGACTTGGATTACTGTGATATTGAATGGTTTGCCTTGGAAACGAACAGAGATCATTCTGTCGTTTTTGAGATTGCATCCAAGTACTGAATTTTGGAGTCTTTTGTTGACCATGATGGCTACTCCATTTCTTCTAAGGGATTCTTGCCCACAATAGTAGATATAATGGTCATCTGAGTTAAATTCACCCATTCCAGTCCATTTTAGTTCGCTGATTCCTAGAATGTCGATGTTCACTCTTGCCGTCTCCTGTTTGACCACTTCCAATTTGCCTTGATTCATGGACCTAACATTCCAGGTTCCTATGCAATATTGCTTTTTACAGCATCTGACCTTACTTCTATCACCAGTCACATTCACAGCTGGGTATTGTTTTTGCTTTGGCTCCATCCCTTCATTCTTTCTGGAGTTATTTCTCCACTGATCTCCAGTAGCCTATTGGGCATCTACTGACCTCGGGAGTTCCTCTTTCAGTATCCTATCATATTGCCTTTTCATACTGTTCATGGGGTTCTCAAGGCAAGAATACTGAAGTGGTTTGCCATTCCCTTCTCCAGTGGACCACATTCTGTCAGACCTCTCCACCATGACCCGCCCATCTTGGGTGGCCCCACAGGGCATGGCTTACTTTCATTGAGTTAGACAAGGCTGTGGTCCATGTGATTAGATTGACTAGTTTTCTGTGATTATGGTTTCAGTGTGTCTGCCTTCTGATGCCTCTCGCAACACCTACTGTCTTACTTGGGTTTCTCTTACCTTAGACATGGGGTATCTCTTCATGGCTGCTCCAGCAAAGTGCAGCTGTTGCTCTTTACCTTGGACGAGGGGTATCTCCTCAGTGCCGCCCCTCCTGACCTTGAACGTGGAGTAGCTCCTCTCGGCCCTCCTGCACCCACGCAGCCACCTCTCCTTAGACGTGGGGTTGCTCCTCTCAGCCGCTACTCCTGGCCTCGGGTGTGGGGTAGTTCCTCCCAGCTGCCACCCTAAAAAAAGCCAAATAAATAACCTAACTCTACACATAAAGCAACTAGAAAAGGAAGAAATGAAGAACCCCAGGGTTAGTAGAAGGAAAGAAATCTTAAAAATTAGGGCAGAAATCAATGCAAAAGTAACAAAAGAGACCATAGCAAAAATCAACAAAGCTTAAAGCTGGGTCTTTGAGAAGATAAATAAAATTGACAAACCATTAGCCAGACTCATCAAGAAACAAAGGGAGAAGAATCAAGTCAACAAAATTAGAAATGAAAATGGAGAAATCACAACAGACAACACAGAAATACAAAGGATCATAAGAGACTACTATCAGCAACTATATGCCAATAAAATGGGCAACTTGGAAGACATGGACAAATTCTTAGAAAAGTACAACTTTCCAAAACTGAACCAGGAAGAAATAGAAAATCTTAACAGACCCATCACAAGCACGGAAATTGAAACTGTAATCAGAAATCTTCCAGCAAACAAAAGCCCAGGACCAGATGGCTTCACAGCTGAATTCTATCAAAAACTCAGAGAAGAGCTAACACCTATCCTACTCAAACTCCTCCAGAAAATTGCAGAGGAAGGTAAACTGCCAAACGCATTCTATGAGTCCACCATCACCCTAATACCAAAACCTGACAAAGATGCCACAAAAAAAGAAAACTACAGGCCAATATCACTGATGAATATAGATGCAAAAATCCTTCACAAAATTCTAGGAAACAGAATCCAACAACATATTCAAAAGATCATACATCATGACCAAGTGGGCTTTATCCCAGGCATGCAAGGATTCTTCAATATCCACAAATCAATCAATGTAATACACCACATTAACAAATTGAAAGATAAACCATATGATTATCTCAATAGATGCAGAAAAAGCCTTTGACAAAATTCAACATCCATTTATGATAAAAAGCTTCCAGAAAGCAGGAATAGAAGGAACATAACTCAACACAGTAAAAGCTATATATGACAAACCCACAGCAAACATCATCCTCCATGGTGAAAAACTGAAAGCATTTCCCCTGAAGTCAGGAACAAGACAAGGGTGCCCACTCTCACCACTACTATTCAACATAGTTTTGGAAGTTTTGGCCACAGCAATCAGAGCAGAAAAAGAAAGAAAAGGAATCCAAATTGGAAAAGAAGACGTAAAACTCTCACCGTTTGCAGATGACATGATCCTCTATATAGAAAACCCTAAAGACTCCACCAGAAAATTACTAGAGCTAATCAATGAATACAGTAAAGTTGTAGGATATAAAATTAACACATAGAAATCCCTTGCATTCCTATACACTAACAATGAGAAAACAGAAAGATAAATTAAGGAAACAATTCCATTCACCACTGCAATGAAAAGAATTAAATACTTAGGAATATATCTACCTAAAGAAACAAAAGACCTGTATATAGAAAACTATAAAACACTGGTGAAAGAAATCAAAGAGGACACAGATGGAGAAATATACCGTGTTCATGGATTGGAAGAATCAACATAGTGAAAATGAGTATACTACCCAAAGCAATCTATAGATTCAATGCAATCCCTATGAAGCTAGCAATGGTATTTTTCCCAGAACTAGAACAAATAATTTCACAATTTGTATGGAAATACAAAAAACCTCAAATAGCCAAAGCAATCTTGAGAAAGAAGAATGGAACTGGAGGAACCAACCTGCCTGACTTTAGGCTGTACTACAAAGCCACAGTCATCAGGACAGTATGGTACTGGCACAAAGACAGAAATATAGATCAATGGAACAAAACAGAAAGCCCAGAGATAAACCCACGCACCTATGGACACCTTATCTTTGACAAAGGAGGCAAGAATATACAATGAAGAAAAGGCAATCTCTTTAACAAGTGGTGCTGGGAAAACTGGTCAACCACTTGTAAAAGAATGAAACTAGAACACCTTCTAACACCATACACAAAAGTAAACTCAAAATGGATTAAAGATCTAAATGTAAGACCAGAAACTATAAAACTCCTAGAGGAAAACATAGGCAAAACACTCTCCGACATAAATCACAGCAGGATCCTCTATGACCCACCTCCCAGAGTATTGGAAATAAAAGCATAAATAAACAAATGAGACCTAATTAAAATTAAAAGCTTCTGCACAACAAAGGAAACTATAAGTAAGGTGAAAAGACAGCCTTCAGAATGGGAGAAAATAATAGCAAATGAAGCAATGGACAA
>NW_011495071.1:1345136-1346695 GCF_000754665.1 Bison bison bison
TACACTGTTGGTGGGAATGCAAACTAGTACAGCTACTATGGAGAACAGTGTGGAGATTCCTTAAAAAAACTGGAAATAGAACTGCCATTTGAACCAGTAGTCCTGCTGCTGGGCATACACACCGAGGAAACCAGAATCAAAAGAGATACATGTACCCCAGTATTCATCTCAGCACTGTTTATAATAGCCAGGACATGGAAGCAACCTATATGTCCATCAGCAGATGAATGGATAAGAAAGCTGTGATACATATACACAATGGAATATTACTCAGCCATTAAAAAGAATACATTTGAATTACTTCTAGTGAGATGGATTGTGGTCTTCTTTACAGACCGAGGCCTGGTGGACCATAATTGACGAAAAGAAAGAGGGAAAAGGAGAGAGAGAGAGCAGTATCTCTTGGGTTACGTGGAAAACCAATAAAGCCCATGCACAGGAGTTTTACTGCTCATGAACACACAGGGCATCCTCTCAAGGAGGTCTTGAAAGCCTGGGTGAGAAAGTGAGTTCGGCAGGCTTCCACGCTCTGAAGAGAATGAGACAGAAAGAAGGACGTGGGGGACCTAGGTCTCTAGTGGTGCAATGGTATTTTATTAGCAGAAATGTGGGCTTATATATCTTTAGTAAAATGATTCCTCAGCTATTACAAAGAATGAAATTCCATCAGTTGCAACAAAATGGATAGTCTAATACATGCAATGTCACTGAAGGAGGTTAGTGAAAGGAATCCAAGCAGGTACCCTTTCCCATGATCTCAGTCCTGAGAACTGCATGCAGCTCTACTTGTTCCTGGAATAGGAACTGATAAGGAATAGAGAATCCTTGAGAAATGGCAGACAAAGGAAGAAAAGTGCAACATAATTGGATTCTTTAGTGTTGAACATTCCTTGACAATTACCCCTTTTAATTTTTTCATAATTGGGGGTGACTGTAGATACTTTAGTGAAAAAGGTCTTGACCAAATGAGTTTGTTTAGTTTGAACAATTTTAGTTGAAAGGTATGGTATACTGAAAATATAACCACCAGGATAATTATCAGTGTTACAGCTCCAGATCCAATATTATGTATGCCAGCAAATTTGGGAAACTCAGCAGTGGCCACAGGACTGGAAAATGTCAGTTTTCATCCCAATCCCAAAGAAAGGCAATGCCAAAGAATGCTCAAACTACCATACAATTGCACTCATCTCACATGCTAGTAAAGTATGCTCAAAATTCTCCAAGCCAGGCTTCAGCAATACGTGAGCTGTGAACTTCCTGATGTTCAAGCTGGTTTTAGAAAGGGCAGAGGAACCAGAGATCAAATTGCCAACATCTGCTGCATCATGGAAAAAGCAAGAGAGTTCCAGAAAAACATCTATTTCTGCTTTATTGACTATGCCAAAGCCTTTGACTGTGTGGATCACAATAAACTGTGGAAAATTCTGAAAGAGATGGGAATACCAGACCACCTGACCTGCCTCTTGAGAAACCTATATGCAGGTCAGGAAGCAACAGTTAGAACTGGACATGGAACAACTGACTGGTTCCAAATAGGAAAAGGAATATGTCAAGGC
>NW_011495071.1:1346795-1347282 GCF_000754665.1 Bison bison bison
GGTTCCAAATAGGAAAAGGAATATGTCAAGGCTGTATATTGTCACCCTGCTTATTTAACTTATATGCAGAGTACATCATGAGAAACACTGGACTGGAAGGAACACAAGCTGGAATCAAGATTGCTGGGAGAAATATCAATCACCTCAGATATGCAGATGACACCACCCTTATGGCAGAAAGTGAAGAGGAACTAAAAAGCCTCTTGATGAAAGTGAAAGTGGAGAGTGAAAAAGTTGGCTTAAAGCTCAACATTCAGAAAACGAGGATCATGGCATCTGGCCCCATCACTTCCTGGGAAATAGATGGGGAAACAGTGGACACAGTGTCAGACTTGATTTTTTGGGGGGCTTCAAAATCACTGCAGATGGTGACTGCAGTCATGAAATTAAAAGACGCTTACTCCTTGGAAGGAAAGTTATGACCAACCTAGATAGCATATTGAAAAGCAGAGACATTACTTTGCCAACAAAGGTCCATCTAGTCAAG
>NW_011495071.1:1347382-1358405 GCF_000754665.1 Bison bison bison
CCTGATGCTGGGAGGGATTGGGGGCAGGAGGAGAAGGGGATGACAGAGGATGAGATGGCTGGATGGCATCACTGACTCGATGGACATGAGTCTGGGTGAACTCCGGGAGTTGGTGATGGACAGGGAGGCTTGGCGCACTGCGATTCATGGGATCACAAAGAGTCGGACACGACTGAGCGACTGAACTGAACTGAACTGAACTGATAATGTTTTGAAACCATCTTTGAGGATCTATCCCAGATAATTTATCAGCTAGCTGTTCAGCTAAGGTTTTCAGATAGTTGGAAGAAGGTAAACTCTTAGAGAAGGCTGATTGTACATTTAAGGAAGCATTATAATGTAAGTGTTGTAAATGAAATTTGACTTGTTCCCAATTATAGGCACTATAGTTGAACTGAACAGGGGTAATATAAAATTGAGTAGAATTCCAATCACATTTTAGCAAAGCCTGTTTTTAAAAATCTATTAATTGATCTCCAACCCATTGGATGGCTATTTTTATTTCCTGTATTTTATCTAGAGCTTTCTCATTTATCTGAGCCTGAGTGGTCCACATAGTATGAGCATCTTTGGTCCAATTTTGGATAAAATTTTGTATTTGAGGTTTGTAGAGCAGTGCTGGCAACAGCAGCAGTGGTGTAAATGGCGATTAATCCCACAATCCCAAGAATTTGACATCCAATGAACTGTTTAGATCGCTGAAGTAATTTAGTAAGTAACCGGGAGGCAAGTCCTGCCAGGGGACTCTCTTCTCAGCGTCGTTGAAGATATATTGGCAGTCATAGACTATATCGATATCGAAGAATCAAAAGGGATTCGTTTTTCAAAGAAAAGGGGAATTAAGACAGGTATACAATTTGCAATCTATATAAGTCTCAGAACATAAAGTCTTATTAAATCAAAGTTCCCTATAGCTATAACAAAAGGAAAGGGAACACAAGCTTGTATGTAATATGAATGATTATAATGAAAGGAATAATGACTAGAACCATGACTGGTCTCTGTGAAATATCCAGTCCAAGTTACAAGTTCTTTGGTGTTCATGGCAAATTTCCAAATGTCCCATTGTTCAGGTCCAATCCATTTATTGAGGACAATTCGAGGGCGAGGAGGTGACATTCCATCATCAAGCCAGCCAAGAAGTCCTTTGTCATGGTAATGTTCCATCATAGTATTGATAGTCTTCCATGTTACTTGAGTAGTATAATCACATACAGTACTATTAATATCATCTGAACAGTCAGATAACCATATACCATGGGGTCCCCAATCAACAATGGTATAATTGGCCACAAACATTAATTTTCCTGATTTGGCTTGACATCTGTCTCAACGAACAGGAATATATTTAAAATTCTTATAAATAAACCCTTTGCATAATGTTTCTTGTCCTTTTCCTAGAGTTTTAGTAGTGTTGATATGGTTCTCATAAAAAGAAAGGGCAGTAAATAATCCAAGCAATGTCCAAAAGTCTTATTTGGAGACAGGATGAAGGCCCAAGTTTGTTGGCTAATGTTTATGCATAATTCTGCTGGGCCCATGCATAAAGGGAAGATTTCATAACCCAGAGAAATATTAATTAGTCTCCCTTCTTCCTCAGGGCATTAGGGGCCCTCCAGGCTCTAAGGAGGAGGCATATGTAGTGAGTCATTAGTGGATATGACTGGTCTTATGTCTGTCCGTATTATAATCTGCAATAAAAGGGGGGTTAGGTATATAAGCCCAATAAGTATAATTAATCAAGTCAGCCTGAGAGGGGGAAGCAAAAGCAAGCAGAGCAAGCATAGCGACAAAAATATTCTCTGGATTCCGAGGCATTTCCTGTTGAGAAACCAGATTTTCAGCTTGATTAATAAGAGTTTTTAATCTGTCCCCAAGTAGGGAGATCATGAGGTTGATGACGTCGAGCGTGGCTTTATTTGGAAATCTCTAAAGCTGCCATGGCTTGTAATGGAACTTCCTCTTTCCAGGAATTTCACCTTTTCCTCTCTATCTTGAATGCCAGTGGTTCCCCGGGCGGGGGGCACGGATCTTCCAAAGAAGGAGCCAACTGACTCCGTAGGATCCATCTGGAGAAATGCAAGTATACCCCTTTCCCTGTAAGATTAGTTTCCTAGACTTCCATTGTTTGGTTAGCCCATTTTGATACCAAATGGGCAGAGGAAGAGAGGCATCCTGTGATCCCTCGAAATGTTCTGCTCTTGTTAAGATATTTCCTTGTGGCAAATTAAAAAAAAATTAAAACAAATAAAGCTGTATTAACAACAGTTATAGGTTTCAGTTCAGTTCAGTTCAGTCGCTCAGTCGTGTCCAACTCTTTGCAACCCCATGAATCACAGCACACCAGGCCTCCCTGTCCATCACCAACTCCCGGAGTTCACTCAAACTCACGTCCATCGAGTCAGCGATGCCATCCAGACATCGCATCCTCTATCGTCCCCCTTTCCTCCTGCCCCCAATCCCTCCCAGCCTCAGGGTCTTTTCCAACGAGTCAACTCTTCGCATGAGGTGGCAAAGTACTGGAGCTTCAGCTTCAGCATCATTCCTTCCAAAGAACACCCAGGAGTGGACTCCTTTAGAATGGACTGGTTGGATCTCCTTGCAGTCCAAGGGACTCTCAAGAGTCTTCTCCAACACCACAGTTCAAAAGCATCAATTCTTTGGCGCTCAGGCTTCTTCACAGTCCAACTCTCACATCCATACATGACTACTGGAAAAACCATAGCCTTGACTAGATGGACCTTTGATGGCAAAGTAATGTCTCTGCTTTTGAATATGCTGTCTAGGTTGGTCATAGCTTTCCTTCCAAGGAGTAATTAAATGGCTCCTTCCAAGGAACTATTTAATTTCATGGCTGCAATCACCATCTGCAGTGATTTTGGAGCCCAGAAAAATAAAGTCTGATACTGTTTCCACTGTTTCCCCATCTATTTGCCATGAAGTGATGGGACCAGATACCATGATCTTCGTTTTCTGAATGTTGAGCTTTAAGCCAACTTTCCCACTCTCCATTTTCACTTTCATCAAGAGGCTTTTTAGTTCCTCTTCACTTTCTGCCATAAGGGTGGTGTCATCTGCATATCTGAGGTTATTGATATTTCTCCTGGCAATCTTGATTCCAGCTTGTGTTTCTTCCAGTCCAGCGTTTCTCATGATGTATTCTGCATGTAAGTTAAATAAGCAGGGTGACAATATACAGCCTTGATGTACTCCTTTTCCTATTTGGAACCAGTTATAGGTTTAGAGAATAGCTTATGTTGGAATCTAGTAAAGTCTGTTTTAGATAAGGAAGATAGTAGTGTTCCTGTGTATTCTCCCTTTTTAAATATTTTGTAGTTTTAGTGTATGATGTGGTCGTTTGACTACATCTCATGTTTGTGGGTTATAAGGAATACCTGTAATATGTTTTCTAGAAAATGACTGTAAAAATCGTTTGAAGTGTTTAGAAATATAGACAGGGCCATTGTCTGTTTTTATAGAATTAGGAGTTTTCATTATAGCAAAACAGGTTAATAAATGAATTATAACGTGTTGTGTAGTTTCACCTTGAAGAGGTGTGGCCCAGGTAAAAGAAAAGTTTGTGTCGATATAGAAATGTAAGAAAGAAGATGGAGAGAGTTCAGGGCAATGAGTCATATCCATTTGTCATAATTCATTACGTTGTAATCTTTGAGGATTGGTATCTTGTGTAATGGGTTGAAGGTATAAGGGTTTACAAGTAGAGCAATTATTAATGATTTTTTAACTTGATGGTATGGAATTTTTCATATATGGTGTAAGGAGCCAGCATTATTGTGTAAAAAGCATGTTGTTTTTTGGGAGTAGCAAAAGAAACAAATTTATCGGCTTGTTCATTATCATGAGTCATAGGGCCAGGGAGGCAAGAATGTCTTTGAATATGTGTAATATAAATGGGAGAAGTGTGTTTTGTAATAGTAGATTTTAGTTTGAAAAAAAGTTGTTGAATAACAGGTTGATTGGAGTTTATAGTGGAGGTTTTTATATTTTTTAATACAAAAACTGAATATAAGGAATCAGAGATTATATTAATGGGGTAAGGATGTAGGTGGATAACGTGAATAAGAGCATATAATTTATTTTGTTGAGCAGAATGAAATTTAGTATAAAAGACTTTACTTTCTTTAAAAGACTAGAATGAGGCTTTGGTGTTTTAGTCCCATCTATATAGAAAATATCAGCATGAGGCTGTGAGCTGACGATGTAAGAGATAATAAATTCAGTATTTTTGAAGAAATTCTACAGCTTGTTAGAAGGATAATGAAATGAAATTTTTCTAAAATATTCCAGAAAAGCTATTTGGAAATCAGCAGAAGTTTGTAGTGTGTTTTTGAACTGAGATTTATTAATAGGTACAACAATTTTATGCAGTTGGAGCCAATTAATGTCTTAGTTTTATTTCTTTCATTGATAATGATTAAAGTGATTAAATCAAGATAGGGTGTAAGTGATTTTGTTCCTCTAAAATGGGTATAGATCCATTCTACTGGGTGTTTTAGTTGGGAAAGAAGTCTTGTGGGGGAATGAAGAGAGGGGAGTATAAATAATTTTAGAGGTAAATCAAGTCTAATATGTGTAAGAAATTGCTTTTGAAATTTATTTTGTATTAAATAGAGTTCTACTTGTATCTCTCATGAAAGTGAACGAGGGCTATTTAAACTGGGATCTCCTTTTAAAGTATTAAATAGAGTTAGTCAGTTGATAATTAGCAATGTCTAAGGAGAATCTCAGAGAAGGCGACGGCACCCCACTCCAGTACTCTTGCCTGGAAAATCCCATGGACGGAGGAGCCTGGTAGGCTGCAGTCCATGGGGTTGGGAAGAGTCTGACATGACTGAGCAATTTCACTTTCACTTTTCACTTTCATACATTGGAGAAGGAAATGGCAACCCACTCTAGTGTTTTTGCCTGGAGAATCCCAGGGATTGGGGAGCCTGGTGGGCTGCCGTCTATGGGGTTGCACAGAGCCAGACACGACAGAAGTGACTTAGAAGCAGCAGCAAGGTGGATCTAATCCAATTCATATAATTGGATTAGATATAAAAGTTTTTGAAAATTATTTAAGGTTGATAATTTATCAGTATGAATCTGTGTTAGTTGAGGAGTAGTGTGTTGTCTATTAATAACAAACCCTAAGTAATGGTAAGGTACAGAGGTTTAGATTTTTTCAGGTGCAATAATTAATCCAGAGTCTTTCAAGCATTGTTGAGTTATATTAAACATATGTTGAGTTTTTAAAACAGATGAAGCTGAAAACAATACATCATCTATATAATGAATAACAAGAAAGTCAGGAAATTGTTTTCTTATAGGTTTAAGGGTTTGGCTACATAATATTGACATATGGTAGGAGAATTCATCATTCCTTGAGGTAGTATAATTCATTGGTATCATTTATGAGGTCCGGTGTGATTAAGGATAAGGAAGAGAGAAAGCAAATTTCTCTTGGTCTAGAGGGTGTAAAGGTATATTAAAAATGCAATCCCATAAATTTATAATAATAATATGCCAGTTTGGAGGAACAGTGGTAGGTGATGGAATTCCTTGTTGCAATGCATTTATAGGTTTCATAGATGCATTAACTTTTTTAAGGTCTGTTAAGAGATGTCATTTGTTAGATTTCTTTTTTATAACAAAAATGGGAGAGTTCCAAGGGGAATAAGATTCCTCAATATGTTTTAATTTCAATTGTATTATTATGCGTTTCTTTGTAGTTTCCAATTTCTCTTTTGTAAGTGGCCATTGCTCTGTCCAAATAGGTTTGTCGTTTTTCCAAGTTATTTTAATAATTGTGTTGTTTGTTAAATGAGCAGTGGCCCTTAGGAAAAATGTGGAATGTATATTTGAATTTGTCATAGCATAAGTAAATCTTTTTTTATTCGATTAAGGGGTGCATTTATCACATAAGGCTGTAATGTTGCAGGCTGGCCTTTTGGTCCTTCACCAGAATAAATTTGAATGTTTCGATAGACTCTTGTATTCTGGTTTGAGAAATTTCTGTAATTTGGTAAGAAATTTTCTGTATAGGCTAAGATTTAAGCCATAAGTGTTTAGAAATAATAGTGATATTGGATCTAGTATCAAGGAGACCAGAAAATCTTTTATCATTAATTTTGATATTTATATTTGGTCAGGCATATTTAGATATCAATGATATCCATAAGGATTGTTTTTGATCTGTATTTTTTAATTCATTTGTCTGTATGTCATTAGAGGAGTTAATAGAAAGGTAAGGTAAAAGAAGTAATTGGGAAATTTTGCCTCTCTTTTTTTGAATTGTCATAGTATCTGAGATGACATCATAATTTGAATTTTTTTTTATAATCTGAATCAATTATTTCAGGGTGAACAGTAATTTTTTTAGAAGTCAAGCTAGATCGGCCAAGTAAAAGGCCGAAGGTTTGTGGAGGTAGGAGTCTAAAAAGTCTGGTAGGTATTTTAGAAGGGACTGTTTAAGGAAAAAGAAGAAAATTATTTAGGGCTGGTGTATCAATGGGAGCATTGCTGGATGTTGAGGGTTTGAAGGAAAAGATGGAGTTTGTCTCTGTTTTTTGTTGATGGGGACCTGGTGGAGTCCCCAGCTTGCAGTTTTTTGAAATAGGCATTTTTTAAACATCATATTCAGATTGATAGTTTTTGGCCCAATATATCTCTTTATGGCAATGAGGGCAGATTTTTGGAGGTTTTTTAATAGTTTTAATTTTTTTTTAAAGTAGTAGCCATTGTTTTAGTTAACATCTGAATTTTTTGAGTTTTTGTTTTTGTTTTTTTTTTTTAATCCTAAATGGTGATAAGCCTTCAAATAATAATAGTCCCAGTCTCATAAATTGAAGTGATAGCTCTTTGATATTCCTGATTTGTATTTTCATAAGTAAGCAGTTTTTTTTTTTTTTTTTTTTTTTGTATTTTGACCTCTTTTTTGATAACATTATGGGAAATAGCAGTTTCTTGCCTAGCTAAAAAATCAGCATAGGCTTCATTAGGCCCTTTCTCAAGACACATATTTTGAGATAACTTTGGCATAAGATTAGCCAGGGAGAACAGGTTCCAGACAACATCTCTGGGCAAGATATACTGTTGCTGTGTAATCCGTGGTACAAGTCATGAGATACAAGTTCCCAGGCAAGATTTGTTACAATTATAATTATTAACATAGAGCCTAAATAAAGCATTTCCATGAGTAAGACATTGTGCTGTGTATTAGTTCTGGACCTAAAGAAAGGTCAGTTTTCTGGCAAGATACATTGTTGCACAAGGCTTAAGGAAAGCATGAGTGAAAATGTTTGCTTCCTCTTCATAGGGCCCTGGACTGTCTGTTTAAGCTTTAACTCTTTCATTTCCTCCTGCTTTTAGGAGAATATGCTTGTTAGGGAAAGGGGTGGAGAAATCATTCTGTAACTTTTTCCTGTTGGAAAGGGGTGTAGACCCTAACTTGTTGAGACAATATATTTTCTTTATCCTCATATTGAGGATCTTTGATCTAGGGGCCCCAAGTAATAGTTGGAAGAGCCTGTGGCAATCATAGGAGCTTGAATAATCATTTGTAACTTAAATGCCTCATACCTCTTAGATATAAAATTCATTAGATAGTTACAGATATAAAAAGCAAACAGCAAGAATAAGATGATTACAATGATTACAGTCAAGATAGTTTTCCACCATTTGGAGATAAGCCTCTATTTGCTGACGTGAAACTGAAAATCTTTGAACTTTAAATATATGATGAAGTAAAGTAGAAAAATGGTGGGGCTTTCCAGCCGTTTGTCCCATAACCCTGCACTTACCTGACCTCAATAGGTCCCAGTCACTCTTTCCTGAATACCGTGAATTCCAGGTCCTTGTTTGGGCACCACTTGTGGTCTTCTTTACAGACTGGGGCCTGGTGGACCGGAGTTGATGAAAAGAAAGAGGGAAAAGGAGAGAGAGAGAGCAATATCTCTCGGGTTACGTGGAAAACCAATAAAGCCCATGCACAGGACTCGTACCGCTCATGAAGGCACAGGGTGTCCTCTCAAGGAGGTCTTGAAAGCCCGGGCAAGAAAGTGAGCTCAGCAGGCTTCCACGCTCCAGAGAGAATGAAGACAGAAAGAAGGATGCGGGGGACCCAGGTCTCTAGTGGAGCAAGGGTGTTTTATTAGCAGAAATGTGAGCTTATATATCTTTAGTAAAATGATTCCTCAGCTATTACAAAGAATGAAATTCCATCAGTTGCAACAAAATGGATAGTCTAATACATACAAGGTCGCTGACGCTGAAAAGAGTCACTGAAGGGAGTTACTGAAAGGAATCCAAGCAGGTACCCTTTCCCACGATCTCAGTCCTGAGAACTGTGTGTAGCTCTACTTGTTCCCAGAATAGGAACCGATAAGGAACAGAGAATCCTTGAGAAATGGCACACAAAGGAAGAAAAGTGAGACATATTGGATTCCTTAAAGTTGAACATCCCCTGACAGTGGGTGAAACTGGAACCTATTACACAGAGTGAAGTAAGCCAGAAAGGATAACACCAATACAGCATACTAACGCATATATATGGAATTTAGAAAGATGGTAATGATAACCCTATATGTGAGACAGCAAAAGAGACACAGATGTATAGAACAGGCCTTTGGACTCTGTGGGAGAGGGCAAGGGTGGGATGATTTGGGAGAATGGCATTGAAACATGTATATTATCATATGTGAAACGAATTGCCAGTCCAGGTTTGATGCATGAGATGGGGTGCTCAGGGCTGGTGCACTGGGATGACCCAGAGGGATGGGATGGGGAGGGAGGTGGGAGGGGGGTTCAGGATGGGGAATATATGTACACCTGTGGTGGATTCATGTCAATGTATGGCAAAACCAATACAATATTGTAAAGTAATTAGCCTCCAATTAAAAAATAAATTTATATTAAAAAATAAATTATATCCTGTCACTTCCTTCTGGCCTAAAGAGTTTCTTTTGAAAGATTAGGTGTTAGCCTTATGGACATCCCCTTGTATCTTATTTGTTGCTTTCCCCTTGCTGCTTTTAGTATTTGTTCTTTGTGTTTAATTTTCATTAGTTTGTTTAACATGTGCCTTGGTGTGCTTCTCTTTGGGTTTATCTTATATGGGATTCTCTGGGTTTCTTGGATTTAGGTGGCTATTCCTTTCCCTTGTTAGGGAAGTCTTAGACTATAATGCCTCAAATATTTTCTCATACCTTTTTTTTCTTCTCCTTCTGGGACTCCTATAATTGGAATGTTGGTATTATTCCAGAGGTCTCTGAGACCGTCCTCATTTCTTTTTATTCTTTTTTCTTTATTCTCCTCTGCTTCAGTTACTTCCAGCATTCAATTTTCCAGCTCATTTATCCACTCTTCTGCCTCAGTTATTCTGCTATTGGTTCCCTCTAGTGTATTTTTAATCTCAGCTATTGTGTTGTTCATTGCTGATTGTTTAGTCTTTAATTCATTTAGGTTCTTGTTAAACATTTCTTGTATCTCCTCGATCCCTGCCTCCAGTCTATTTATCTGTGCCTCTGTTGTATTTCCAAGACTTTGGATCATCTTTACTATCATTACTTAGAATTCTTTTTCAGGTAGAATGCTTATTTCCTCTTCATTTGTTTTATCTTATGGATTTTTACTATGTTCCTTCATCTGCTGCATGTTTGTCTGTTTTTTCATTTTGTTTAATTTACTGTATTTGGTGTCTCCCTTCTGCAGGCTGGAAGGTTTTAGTTCCTCTCAAATGTGGAGTCTGCCCCCCATGAGTGGGCTTGGACAAATGCCTTGTGAAAGTTTCCTTGTTTGGGGGACTTGTACCTGTGATCTGATGAATGGAGTCGGATGTGTCTCTCTGAAGGGCAGTGCTGTGTCCAGTAGTATGTTTTGGGTTGTCTGGACTTGATGTGGCTTTGGGCAGCTTTTCTGATAATGGGCAGGGTTGGGTTACTGTTTTGCTAAAGATTTGGCATGAGACATCTGGCCCTGGAGCTTGTTGGCCTTTGGGTGGGGCTTGGTCTTAGTTTTGAAATGGAGGCCTTTGGGAGAGCTCTCTCCCAATGGAATTGGGACTTCCCTGGTGGTCCAAAGTTCTGGACTTGGGTCTCTTACCTTGGGGTTCAGGCCTGACCCCTTACTGTAGCAACAGGACTTCACAAGCCACACAGCACAGAAGAAAAAACTCCAAGACTGATGGAGAGAGCAACACCCAACAGCCAAGAACACCTAAAGAAACTCAGACACTTATAAAGAAAAAAGAGGGAAAAAAAAGAATAAAAACAGGAGTCAAAAAAAAAAAAAAGAGAGGAATCAAGTCAATAAACAAATCCCTAAGTGAAAATGAATACTTAAAAACTAGACTAGCAAATATACAAAATCAAAAACATTTAAAAATGCAATGTAACTAAGTGGTACTGTAAAAGAAGGAAAAAATGAATTTAAAAAGAAGATGCTTTAAAAATGGGAAAAGTAGGTTATGAAAAATAAAGGAATAATATAGAGAGAATAAAATGAGAATATGAAAAAGAAAAAAGAAGAAATAGGAATATATATATAGAGAGAGTGGTAGTGAAATAATGACCTTGTGATTCTTTCATTTCCTCTCCACACAGGTTTCTGCAGTCCCTCTGCCTACTCAAAAAGTCCTCCAATATTTCTAGGAAGGTCTCTGGTCCTGTTGTTGGCAGTGTGGAATCAGCTCAGACTCAAATCAGATCAGATCAGATCAGTTGCTCAGTCGTGTCCGACTCTTTGCGACCCCATGAATCGCAGCACGCCAGCCCTCCCTGTCTGTCACCAACTCCCGGAGTTCACTCAGACTCATGTCCATGGAGTCAGTGATGCCATCCAGCCATCTCATCCTCTGTCGTCCCCTTCTCCTCCTGCCTCCAATCCCTCCAAGCATCAGAGTCTTTTCCAGTGAGTCAACTCTTCACATGAGGTGGCCAAAGTACTGGAGTTTCAGCTTTAGCATCATTCCTTCTAAAGAAATCCCAGGGCTGATCTCCTTCAGAATGGACTGGTTGGATCTCCT
>NW_011495071.1:1358505-1365187 GCF_000754665.1 Bison bison bison
CTTCAAAAGCATCAATTCTTCGGCGCTCAGCCTTCTTCACAATCCAACTGTCACATCCATACATGACCACAGGAAAAACCATAGCCTTGACTAGATGAAGCTTTGTTGGCAAAGTAATGTCTCTGCTTTTGAATATGCTATCTAGGTTGGTCATAACTTTCCTTCCAAGGAGTAAGCATCTTTGAATTTCATGGCTGCAGTCAACATCTGCAGTGATTTTGGAGCCCAGAAAAATAAAGTCTGACACTGTTTCCACTGTTTCCCCATCTATTTCCCATGAAGTGATGGGACCAGATGCCATGATCTTCGTTTTCTGAATGTTGAGCTTTAAGCCAACTTTTCCAGATCTTGCCTTACTCCAGCTTATGGTGGTGGTGATCTTTAGTTTCTAAGTTGTTTCTGACTCTTTGCAACCCCATGGACTGTAGCCCACCAGGCTCCTCTATCCTTGGGATTTTCCAGGCAAGAATAGTGGAGTGCGTTGCCATTTCCTCCTCTGGGGGATCTTCCCAACCTAGGGATCTTCCGAAACCCAGAGTCTCCTGCATTAGCAGCAGACTCTTTACCACTGAGCCACCAGGGAAGCCCCCACTCCAGCTTGTACTTGCTCCTAAGGTCCACAGTTGCCCCTGAAGCCCACAGTCTCAGGCTGATCGTGGGGATATCATCCCCTGCACCTGTGGCTGCAGGGGCGCTTTTCCCTTCTCTCTGGCTCACGCTGCTCCTGGTGTTCAGTTTTGGTTTGGGGTCTGCCTCTGCCTGTAGGTGGCCCTCAGGACACAGCTAGGGTGTGTAGGGAGTGTCGCGGGGCCTGGACCTGGGAGGTTGTCCCAGGCAGGGGCAGATGTGCACTTCCCCAGGGTGGTGGTGTCGGGTTGTGGGCCTCTGGGCAGCTCCAGGCTGCTCAGGAAGATGTGGGCAGTGACCCCTGTGCCAGCTCACGGCTCGGTGGTGGAGACTGCAGGGTCCTCCTGACCTCTGGCACTGGCGGCGGCTTTTCTACCTCTGGAGCTACAGGCCGCAGCCGGCTTGTCCCCCGATGGCTCTCCCGAGGGCGAGGGTCCTGCGTCCTGCACCCGCGCAGAGCTAGAGCGTTCCCACAGCAGTGATGCATATGCCTCTCTGGGAGGCCCGGGCTTTCTCCTGGACTCCCCCAGCTGTGTCGTACCAGCCCTTTGAGAAGATCTTCACAGCAGCCAACCCTGGTCCTCTCCTGGGGGTCCGACCCTTGAAGCCTGAGCCTGAGTACCCAGCCCCTACTCTCTGCCGTGAGGCCCTGTAAGCCGCTTCTCAGCTGGGATGTGCTGCTCGGCAGCAATCTCAGGGCTGAATTCTCTCCATTCCGCCTTCTGAGCATCTGTTGTTGCATTCCCCTCTGAGGTTCTGAAGCTCTCTCTCCCCTGTCCCCGCCTGTGAGGGAGTTCCCAAGTGTGCAGAAACTTTTCCTCCTTCACGTCTCTGTCCCCGAGGCACAGGTCCCCATCCCGAAATCCTTTCTCTCTCTCTCTTTTTAATCTTTATCTTTTGCCCTACTTCATTTTGAGGAGATTGGCTTGCCTTTTTGGAAGTCTGGGATCTTCTGTCCGTGTTCAGGTGGTATTCTGTAGAAGCTGTTCCACATGCTGAGGAATTCTTGATGTATCTGTGGAGGGGAAGTTGCTCTCCCCATCTTACTCCTCTGATATCTTAAGTTTGTCTCCAAATAGGTTAATCTTGATTGAATGGTGATGCAGTGTGAGAGGGTCATTGGGAAGTCAGCTTGGAGATACAGAATGGGGACAACTGGAGGATCCTTGAATATCAGTTTGATTTTTATTCTTTAAGGGCATTGATGAAAATAGTCAATAGACAATCCATAATAGGAATATGAAAAAGTTTCATTTGAGCCAAACTGAGGACCATAGTCCAGAAGACTGCCTCTAGATAACTCTGAGGAACTGTTCCAGAGAAGCACGGTTTTCAGCACAGTTTTATGTCTTGTCAGAATAAAGAACACCAAACAAGTCAGGGGTACATTCCTTCCTGGTTTCAAAAAAACCAGATCAGCACATACACAGCGAGTCAGTATGACCTAGGCACCCGGGAAGGGATCTTATCGTTGAAGGAGGATCAGCATTGGTGTCCCAGGAAGAGAGGTATTTAATCTTTATTTTTAATATGGATATTCTTGTGATCACTACACCCTTTTCTTTAACAATTAAAGCAGATGTACAATATATATATGAGAAGCCACAAACAGGCTATTTTGGTTATAAGGTGACAGTGTCATGAGTGTGATGGTGACCGTGGAAATGGAGTGGCTGGAGAAGTTTGGAACTGATGTATGTGCTTACTGTGGTGTCAGGCATTTTGCTAATACTTCTTACATTACCTCTGTTTCCCCTTATAACCATCCTGTGGGGTGACCATACTAGTTATCAACTGCCACATAACACATTACTCCAAACATAGGAGCTTACCAGCACACATTTATTATCTCACATTGTTCACGTGCCAGAAACCTGGATGTGGCTTAGCTAGGACCCCTCACTCAGAGTCACTCATAAGGCTGCAGGCATTTCAAAGCTTGACTGGGAACGATCAGCCTCCTTGCTCACTCACGTGTTGTTGGCAGGATTCAGTTCCTCTGGACTCAGGTCTCCATTCCTCCCTCCCTTTCTTGCCCTGTAGGCCTCTTCATAGAGCACCTTGCTTCATCAGGATGAGTGAGTGAGAAGGCAAGGGAGAGTACCAGTGGGGGTGAGGAGCGAATCAGGGATGGAGCCAAGTTGGGGAGTGTGAGTGAGAGAGTGAGCACCAGCAGGATGGACGCCAGCATCTTGTAACCTAATCACTTTTATGTGTTTTTGCTCCTTAGAAGCAAGTCCCCAGATCCACATCACACTCATGGGGAGGAGGGTATTAAACAACGTCTAGTGTGTAAGTGTTACCAAGACTAGCAGGAGGTGAGGCTGAGCAGGTCGGCACAGAGTGCGTATCATGCCCTGTTTGATCCCAGGGGAATAAAGTATATTTCACTTCACAAGAGTGAAAAAAAATCTGTGATAAGTGTCCTTTTTATTTTTTAAACCGCAACCTTTTACATTCTTCCTGGAAATGGAATTGTCTTAAAGATGGGAAGCAGACTGTGCTCATTTTGCTTTTGTTACGTCTGGAATATTCCTAGTCTCCCTTGCATATAGAAAAATCCTTGTTACTTTCACACAATTTAACTATATAACAAGATTCTGTTGCAAGACAGACATTTTGGAAAATGCCCCACATAAACACTTATCTCTCTGGAGAGAACTGCTTTCACCACAAAAGTAGGGTAAAGTGATTCTTGCACTGGAAGATTTTTCAAAGCAGCAGTTATGCTTTCATCAGTTAGCTTTGCTTCCTTCAAAATCCACCCACTTGCTGCTCCCAATATTCTGTCATCATCTAGACAGAAGTATTAATCATTGGAAAAGAGAATTAGAATTCCTTTCCCCTTCTTTTTCCTTTCCTGGTTGTTGGCTAAAGAAATGACATCTTCAGGCATGTATTGTGATTTTTTTTTTTTGCCACTTTATTTTTTTAATTGACGAATAATTGCCTTACAGAGTTTTGTGGTTTTCTGTCAAATATCAACAAGAATCAGTCAGGCATGTATTCTTAAAGATACTCAAGAAACAAGTCCTCAGTACTGAAGCCCAAGTTCACCCTCATACAACTATTTACTAGTCAATGAAAATTCCCAATTTTGTACGATAATAAGTATGGAGATTTCTCTGGTGCTCCAGTGGTTAGACTCCACACGTCCATTGTAGGGGACACAGATTTGATCCCTGTTCAGGGAACTAAGGTGCTATAGCTGTGCTGCTGCTGCTGCTCAGTCACCTCAGTCGTGTCCGACTCTGTACAACCCCACAGACAGCAGCCCACCAGGCTCCCCCACCCCTGGGATTCTCCAGGCAAGAACACTGGAGTGGGTTGCCATTTCCTTCTCCAATGCATAAAAGTGAAAAGTGAAAGTGAAGTCACTCAGTTGTGTCTGATCCTCAGCGACCCCATGGACTGCAGCCTACCAGGCTCCTCCATCCATGGGATTTTCCAGGCAAGAGTACTGGAGTGGGGTGCCATTGCCTTCTCCAATGCATAAAAGTGAAAAGTGAAAGTGAAGTCACTCAGTTGTGTCTGATCCTCAGCGACCCCATGGACTGCAGCCTACCAGGCTCCTCCATCCATGGGATTTTCCAGGCAAGAGTACTGGAGTGGGGTGCCATTGCCTTCTCCATAGCGGTGCAGTACAGGCCAAAAAAAAAAAAAAAAAGAATTAAATTAAAAACCCCTTTTTCACTTTTCACAAATGTCTTAATGAATGTGAGCACTGTCCTGGGGACAACCTGAAGAAATAGAGCTAGTGAGGGCTTTTACTTATTAAAGTTTTTATTTCCACAGGTAGAACCACATATGGGTAGTTGGATGTCTTGTGGACATCTCAAACTTACATTTCCAAAATTTCTCCTTCAGAGTCCCCTCTCTTCCTCCAAACTTGTTTATATGGCTAACTTTGTCTTCTTGGGGATTTTCCATTTCCATTTGTGGTTTAACATTTGTTTTAGTCCTCAGCTACTGATTTAAGTACAGAGAAGCTAGAATTCTGAATCAAGGGTCTTTTAGTAAATTGCTTAGCACCCTCACTCGGGATCACTAGGGTATTCCCTTTATGGTAGGATAGACAGTGAAGATTGGTGGGTAGTTATTGTCCTGGCTAGTGGAGAGTGGGTTTACTCTAGGCAGTGAGGTCTCAGCTGGTTTTGCAAAGAATGCCTTTTATCATTTCATCTGTTTAGCCCCTAGGAACAGGGTTCCTTGTGGGGTATAGAGCTAACAGATCCATGGCAACACTGAGGCAATATGTGTTTTTTGGCAAACAGGCTCAATTTGTTGCCATAATAACTTTCAGTAATTCCCTAAAAGCAGTACTGGGGGAACATCAAGGCTCCTCTCGTGAAGGAGAAAACTATGTTTAGAAAAGGAGAAATGCAACCTAACCAGATTGTGGGGTATAACATCGTCCATCCGTTCAGTTGAGGTTGTGTTGGTGTCTGTGTAGTTAACTAACAGGTTTTTTGTGTTGATTGATTTATTGTGAATTAGCATTATGTCAGCAACAATGTGTCCAGTGTCTCACTCATCAGGCCCTGTAAGGTAGGAGTCAGCCCCAATTTACCGTGAGGAATCTGAGGTTTACATAGATCGAGTCTTGTTCAAAGTGACTTAGTAAGTAGAAGAGCTGGAATTTGAACCTAGATTGGTTTGGATTGAAAAAAAAAAAAAAGGAAAAACTGATTCAACAACTTTCAAAAAGAATCCCAAACTCTTTGCATGTGCTTTATCTACACATTTTATTTTAGCCAAAGACTTTTTGAGTTTGTTGGACTCAAGCATCTGAATCTAAAGTTATTTTTACATATAGGTTATATATATGTATGCATCGATAAATATGCAGATATTTTTGCATATGTTAAATTACTTCCCAGTTATATCAGGTATATACATTTAACTTTATCTATATATATGGATGTAACTTACATAAAAGCAGGGTGGGCGGTGGTCCTTATGTCCTGATTTCAGTGCTGTGCCACATTTAAACAAACAGTCCAGCAATCAGAAGTAAAGTATTTCTGATTTTCACTTGTATCTCTTGAAGGACATTACTAGAACCACTTTGTAACCAAGAGCGTGATGCCAGGGGCATATCCCCTAGCCTCTACTTTTAGTCCATAGAGGCTCCAAAGCTTTCTGTCTCAGGCCCTACAATACTTGACCCAAACTTTGTCTTTGCTTTCTCTTCCCCCACCCTCTCCCTTTATCCAGATTTCTATTATTTAGGATAATTTAACTCCTTTAGCCATTATTTGGATTCTTTACAAGAAGAGAGAGCCTAGGAGCTGATCCAGAAAGCTAGAAGACATTCTACTTAGAAGCCTGGGGGGTGGAGGTGAAGATGAGGCTGGAGGAAGAAAGATGGTGAAAAGTCAGACATAAGCCATGTCTTTTAACAGTTACAAATTAGAAATTTTAGTCCTTGTTATGGGCACCATTTTCACATATCATATTGTTATAATACTTGGCTTTCTTGTACATCAGTGTACTATTTGTGATACCCTTTGTGGCATTAAATTATTATATAGTACTTGCTTTGTGCCAGATGCTATTCTGGCTGCTTTATATATATTAACTGATTTAATCTCCATAACAACCAGTAGGCAGCTACTATTTTTCTCTATATTTTAGAAATGAAGAAACCAAGGTACAGAAAACTAACTTATATGAAGTCCCACAACTAATAAGTGATAAAATGAAATTGAGCCATGCAGTCTGGCTTCAGAATTTATCCTTTAAGACAATTGCCAAAACAACCTCTCTTATGAAATAATATAATTTTACTTAATAATATTTTCAACATTTACTTTAAAAAATAATGTGGGGGTTGATAGTAAGATTCAGTCTAAATGTCCTCACTGTTGTAACCTTTTTCTTGCTTGATGGTTGATATTCTAGTTGGACTGTTAACTAGGAAGATGTGAAGGTCTCAGAGGTAATGGGCTTTGAAAGACATTCATTTTCTTTCCTGGGCTTTCCAGGTGGCTCAGTGATAAAGAATCCACTGCCAGTGCAGGAGACACAGGAGATGCAGGTTCGATCCCTAGTC